>NC_080835.1:5213236-5531996 GCF_030435755.1 Ochotona princeps
CTCAAAACTGGCCAGATTGCTGGGCGCCCGGGGCCTCAGGGGGTAGGGGAGTCCATGGTTAAGTCAGTGCCCCTCCCACTGGCACTCAGCAGCCTGGCCCAGGCCCTCTTCAGCTGGGTGGTCCCAGGTCAGTGATCGTCCCTCCTGGTGCCTCCGTGAAAGTGGCCCTTGCCACGATGACCAGCACCAGCACGGGCTCCCCAGGGCAGGCGCCAGGGCAGCAGCCGGGGGCACGGGAGCAGCTGTCACCAGCCTTCCAGGCCTTACCTGCAGACTCAATGGCCATGCGCATCTCATAGGCGCTCATGCTGCCCGACTTGTCCAGGTCAAACTTTCGGAAGACGGCCTGGGGAGGGGACCACGGGAGGAAGTGTCAGTGTCCAGCCCTTCCTGCGTGTGTCCAGGTTGATGTCTGGTGACTGGGACATGTGAGCTTGGGGAGGCAAGGCTGGGCAGGGGGCAGGGCTGAGCTGTGGGAGGAGGGGTAGGAGCAGCGGGGCACCCACCAGATAGTTCCGGATACGATTCCACAGGACATTGAACTCCACCAGGCCCAGTTTCCCATTGCCATCACGCTGGGCAGGTGTTAAAGAAGAAAGAGCACCCCTACCTAGACCCGGAATACAGTGGGCTGGGCGGAGGACACGATGCAGGTTCCTCTCTCGGTTTCCCCCCTCCCGCTTCCAAATCAACCCGAAAATGCCAGTGAGGCTGTCTGATCGTGGACAGACAGGTCCTTGGCACAGCCCACACAGCGCCTGCCTCCAACTGACAGCCTCCCCCACCCCACCCTGGGCAGTGCTGGGAGTCAGGCCACACAGCACCTGCCCCCAGCTGACAGCCTCCCCCACCCCACCCTGGGCAGTGCTGGGAGTCAGCCTGCCCCAAGGATACATCCATGAGGTTCACCATGCTTCGGCACGACTCCAGGCTGAAGCCCTTGGTCCGCAGGTCCTTGTCTGCAAGAAAGCCATTCTGTCACCTCAGCCAGGGACATGCAACATGCTCAGCAGGTCCCATCGTGCGACAGCGTGGCGGACAGCGTGGCAGCCAGCAAGCCGGCACGGTTCAGCCAAAGTGAAAACAAAGATGAGGGGTTGGATGGGACAGGGTGGGATCAGGCAGGCGACACTGGGGGGCTGGTGGGTGGGGCAGGGCAGGGGCGGGCAGGCGACACTGGGGGGCTGGTGGATGGGACAGGGCGGGATCAGGCAGGCGACACTGGGGGGCTGGTGGATGGGGCAGGGCAGGGGCGGGCAGGTGACACTGGGGGGCTGGTGGGTGGGGCAGGGCAGGGGCGGGCAGGTGACACTGGGGACAGTCCCTGGGCACTCACGTTTGCTGATGATCCTGTTGAGGATGGTCTGGAGTTCCCGTACACTGATCTCCATGTCCTGGGGGGAGACACCAGGGGCTGACCTCACTTGTCCCAGGCCCAGCTGGTCCCCGGTGCCACCTGCCCCACCCCCACGGGGACCCCACGTACCTCCCCTGCCAGCTGTCGGAAGAGGGCCTTGAAGTTCTCGTCAATCTCCTCTTCGGAGAGCACTTGCTGTGCAGAGAAGGGGAGGTGAGGGGGGCTCCGTCCCCGCCCACCAGGTTGCAGCCCAGGGTGGGACGGGGTGGAGGTGGGGTGGTGAGGGGGCTCCTGGAGGGGTGGGACACGCACCTCATCAGGGAGATTGGCCTGGATCTGGTCATCCAGCTCCCTGCAGGGACAGGAAAAAGGAGGAGGGGGCTGGTTGGTGGGACGAGGCCGCAAGGGGGAACTTGGGGGTTGGAAGGGGAGCTGACGGGAGAACCCAGCCACCACTCACTCGGTCCCTGCCCTCTTCTCGGAGAAGAAGCGCAGCACGAAGTCGCCTTCCTTGTTGGGCTCGAAGGTGGAGGGCACCACCACGTACTCCCCAGGTGGCAGGCGGAAGCGGGTGCTGACCTCGCGCAGGTTGATAAACTGCTCCGAGCGCGCCCTGGACGCGTTGGCCAGGAAGAAGTCGCGCTTCAGGTGCAGGGCGGGCTGGCCCACCAGCTGGAGGCGGGGAGAGCAGGGCTGCAGTAGCTGCCATTCAGCTGAACTCCCCCAACCCCAGCTCCAATCCCGGGGGGTGGGGCTATGGTCCTGACCACCCCCGTTTCCACCAGGCTCTTCCCTGGGTGAAGGCTCAAGGGCCCCCATGCCCACCTCACCGGCCTGAACAGTCTCAAGGGAACAGACCACTCTTCCCAGCTAGTGCTCTGCCCCCCACACCAAGACAGGAAGAGCCTCCTGTGTGCCCCTCTGAGTGGGGCTCTCTGAGGACCCAGGTTCAAATCCTGCCACCTCAGGAGCGCCCTGCCCGCTGAACAAGCGTGGGGACTGTGCAGGGTCGGCGGGGGGGAACTTCAAGTAGGGTGGACTTTTCGGCTGGGCAGTGCCTGCCCTGTGTGCTCGGGGGCAGCTCAATCCGGTGAGTCAGGAGTCAGACCTACCTCTGGAGGGACCTGCAAGAGACAGCACGGAAGGGTCAGATGTGTCTGTCCAGGGGCGTGGGGCAGGGCTCCCCTAGACCTGGCTTCCTCCCAGAGGCGGCCCCAGGTGGAAGGACCCCAAGAGACATCATCAGCCTCTACTGGCAGGGGTCTCCGAATGTTGGCTGAGGGGAAGTCTAGAAGTGTCCGTCCCACCATGGCCCAGCCAGCAAGGCCTCTGCTCACACTTTGAGGGCCCAGAGGGGTCACACTACTCCTGCCAAGGGCTGGCCCCAGCAGTCGCCTCCCAGGGGCTGAGTGACCGGCTTCCCCTCACAGCACCACCCTCCCTGGCTCCGCCCACCGATGGAAGCCCCGCCCCCGGCAGGCCCCACCCACGGCCGCGCCTCGGGCGCCCCCTGGCGGGGGCCTCACCTCATACACAGCAAAGCCGATGGTCTCCATGTCGCGGCCGAAGCGGCGCTCTCGGCGGCGGTGCTTCTGCATGAGCGCCAGCACAAAACTGCAGCCAGACTCGCGGCTGCCGTAGTCGTCCTGGTCGTCCACCTCCTCCAGCCGGATCTTAAACTGGGGGTTCACCCAGAAGGTGGCTGCAGGAGGTGGAGAGGTGGAAGGCAGGGGCATCAGAGGCAGGGCCAGGGCGTGGCCCCACGAGCGTCCCTGCGCAAACCGTGCCAGGCCCCTTGCAGCAGGCTCTGTCCCTACCCTGGAGGCTCGCGTTCCTTAAAAACGGGCTGCTGGGTTAGGGTAACTGTCCTTGGCCAGAGACGGGCAGAAGTTACTGCAGAGGGACAGCACGTATCTGGCCAGGGCTCGTGGGCAGAAGCAAGCGGGCCTCACTGTGGATGCACTAGTGGACTGTTTCAGAGAGCAAATGACTGCTGGCCAGGGAGGCTGGGCCATCACGGTGGACAGGAGGCTACTAGAATCCAGGAGACACACTCACATCCGTGAGTGAGGATGAGGACAGAACATCCCCAGGCACTGCTGGTGGGAATGGGGGGGTCTCTGCTGCAGGACCCCAAATCCCACTGCAGGACACACAGTCACCTGGACCTACAGTCTTTGAGCCACCTGGGGACCCCACCCAGTTCATCACCCGGCAATTGTCGAGGGGCTATACAGCAGTGATGGCCAAATAAGCCCTGTCACACAGCAATAAAAGGAACATAGTACAGGCTTCTGGGGTGACATGAATCATTCTGTGAATGCAGCTCTCCAGAAAGGAGTAAGGAGTGGACATGGGGCCACAGGCGTGAGACCCTCGCGCTCACACAGTCACGGGGGCCACTGGGCATGAAACCCTAGGGGTCACAGTCACAGGGGCCACAGGCCATGAGACCCTCGCATTCACATAGTCACAGGGGCCACTGGGCATGAAACCCTCAGGGTCACATAGTCACAGGGGCCACAGGCCATGAGACCCTCGCACTCACATAGTCACAGGGACCACAGGCCATGAGACCCTCAGGGTCACATAGTCACAGGGGCCACAGGCCGTGAGACCCTTGCGCTCACAGTCACAGGGGCCACAGGCCATGAAACCCTCGCGCTCACAGTCACAGGGGCCACAGACCATGAGACCCTCGCGCTCACAGTCACAGGGGCCACAGGCCGTGAGACCCTCGCGCTCACAGTCACAGGGGCCACAGGCCATGAAACCCTCGCGCTCACAGTCACAGGGGCCACAGGCCATGAGACCCTCGCGCTCACAGTCACAGGGGCCACAGGCCATGAGACCCGGGGATTCACATGCACCATCAGAAAACGACAAGCAGGAAGTTCAGGTGCACCGCCAGGGGCTAGGCAGGCTGGGCAGGGCCAGCGAAGGGGCCCACAATGGCCTTGTGGGAGGACCGCTTGTTCTAAGACTGACATGGGAACAGGTCTTGGAGGTGGCTGCTAAGCTGTCACTCACGGTGCTGGAGTCCATGGGCCAGCTGAAATCGCCATGGCCAATTCCAGCTTCCTGCCAGCACACCCTTGGTGATGGTTCAAATGTGGGTCCCTGCCACCCACACAGGAAACCCTGATCCTGTCCCAGGCTGCTGTGTGTGTGGGAGTAAGCATGGATGGTTCTCCCTATCACTTTGCCTTTCATATAAATAAAATGTGTGTGTGTGTGTATATGTTTAAAGAGACAGGAACTAGTTCTACAAGGTAAATGGAGTAGTGTGCTTCGGCCGACCCTGAAGGCACTGGGCACGGGGACCCGAGAGAAAGCCAAGGTGCCCCAGAGCCAGAGGACACACAGAATTCCTGCAGTAAAGCTGGAATCCTGAAGAGGATTGAGTGTGAGTGTGGGGGTGGGGAAAAACTCCAAACTCCTGGGAGGTTGGAAAAATAACCTCAAATCAATTTCCATGTGACCTTCCAGTTGGCTTCACTTGCGAATTCCACCATTGACAGAATCACTCATCCCTGTCCTTCTCAAACTCTCCCAACCCACTAATGATAAGGAATATCTCCTCACCCCCCCAGCAGGTCAGCATTACGTTGATAGCAAAGTCACAGAAATCAAATAATCGATGCATATCATAGAGATGAAAAAAATCCTCAACAGAACACCGGTCAACCAAATCTGGAGATATGTTAAAAAGATTAAGATGCCACAGCCAAGTAAGATGTGTCACAAGAATGCCAGGAGAGTTCAGCTAGAGAGAATGGACGGAGGTTATACACCGCATTAGCAGAACAAGGGGAAACACAGCATCATGGCAACGGACAGAGAAAGGGATTAGGACCAAATCCAATACCCTTTCATGACTTAAAAAAACCCAAATAGGTGTAGCGTGGAATGCCCTCAGCATGATAAAGGGCATTTGTTATAGTTCAGAAAAGAATCTGGGCAGACCCCACCCCCCAAGTTCTGTTGTTAAAAGTTTTTGTTTCCCAAAGTCTTACATGAGCTTAACTGAAGGATAGTGTCTACTCTACAGACAGGAGCCTTAGGACGTGATGAGATTGGATGGGCCTTTGTGGTGCAGCCCATGATTGAACCACTGTGGTCCTACAGGGAGAGACACCTAGTGAGAAGCCAGTGGGGGTCTTGTCTTTGGGCTTCTGGCCTCACCCCTCCATCCTTCCTCTGCCATCAACTGCCCTTGTCATAGGCCAGGCTAGTAGCTCTCCCCACCCCTAAAACGTTGGCCTGTGGACCTCCCAAACTGTAAACTCATTCGTTCATCAGTGGCACTTCTCAGCACTTTAGTTAACGTGAGGAAGGCTGACCAATAGAGCATTTATGAAAAATCCAAAGCTAATGTTACACTAAATGATGAAAGAGAGCATTCAGCCAGGGATTAGGAACAAGATGCTAGCATCGACTACTGCCACTCAGCAGGGCGCTCAAGTTCTACCTGGAACAGTTAGACAAGCAGAAAATAGAAGGCATTCAAACGGGGAAGAAAAAGCGAAGCACTGTTGGCATACGGAAAATCCTTGCACAGACACAACACTCAGAGCTCAAGACACAACACTCAGATATGTTCCTAATATGCCAGCGAGAAACAACTCAAGAAAGTGACCAAGAAAACAATTCCGTGACAATAGTACCCAAAGAATAAAATCCTAAGGAACACATTTAACACAGGAGTTGGAAGACTCAGAGATTGAAAATCATAAAACACTGCTAAACGAGATTAAAGATCAAATGACAGCCCATGTTCATGGATGGAAAGACTTACGAATGAGAAATTAGTGCCACTGATGAAACACCTGTGGAAATCCCAGCTGCCCTGGTCACAGAAGTGCGAAAGCCAATGCTAAATGCACGTGGAATTGTAAGACCAGCAAGCAATCTTGACTTACACTTCTTAATCCCAAAGCTTGCTACAAAGCTCACAGAGTGTGAGTGCAAGACTATTCAGTGGGGTACAGAGTAATCTTCAACAGATGATGCAGGGAAAACCAGATCTCCACCTGCAAGAGAATCAAGGTGGACCCTTACCTCACACCATATACAAAAAAGAAGCCAAGTGCATCTACGATCCCAACATATGAGCGAAAACCATGGTACTCAGGAAAACACAGTGAGCAAGTCTGTCAACAGATTCTCACATAGAACACCCAAGTTATGAGCAACTTTGGCATTCTACATGCCAAACAGGAGGCGTCAACAGCCATTAAGCACATAACAACATGTTCCGTATCATGAGTCATTAGGGAAAAGCAACTAAGAGCCTCAGTGGCCTACAGCTTCAAGCCCACAGGAAGAGGGACTGGTATGCTGGCGCAACAAGTTAAGCTGCTGCCTCTCGGGATGCCCCACCTCCTGTCAGAATGCTGAGTAGGGTCCCAGCTACACCACAAGATCGAGGCCCCTGTCATCCATGTGGGCAACCGGGGACGGACTTCCTGGCTCCTACTTTGGCCTGGCCCAGCCTGGCCATTTGCAGCTGTGTGGGAAGTGAATCGGCAGATACAGAATAGCCCTGTCATTCTGCTTTCAAATAAATTAGTTTTTAAAGTTGCTAGAATGACTGATGGACACTAACAGGTGGAGAAGCTAGACCTCTCCCAGGATGCAGTGAGAATGCGGACCTGTGTCTCTGCTTGGCACGGCAGCTGGCAGTTCCTCTGCATCCGACTCAGCAGCTGCACTCCTGGTGAACCGCAAGCACAGGCACACCGGGTCGCTCACAGCAACCAGCCCCGAAGGCAGAAACAAACCCCGTTCTTTAGGGATCCCCCCAATCGAACTGCCGGACTCAGAACCCTAACCATGAAAAGGCAGAGGACAGAACAAATCAATCAACTACCCAGCCATATGTTGACAATGAAAAACAGGGAAAATGGAGACTCTAAGGTAGACTATGTGAATCAGAGGATTCTTCAGTGACCTCATCGTGCTTGGAATGGTGAGACTGGCAGCGATTCAGAACTGTTGAACTATCAAAACCACTTGAGCAAGACCCTCGGAGCATGCCCTATATCAGGGACCTGGGATGGGTGGGGCTTCTCCCTTGACCTCCCCCTTTACCCCAGATATAGGGGAAAAAATGTGGAAATAATAGTCTTACCCATTTAAAAAAAGACAAGAAAGAAACAACCCCCATGTCCATCACCAAGGAGGGCAGATCAAGAGGGAACACACTGCTCCCTCACGGACTACTGTGCACCCAAGATGAGGCACTGGCACAAAACCATGGCATGAATAACCCAGAAACATCGCGCTATAGGAAAGAAGGCCGCCACACAAGGCCACGGAGATCCCATAGGATCTGGAATTGGCAAATCTGCAGAGAAAAAGACCTGATCGTTTGCCTGAGGAGAGTGTACCTGCTAACACATCAGGCCTTCTCAGGGCTGCTGAAAACCTGCCAGAGTTAGCTGACTGGAATGTTTGCGAAGAGCTGATAGAACTGCAAACCGCTCACTGGAGCCAGTGGAATGGAGCAGTACGTTAAACCCCTGCTTGGGACGCTAGCAGTCTCTGATACAGCACTTTTCTTTTTTCTTCCTTCCTTCTTTTCTTTCTTTTAAAAAATGTTTTAAAGATTCGACTTGGAAGTCAGAGTTACAGAGAGAGAGAGTCAGAGAGAGATCCTCCATCTCATGGTTCACTCTCCAAGTGGTCTCAAAGGCAGGAGCTGAGCTGATCCAAGGCCAGGAACCAGGAGCCTTTTCCAGGTCTCCCACACGGGTGCAGAGGCCCAAGGCTTTGGGCCGTCCTCGGCTGCTTTCCCAGGCCACAGAGTTGGATGGGAAGCGGAGCAGCCAGGACATGAACCAATGGCCATGTAGGATGCCAACGCTTGCAGCCTTCACCCAATTGAGCTGTACTCCACTTCTGATTCAGCTTCCTGTTAATGTATGCATGAGGCAGCAGATGACTCCAGCGCCCGAGCTCCACCCTCACGGACTCCCCGGCAGGCAAAGGGAGGAGTGGATCATGCATGGAAGTCTGTCACTTTGCTTTCACGATGAAAATACATAAACTTTTTTTTTTAATGCCTGTGGGAAATCCTGCCTAAGAAGGTGTTGAGGAGGGGCTCAGTGCGATAGCATATGGTTTAAGTCCTTGCCTTGAACACTCCAGGGTCCCCTATGGGCGCTGGTTCTAGTCCCAGCAGCTTCCCTTCCCTTCCAGCTCTCTGCTTGTGGCCTGGGAAAGCAGTCGAGGACGGCCCAAAGCGTTGGGACCCTGCACCCGCGGGGGAGACCTGAAAGAGGCTCCTGGCTTCGAACTGGCTCAGCTCTAGCCTTTGCGGCCGCTTGGGGAGTGAATCATTGGACAGAAGATCTTCCTCTCTGTCTCTTCTCCTTTCTGTATACCTGCCTTCCCAATGAAAATAAATAAATCTTAAAAAAAAAAAAAAAAGGTGTTGAGGAGCAGGCATGTAGCTGAACAGCTCCAACACCTGCATCCTGGCTCAGAGGACCCAGGTTCAACTCCTGCTCTGGCTCTGATTCCAGCTTTCTGCGGACAGACCCTGGAAGGTGGTAGCCCAAGCAGCTAGGTTCCTGCCATTCACGTGGAAGACCTGGATTGAATTCCTGACTTCCAGCCTTGTCCTCAGCTCTGTCCTACCTGTTGAGGAAATTTGGGAGTGAAGCAGAGGACTGGGAGCTGTCTGTAAGGCTCTCTGCCTCTCAAACTGAAGAGAAGAGAAGCCAATTGGTGGTGAGGCCTATAGTAAGTGCTTATTAGGGAGAACTTCCCCTGTAAGAGAGGGTTAAGGGCACTCGCAGTATCAGCCCTGTTCAGTCCACAGCCCTAGCCAGCCGGCTAAAGGAGAAAAAGCAACAGAAGTTACTAAGAACTGAAAATGAAGCAGCAGGTGCCTCTTTACTCACAGATACTATATTACCCACGAGAAAACCAAAACATCAGTAACATTAATTAAAACTTAACAAGTTGGCTGTATAGAAACTACAGTTGCCTGCTCTTGTATTAGCAAGCAATGAGTTGATATGCCACACTCGCGGTTAGGGAGTCTGAAAGTTGTAAAAACGTCAGTCCTTCTCGAATTAGTTTGTAGACCGAATGCAATTCCAAATTAAAGCCTAAATACAGAGAAATGATTCTAAAATTCATAGGGAAGGGGCTGGTGTCATTGTGGCAGCGCCTCTACCTACAGCGCGGACATCGTATAAGCCTGCCAGTTCAAGTCCTGGCTGCTCCACTTCCTGTTCAGCTCCTTGCTAATGCAATTGGGAAAGCAGCAGAGGCTGGTGCAAAGCCTTGGATGTACATGGGAGACCTGGAAGAGCTCCTGGCTTTGGATTGGCTCAACTCCAGCCGTTGCAGTCACTTGGGAAGTGAACGATTAGACAGAAGATCTTTCTCTCTGTCTCTCCTCCTCTCTCTATATGTCTGATTTTGCAATAAAAAAATAAACAAATTGGGGCCCAGCACAATAGCGTAGTGGTTAAAGTCCTTGCCTTGCATGCGCTGGGATCCCATATAGTTGCTGGTTCTAATCCCGGCAGCCCCACTTCCCATCCAGCTCCCTGCTTGTGGCCTGGGAAAGCAGTCAAGAACGGCCCAAGGCCTTGGGACACTGCACCCGCGTGGGCAAACTGGAAGAGCTCCTGGCGTCAGATTGGCTCAGCTCCAGCCGTTGTAGCCACTTGGGGAGCGAACCATCGGACAGATCTTCCTCTCTGTCTCTTCTCCTGTCTCTTCTCCTCTCTGTATATCTGCCTTTGCAATAAAAATAAATCTTAAGAAAAAAATCACCAGGAAAAACTTGGGAAACGATAGCTACAAGGTTGCTGAAGAATGAATCTGCCTAGAGTTGCAGGAGAGCCAGACATGGGGCTGGGGTCATTTATTTAAGGGAAAGCTGCGATTAAATCCACCCAGCAAAGAGTGACTGGAACAGGGCGCTGAGCCACGTGGAGGGTCACTGGAGGGAGTAGGCAGGACGGGAGGGCAAAGTCTGGCAAAGCCACAGCTGCCAGTGACCTTGACAACAGCATGGAGGGATGGAAACTGGACTGGCATGGTTAAAAGAAAAAGAAGCCACAAAAATGAGCATTTCTTCTAAATTTCAGCATAGCACTGAAGCACAAATACTAGGGGAAAAAACCCTGGAAGCGGGGGCAGCCCCATGACATAGCAGACTAACTCTATCTGTAGTGCCACCATCCCACATGGGCACAAGTTCAAGTCCTGGCTGCTCCACTTCCAATCCAGCTCACTGCTAACAGCCAGGGAAAGCAGCAGAAGATGGCCCAAGTGCTTGGGCCCACGCACCCATACAGGAGACCCAGAAAAGGCTCCTGGTGTCAGATTGGCTCAGCTATGGCCGTCGCAACCATTTAGGGAGTGAATCAGCAGATGAAGATCTCTCTGTCTCTCCATCTCTCTCTGTAACTCTGCCTTCCAAAAAATATATATATATTTTAAAAATCTCATCACCGATAAGAACTCCTTTGGTATTTCCTGAAAACTTCTGAGCAATGAGCTATGTCCCCACCAGAACTACAATACAAGGCCAGGGCTGGATGTTTGGCCCATTGGCTAAGATGCCCATGTCTCACACCAGAGGGCCTGGGTTTAATGCCTGCCCCCAGCTCTGACCTCCAGCATTCCGCTAGCGCAGACCCAGGAGGTGGCGGTGACGGCTCACGTACTTGGCCTTTGGTGGGTATGTGTGGGAGACCGCACCGAGTTCCCGGGTCTCTACAGCCATTGGAGGAGTGACCTAGCACACAGGAGCCCGCCTGCTCTGTCTGTCACTGACTTTTGCTCTCTGCTGTCCGCCTGTTAGGTAAACAAAATCTTCAGAAAAACAGAAGTACAGTTCCACGAAGTCAAATCATAGAAGCAGGGAGGAGCAAGGAAGTAGGGCACTGGTGATCCCCAAGGGGATATTGCTTTGAAGGGGAGCAGAGAACAGATGGGGAGGGGTCAGGTGAGGCCTGCTTCAAGACAAGGAGTTTTCCATAGGGACACAGGAGTGAGAAGCGAGGAGGGTGGGGGGTTCAGAGCAGAGCTGGGGGGTCTTGGGCAGGGGGTCTTGGTGAGGACTGGAGAAGCATGAGACCAGGACAGCAGCAGGGAAATCTGAGGGGGGAACCCACGGCCTCCACTGTGTGGTGCCAGGCAGTGCTGTGCCAGGCAGGACTGCCCATGTGCCAGGCAACTCAGAGCAGGAGTGAGGCCAGCAGCCCGAAGTGTTTGCAGGGACAGGATTGGAATGACAACTCCAGCCTGGGGAAAGGAGGGCAGGTGAGATGGGAGAAGAGGGATGGCGCCCCCTAGGAGGGAGACAGAGGACAGCTCTGCGAGCGGAGAGGAGAGCAGGTTGAAGGCGGAAGTCAGAGGGTGGGAGGAACCAGGGTGCACAGGGTCGGGGCGCAGAGGTGAAGCCAAGGTGAAGAGTATGCTGCAGGTGGAGCAATAGGAAGGTCACACTCACGGACCCCAAGCCACAGGGGACAAGGGAGATGGGCAGTGGGCCACGAGGGATGCAAATACGGGCCAGGCAGGAGCGGCTGCAGGGGACAGCAGAGGCCAGGTGCCCCTTCAGCATCCACAAGTTTGGCCGTAACTATGTGTGTCTTGCAAGGCAGGGAACCGGGGTTCCTGGCCAGGAGGGCGCCACGGTGCCGCCCGCTTTGGGGCTCACCTGGGTAGTTGCGGCAGCCGCCCGCCGTGCTGCCCCGCCGCCAGGTGCCCTCGTACAGCGTGGTGTTCCACTTGCGGATGGTCCGGCTCTTGAGCGCGTCGGGCGTCAGGTTGCAGATTTCCAGGCGGGTGAACTCACGCATGAAGTCTCGGAAGGACATCCTGAGTCCGGGTAAGGGGGAGGGGGGAAGAGGGGACACCGTCAAGGCACCCCGAGGGCATGGTGGTGCAGCCCTGAGGTGCAGGAAGCCCAGCGGGACGGGGAGAGGGGAGAGGGAGGGCTGCTCACCAGAACTCTCCATCTTCCATTTTGACACGGAGCTGCTCCCGCTCGTATGGGTCCACGTAGTTCCACTCGGGGGAACTGTGGGGAGCAGGCCACAGCACTGTCAGGGCCACCGTCTCCCAATGGAAGGGGGGCGGTCCACCCCAAGTCCGGGTCAGTTGGGAGGCTGCTTCAAGATTAAGCCGTGCATGGGGTCCTTGGTTCATATTAGTGCTGAGTGTGGCCACGGGCCCACAGCTCCCACTCTGTGTCATCTGGTACATGGGTGATCCTGCCTGGCCCAGCTCTGCCACAGGCCACAGAGCCTGGGCTTCGGCAAGGGAAGTTCCCAGACCCAGCACTATGGAGACGGGTCCCTTGCTCAAACAGCAGGCTTCCTTGGCTGGCAAAAGCCCTAGGGCCCCCAGTGCCCCTCACCTGCCAGGGGCCCCCAGGCGCTTACCCATCACTCCATGCTCCTGTCCACTCCACCTCGCCCCAGGGGTTCCGCATCCGGATCAGGTTTACCGTCTGGCCCTGGTAGTTCACCTGTTGCCGAGGCTCCCATCAGGCACGCCTGCAAGCGCCCCCGTCCAGCTCATCTCCCACACCAACGCAGCTGGGGCACCACGTTGCCTGGGTCCCGGGCATGCAAAACCATGGGAGGCGGCGAGTATGCACACCACCCATGGCCAACACACAGTAGGGACAGCATCGCAGGAGGGGTGTCCCCAAGGCCGATGGATAAGACACTGCAGGAGGCCTGAGGAGGAGGAGCCAGGGCCATGCCCAGCCTCACGATGCCAGAGGAGAGGCTGGGATGGGGCAAGGGGGCAGGAGACCCCACCCAGGGCTGCACCTGTTTGGCACCAGTCACTGAGTAGGCATGGCCCTTCACTAGCTTCTTAAAGGTGACAGCCTCCATGTCAAGAACGCTGGAGATCTGCAGGAAGACATGGACATGGGGGTCAGGACCCATGGGTGTCACCACCTGCACGCTCAGCAGCTGCTGGGACCCACCCAGCCCAGCACCCTCACATACAGACACACCTCCTGGGGCAGGGGAACTGCTGGGTCAGACTGTGCGTGAACACTCAGCAACACACACACACACACACACACACACACACTCACACAAGGCCATACAGTGAGTTCCCAGAGCTGTAGGGCCTGCACAGTGCTGGGGGTAGAGACATGACTGAGCCCATCAGGAATGGGGCCCTGAGGTCAAGGGGGTGGGTCGTCTGGAGATAGGCATGGGGGAGGGGAAGGGGGAGGGGCTGGTTAGAAGACCCTGGGTGGAGGCCAGAGGTGGGGGTGGGCCAGCACTCACGTCGATGGAGCAGCCCAGAAGGGAGCCGCGCTCCAGCGCCTTCAGGATGATCTGGTACAGGTCACTGGGGGCCTTGCGCAGCTCGTACCACTCAGTGACGCCGCCCGTGAAGTCCTCGAAGCCCTCCGAGGTGCTGCCCCCTGACAGGGCCTCATAGCTGCCATTCACCCTGCAAAGGTTCCGGCTCAGCACCCTGTCAGGGATCATGTCTCACCCCAGCCTGTGCCTTCCACGGGGTGGACAACAGCCCTGGGTCTCCTCCCCCACCCCAGGATCCCCCACTCACTTGGCATAGGCCTTCTCGAGCAGGGCGCTCCAGAACTCGTTGCCCTGGGCAGAGTGCACGAATACCAGCTTGCCATCCTTGGTGGGCAGCAGGTCGTCCACTACCACGTCCACCCACTCTCCAAATTGCCACAGCTGTAGGGGAGAGGCCCAGTGAGTCCCCGTGGGAGGGAGGGAGGCCCCCAGGCCCTAGCTTCAGTATCCAGCCACATATAGCTGCCTGCATTCCTCAACAGGAAACTAGAGGCTCCCTGGATGCATGTACTCTAGATCATGGAGACACATGCACACTGCATGCGTGTACAGTAAACGCCTCTTATGCGAGGTCACA
The DNA here is from genome assembly GCF_030435755.1 of Ochotona princeps. Taxonomy (NCBI): domain Eukaryota; kingdom Metazoa; phylum Chordata; class Mammalia; order Lagomorpha; family Ochotonidae; genus Ochotona; species Ochotona princeps. The sequence continues at coordinate 5,227,500 of NC_080835.1, forward strand.
GTTACCTCTCACAGCTGAACCTGACACGGGACATTCCAGAAACTGACACTTCAGAAGTTTCAAACTGCACACCCCGCTGAGGGATGTGATGAAATCTCACATCCCACTGTACATCTTGCCCCAGATGTGATCACCCCAGCGGCCTGAGCCTCCACGCCGCCGGACACGATTCACGCCTGTTAGGCAATAACGGTGTCAGGACCCAACGGGCTGCCCACACCCTGCAGTGCCTGGACATGGGGTTCAGTGCTATTCGCCACCTGGGCATCCCCTGGGCCCAGGGGAGGTCTTCTAACATATGCCCCTCCCCTAATGGAGGACCCTTGGATCACCTGCTGGAGTATTTGAAAAATCTTGAAATCCAGGCATCTCAGGGGTCAAGTTCATGACAAGGTGTGTCCCATTCAGGCTCTGTGCCCTTCTAACCCTGCAGCAGGTGATGACTCAAGCCCTTGGTTCCCTGCCTTCCTTGTGGGAGGCCCAGATGGAGTTCCTAGCTCCTGACTTGGACCAGCTCAGCCCTGACGACTTACAGGTATTGGGGCAAGAACCAGTAGTTAGAAGAGCTCTCTCTCTCTCCCCCTTTCAAATCAATAACTTCTTTAAAACTCATGAAAACTCACATTTTGCCAAGAATCTCTATGGCTTTCTGTACCAACATAAAATGATCTTTGAATTCCATGTTCCAGAAACTTCTCGAAATACCCTCATGTAACAGGTACACATCGCGTGCTTATGTGTGGTGTGTTCTAGATCCACCTGCAGTTGCTTTCCCTGCGAGTGCTAGGAACATGATTCCGGACAAGTTAGCCTCTCTGGGCCTCAGTATCCCGATGGGCAAAACAGAGCCGCAGTCAGCTGCCTCCTCGGGTGGGGACACGTTGGAAAGCCTTGGGACGGGCCGTGTCCTTTTAGGCCAGGCTTGAGTGTGGGGGGCACAGAGGGTGTCACCTGCAAAAGTGGCATTCAGACCCTTCAGCCGCACTATGAGTGGGGTTGGCTGTGCCACTGGGAGTGGAGAACGCAGCTTTTCCAGGCCAGGAGCAGGGGTCGGGCCCCAGGTTATGGGCGTCCGGCAGCCAAGCTGGGAGTGGCCGGGGGCAGGAACAATGCAGGGAGGTGAGGAGGCAGACCCAAGCAAGGAGGGAGCGTTGAAAAAGGCCAATCGGAGGCTGCGAGGGAGTGGATTGGAGGAGCACGGAGAGGAGGCGGGGAAAGGGGCGGCCAGGCCCGCCCCTGCAGACTAGCCTCTGGCAGGTGCGGCTGACAGCCCACTCCTCCTGCCTAGGGCGGGAGAGGACAGCTTGGGTTAGGGGATCACTAACCTAGGCGGAAGGCGGGGTCACTCAAGACCTGGATGTCCCCCACACCTAACCCAGGGGCGCTGGGTGTGTTCTCTGCCAACACCAGCTCACTGAGAATTCATTAAGTTGACTCCAAAGATCTAAGGAAGCCCTGAGTAAACACCGAGGGGGAAAAGCGGCTCGAAGGAGATCCATGCCAACCCTCCTCTCGGGCTGGGCTCTGGGGTAGAGGTGTCCAGGGCGCAGGAGGAGTGGGGGATGGGATGACGCTGTCCCTCCTCCCCAAGCCCCATCACCTGGAAGTGGAAGATGCCGGCGTAGCCGTTCTGGAAACTCTGGCCGTGAGGGACGACTCGGTGTAGCAGGGTGTCATTGAGGGTGAGGGAGGCGATGGCAGCCAGGAGCCAGCAGTCCCCTGGGAGGAGAGGGCCCCAGGTCAGGCACGCCCCTGGGGCAGCGCCCTGGGGGGTGCCCATGCCAGGGAGATCCCTGGGGCTCCCTGGGCGGGGTCCCCCTTAGCTTGACAGAAAAGACCCAGGAATCTGGGCAGACCAGCCCCAGCACCGATAGCCAGAGCCTGTCTGGGCTTGCTGAAGGGAGGAGCTGGGGCAGAGCCCACAGGAACGGGAAAGGAACGGGGAACTGACTATGGAAGTGGCACCCCGAATCCCGCTCCCCCCTGCAGGGGAGGCCTACCCAGTGCGCCCTGGCAGATGTCTGTGCGGGTGGCTCCATCCACGATAAACTGGGGGTTTGACAGCAGCTCCTACAAGACCCGGAGGCTTGTCTGGGGACCAGCCCCTTCCTGGAGCCCCAGACCCGCCCCCAGACACTGCTTCCTTCCCAGGGACCTGCAGCCCCCACTGGTTCCCCACCCCCATCACCCAAGGACAGAGTGGGGGGTACTTGCTCACCGTGGGGCGCTTCCATTTGATTCCATAGGTCTTGGACGAATTGGGCCCCAGTTCCTTGTAGCCCAGGCTCTGGGGAATCGGGGGGAAGGCGTCGTCCCGGAAAAGGGCCCCGCTTTGCAGGCAGCGAGCACGTAGCTGCTCATAATCCTGGCCCAGGTACTTGATGGCGTTCTCATGGCGGCCCAGGCCCAGCTCCTTGGCCCGGTGCTTCTGGAGTTGGGCGGACACTCCCGTGCAGTAGACCGGCGTGATGATCTCCTCGGCCATGCTGCGGGATGGAAGCTGGGTTCAGGAGCCAGGCCCACCAGGGAGACCCTGGCCCCTGCCTGCCCTCCTCCCAGCTCTCAGAGACGCAGGCCATCTGCCCAAGCCCCCGCAGGACCCAGCAATGGGGTTGTCCAGTTTCCAAGTGTCCTGTCCACCCTCTCTTCTTTTCCCCACTCCCATTGTCTTGAGGAACCCCCTCAGCCTAAGGACAGCCAGCCAAGGGGTCAGGTGCGGCTGGGCGGAGCCAGCCTTCAGGGGCCAGAGGCAGACCCCTGGGGCAGGTTTGCTAGACCTTGCCTTAGCACTGGGGGCCCCCCTCCCTAAACCAGGCAAAGCCTCCAGGACACCGCCCCACCCTCCCTCCCAGAGGGCGCAATGCTGCAAGCAGTCGGAGGTCCCTGTCCCTGTCCGCCGGTCCATCACAGGGGCTGGGAGGTCGGGGCTGCCCGGTGCCCCAGCTCAGCCCTGCAGACAGCGCGCGCCTGGGCTCTCGGGCGCTTCCCGAGCCCCCGACCCGTCCCTGTCCCAAGTTCGCCCAGGGCCCCGAGCCGGGAAAGAACCAAGGCAGGGACAGCCCCTGAGCCCCGCAGCGTGACCCAGGCTGGGGTGATCGTGCTCCGCCACCCAGCGACTTACCTGGAGGAGGGGAGCTGGGGGTCGCCGCGGTCCTCGGGGCCGGCTTCCCGGCGCAGAGCAGAGCAGGGCCCAACCAGGAAGAGCGCTTCTCCCCGTCTTCGCCCCGCGTCCCCGCGCCCCGCCTCGCCTGGTCCCTCCCTCCCCGCCTTCCTCCTCCTCCTCCTCCTCCTCGCTCCCCCACCTGGCTTCCCCCCTCTGTGTCCCTTATCTCTCCCACAGCCTCCCGGCCGCCCCTCCCTGGGCAGGCCCCGAGCCAACTCCGCGACAGGACAAATCAGTAAAAGGCCAGGGCTGTCCCCGGGGAGGGGCCAGCGCCTGCCGGGGCGGGGCGGGCAGGGGCGGAAGGGCACAGGGGAGGTGGAGGGGGGTGAGGGTGGGGCAGGACAGGACCCGGGTATTTTTAACCAGGGCCAACAGCTCGGGTTGCAGGGTATTCCCGGCGTTCAGGCCGGGCGGGCGCCCCGCGCCCTTCCCCCTCTGCGCTCAGCCTGGCCCCGCGTCCCCGCCCTGTCTCGCCACCCCCATCCCCGGGGCTGGTGGACTCCTGCTGGACACCACGCACCAGGTCCCCGCCCCCGCGCCCTGGGCGCAGACCCGCGGCACCATCACGACCATCACGAGTCCCAGGGGGCTGCGGGCTCGATGGGTGACCTTGGTAAGTCCCTGCCCTGCTCGGCCTCAAGGATCCCCGTTTGAGTCGCAAAGTGGTGAGGGTGACCCGCGGTGAGAGCCCATTTCACTCTGGAACCAGGCAGACATCCCAACCCCGTGTATCACCCCACGCACTCTCAGCTCTAGCCTCGGCCTGGTCCAGAAAGGACGGAGGAGGCTGAGAGCAACTCCCCCAACTCCCCGCCCTCGCATGAGGGGTGGGGGAACGCTGGAGGGTCCCGGGTCACAGCTGGATGTCTACTGGGCCCATTTTGCAGGAGGTGAGCGGTGGGGACACTACGTGGCTTTCCCACGGCCTCCCCACGCCCACGCACCTGATCGCACCCCATGTGCATACGAGGAAGACCGGAGCCTGAGAGGGTGGGACTCAGCGCCTTACCTAGTGAGTCAGGGCTCGAATCCGCTTCGGGCCCTGCCCTGCTGTGCCACTCTCCTCTTAACCCTGGGGCAGATGAGACCCTGGCGAGGCTGATCAGGCTCTGATGGGGCTGGTGGCTCTCCCTGCTCCAGTTTTGGGGGTGCAGTAAGCTTGAAGACAGGGCTTTCTGCATAAGGCTCAGTGAAGGTTGAGAGGCGCCCTGATACCCGCAAGGGGGGAGCGGGTACGGGCCCACATTCTTGATCACCCTGCCTGGTTCAAGTTCCTGCTCCTCCACTTCTCATCCTGCTTCCCACTATTGCACATGCTGGGAGGCAGCAGGTGATGGTTTGAGTCCTTGGGTTCCTGCCTTATAAGTGGGAGAGACCCTGGATGGAATTCCCAGCTGTTTGGCTTCATCCTGGCCTAGTCCCAGCTGTCACAGACTTTCCAGGAGTGAATTGGCATATAGAAAAAAAAAATCATCTCTTCCCATCTCTATATTTCTCAAAACAAAGCAACAAACCAACTGTGATAAACACGGGAGGGGTGAGGTCACACTGGAGTAGCATGGCAAGCTGTTCAACTATGAACTTTGTTAGTAGAAGGAAGACACCCTAAGATAACAATCAAAGTGTCTGGTAGTAAATGCATAAACCAGCCCCCTGCTTGTTCAGTTTTTCTGCACTGCACCTAATTGCATGTGCAATAAGTTTATACAACTGTATGCATCCGCCTTAGGATACCAGCATCACCATGGATACGGGGTAGGGAGCAAGGCAGGGCAGGCGCTGACGCAGCCACGTTATTAGGACAGCCGGGGGCACTGGGACAGTTCCCACAGTGTGAGGGGACAGGAACTGTCCAGCCCCCGTATGACCTCATGGCATCACTGGGTATAAATCTGGTCCATTTTTATTTTTTTTTAAGATTTATTTATTTTTCTTGGAAAGGCAGATTTACAGGAAAAAAGAGGGTAGACAGAGAGAATGATTTTCCATTCACTGGTTTACTCCCCAAATGGCTGCAATGGCCAGGAGCTTCTTTCAGGTCTCCCATGTGGGTGCAGGGTCCCAAGGCTTGAACTGTCCTCTGCTGCTTACCCAGGCCACAAGCAGGGAGCTGGATGGCAAGTGGAGCAGCCGGGACATGAACTAGCACCCACGGGATCTTGTCACTTGCAAGGTGAGGATTTAGTGGCTGAGCCATTGTGCCCGGCCCCATCTGGTCCACTCCTGATGGAAACACAGGACCTACGCCTGACTAGACGTAGGATCGTCATCTTGAGTTTGTCAAATATTTACTACATGTGACGCAAAAAGCATAAACAACAACAACAATTCAGTAACTTGATGGGTCACAAAAAAGATTTTGGGGTTGCACGCTGGCCTGACAGTGAAGATGGCAGCGAGCGCCACCTGCAGGCCGTTTCCGAGCACACGGGTTCCACGACACTGGTCCCCACTGCAGCTTCCTGCTCCTGGAAGCCCTGGGTGATGGCACCAGAGGTTGGATCTCCTCTGCCCGAGTGTTGGCCCCCAGCCTCTCAGGAATTCGGCTCATGAATGCGTGGAAGGGAGTTCAAGTCTTTCAGTGTTTTTCTGCATCTCTAGTAAATTTTGCATATTTATTTTTAAACTTTGAATGATTTGAAACGCAGAGTAACAGAGAGTGAGGTCTTCCATCCGTGGGTTCAATACCCAAATAGCTACTACAGCAGGGGCTGGGCTGGAGTGAAGGCGGGAGTCAAGGTCTTTCATGTGGATTCAGGGGCCCGAGCGCCTGGACCATCCTTTGCTGCTTTCCCAGGCGCATCAACAGGGAGCTGGACCAGAGGCAGAGTAGCCAGGACTTGAGAAGCCAGCCTGGCAGACGGGGTTCAGTGCAGTGCACCACAATGCTGCTCCCTCAGATAAGAGTTAAATGGCAACAGGGCTGGCGTTGTGGTATAGCTGGTGAAGCAGGCACCTACAACACCAGCATCCCATAGGGCGCCAGTTGGAGTCCTGGCTGGCTGCTCCACTTCCACCCAACTCCCTGTGTATGGCCTGGGAAAGCAGTGGAGGACAGCCCTGGCTTCAGATTGGCTCCGCTCCTGCCATTGCGGCCACTTTGGGAGTGACCAGTGGATTGATCTCTCTCTGCATAACTCTTTCAAAACAAACAAATCTTAAAATATTTACTTAAAATAAATAAAGATTTGTTTATTTTTTATTGGAAAGGTAGATCACATGTACAGAGAGGAGAGACAGAGAGAAAGATCTTCCATCTGCTGGTTCACTCCCCAAATGGCTACAATGGCCAGAGCTGAGCTGATCCAAAACCAAGAGCCCAGAGATTTCTCTGGGTCTCCCACGCAGGTGCAGGGTCCAAAGACTTTGTGCCATCCCTGACTGCTTTCCCAGGCCACAAGCAGGGAGCTGGATGGGAAGTGGAGCAGCTGGGATTAGAACCGGTGCCCATATGGGATGCCAGTGCATGCAAGGCGAGGATCTAGTCATTGAGCCATTGCACTGGGTCCCAAACCAAATAAATCTTTAAACAAAATTTTAATCAATTTTGTTTGTCAGAACACAGTTTGATAACAATGAGAAACAATCTAAAGACCAAAGAGAGAAATATCCGAAGAAACTCTTTCTGGTGGAGTATTCATACTTAGAACTTTCAGACTTTAAAAAGAATCTCCAGGGCCCGGCGGCGTGGCCTAGCGGCTAAAGTCCTCGCCTTGAACGCCCCGGGATCCCATATGGGCACCGGTTCTAGTCCCGGCAGCTCCACTTCCCATCCAGCTCCCTGCTTGTGGCCTGGGAAAGCAGTCGAGGACGGCCCAATGCATTGGGACCCTGCACCCGCGTGGGAGACCCGGAAGAGGTTCCTGGTTCCCGGCTTCGGATCGGCGCAGCACCAGCCCGTTGCGGCTCACTTGGGGAGTGAAACATTGGATGGAAGATCTTCCTCTCTGTCTCTCCTCCTCTGTGTATATCTGACTTAGTAATGAAAATAAACAAATCTTTTTTAAAAAAAGAAAGAAAACTAGACATTTCACCAGCAAGACACCTGGGTTGCCAACAAGGATGTGAAAAAAATGTTCAAGGCCTGACATGATGGCCTAGCAGCTAAAGTCCTCGCCTTGCACGCACCGGGATCCCATAAGGGTGCTGGTTCATATCCCAGCAGCCCTGCTTCCCATCCAGCTCCCTGCTTGTGGCCTGGGAAAGCAGTCGAGGACGACCCAAAGCCTTGGGACCCTGCACCCATGTGGGAGACCCAGAAGTTCCTGGTTCCTGGCTTCTGATCTGTTCAGCTCTGGCCGTTGTGGCCACTTGGGGAGTGAATCATTGGACGGAAGATCTTCCTCCCTGTCTCTCCTCCTCTCTGTATATCTGACTTTCCAATAAAAATAAACAAATCTTGAAATCCAACACAGTCTCATTGGAGGTGTGAGGGGGTAAGGATGGGGGAAGACTACAAACAGATTGGCCAACACGGTGATGTACTATACTAATCCTCCACCTACAACGCTGGCACTCCCCATGGGTGCTGGTTCAAGTCCCAGCTGCTCCACTTCTGATCCAGCTCCCTGATTCAGGAAAGCAGTAGAGGATGGCTCAAGTCCTTGGACACTTGGACCCACGTGGAAGACCCAGAAAAAGATCCTGGACCCTGGCTTTGGGTCAGCTCGTTTGTGACCGATGTGACCATCTGGGGAGAAATCCAGTGGGTGGAAGCTCTCCCTCTTTCTCTGTAACTCTGCCTTTCAAAGAAAACAAATAAACCTTAAACAAAAACCACTACAAGCAGAACCATTTACCAATACTGCTAACGTGGAAGAAATTGATCACACCAGGTGTCAAAGGTGTGTCAAGTGATGTCACATGTTTCTTTAAAATTCGGGAATAAAAAGGCACGAACTCTCAGCTCCAAAAAGATACAGGGCAGCGGCAAACAATGCAAATTGCTCAGCAGAAGCCAGAATGAAAAGCTACGCGGTGTAGGATTCCAGACCCGGTGCCTTCTAGGAGGGGCCAGGCTGGAGGTGGAGAGTCCGTGGGGCCCAGGGCCTGGGAAGGGAGGAGAGGAACACACAGCCGGGGCCCTTGAGGGCAGGAGGACTGCACTGCGCAGGGAGGTAGTGACGCCTGTGCCATATCCTGCGTGTGTCAGGCGCGAGAGCGAGTAGTCAGGCTCACGTGGACCTGGGTGAGTAAGGGACAGATCCGCAGGGAGGGGTGCCTGTGACAAGGACACCCGTGATGTGCCCTGGGCTAACGAGACACTTTTGGAGCAGGAGCGGGACACGGCCATGCTGTCAACATTCTGAGCGATTTTCCATACACGTAAAAAAAAAAGCTTATTTTAAAAAAGCCTGGTCCTTTAAGTGGACAGAACCTGCCCAGCTCTTGCTCCCTCTCTATCGTCCAGTGCAGCCCGCATGGACCTCAAGATGGCGACAGTTCTCACCCACAAAGGGCCCGCTAAGTTCCCAAGACCCCCCTCCACCCACCTCAGGCGGCTAACTTGTCCATCAAAACCCTTGCCACAGCCCCCTCCTCTTCCAGCTCCATTCATTTCCAAGGGAGAGCAAATTCTCACAGCTGGGGTGTTTACCACAGCCCCAGTCTCTTCTAAGGGCTAGAGCCTCCAGGCCCTGCCCATGGGGTCGCCTCTGGGAGCCCCAGGGGATCAGTGAACTCAACCCATCCTTTTTTCTTTCTTTCTTAAGATTTATTTATTGGGCCCGGTGGCGTGGTCTAGCAGCTAAAGTCCTTGCCCTGAACATGCCGGACCCCAAATGGGCGCTGGTTCTAATCCCGGCTGCTCCATTCCCATCCAGCTCGCTGCTTGTGGCTTGGGAAACAAGTCAATTTATTTATTTTTACTGGAAAGGCAGATGTACAAACAGGGTGAGAGACAGAGAGGAAGATATTCCATCAATGGTTCACTCCCCAAGTGGCCACAACAACTGGAGCTAAGCCAATCCGAAGCCAGGAGCCAGGAGCTCCTTCCAGGTCTCCCACACCGGTGCAGTGTCCCAAGGCTTTGGGCTGTCCTCGACTGCTTTCCCAGGCCACAGGCAGGGAGCTAGATGAGAAGCAGGGCCGCCAGGATTAGAACTGGTGTCTATATGGGATCCTGGTGCATTCAAGGCGAGGACTTTAACAACTACACTATGGTACCGGGCCCTCAGCCCATGCTTATGCAGCTATCACTGCCCAGGCCCAATGGCAGTGGACTTAGGCCACTGTGCGGTCTCAGGAAAGCTAGCTATCCCTGCAGAAGCAAAGTTCTATAAACTACACAATTTCCAGGACTGTAAGAGCTGCTGACTAGACAACAAACGTGCATCCCTGGTGACAAATGAGCAACAAAACACTGTGGCGTGCCACCTGTGACCTGGTGTTACTGAGCGTCCTCCTTAAGCTGAGCCACAGAGCACCCCTGCTGAGTGCGAGGGCCCGAGGCAGGTGCCTTCCACAGAACATTTGAGCAGATGCACAGGAACATGGTGGCCACACGCGGGTCGGGGTTGCTTGGGGGCACTGGAAGGTGCCTGTGGTCTGGTGGGCAAGGCAAGTGCATGGCATACCTGGCTCCCCAGGTGGAATGCTGGGCTCCGGCTCCTGACCCTGATCTGCCTGTGATGCAGGTTCCAGAGATGCGGGTTCAGGCAGGTGGATGCCGGCCACCCACCTGGGAGGCCTGGATTCCCTCTTCAGCTTCCGCCTTCCATCTGTCTCAGCTCCAGCTGCTGCAGGTGTCTCAGAAGTGCTCTTCCTGTCTCTCCCTCTAGAAAAAAATATTACAACTTTTTTTTTTTAGGGTCTGGCATTGTGGCCAAGCTAGCATCTCACATGGGCAGCAGTTCAAGTGCTGGTTGCTCCACTTCCAATCCAGCTCCTGCTAACGTGCCTGGGAAAGCAGAGGAGGATGACCCAAAGCCTTGGGTCTCTGGACCCACATGGGAGACCCAGAAGAAGCTGTAGGCTCCTGGCTTCAGATCAGTCCAGCTCTGGCTGTTATAGCCACTTGAGGAGTGAACCAGTGGACAGAAGATCTTTGTTTTTCTCTAAATATGATCTTCCTTTCCAATAAACATAAATCTTTAAAACAACAACACCAGACACTCAGTCTGTCACGGGAGATTGTAGAGGTCCATGAGAAAGGCAAGTGAAGTAAGCTGGGGGGACAGAACAGGCTTGGGGTGCTGCAGTTTGAATGTGTCCCCTACACTTCTGGTGTTAGAAACGTAGTCATGACATGCGTAGGAGATACAGAGTGAGTGGGGGATTTGTGTAACAGCATGTCGTGGGAGTGGACACTCACGAAGGCATTGGTGGCTCTGTGAGGGAGGGGACACCAAGCTAAGCCAGGGCTGTGCTGTCCGGCTGGGACCATGGACCCCCCTCCCCGATGTCCATCCACACCCTCCGACTTCTCAGGTGCAGCATGACAATCTGTTCAAATCACACAGTTAATGGTATGCAATTAGAGCAACACACCGTGGGTCTAGACAGGGTGGGGAAGGGGCTTTGAGACTCTCTCTCCCAAGGGAAGATGATAGGGTAGGAAATAGGCCAAGTGCTTGGAATAGATGCACACATCAGAAGACCTGCCCCAGACACCTTGCCTGGACCGAAAGATGTTTATAGAGATGTGAACCCTCCCTCAGATGACCTGCCAACTTGTTACAAGAGGGGCAGCATCTGGTACAGTGGCTAAGATGCCGCTCAGAATGTCCCCACCTCCTACAGACAGTCCTGGGTTTGGGTCTGGGCTTCGCTTCCAGGGCCAGCTTCCTGTGTGTGTACACCCTGCGAGGCGGCAGATGACAGCTCGGGCAGCCGGGGCTCTGCCGCCCATGTGGGAAGCTCAGAGGGATGCCCTGGCTCCCAGCTTCAGCTTGGCACTTGCGGAGTGAAGCAGAGGATGAAAGATCTTTGTCTGGAGCCTGAGCAATGGCTCAGTGGTGAAATCCTCGCCTTGCACTAGGAGCCCATGGGAACACAGGTTCTAGTCCAGGCTGCTCCACTTCCCATCTAGCTCCCTGCTTGTGGCCTGGGAAGGCAGTCAGAGATGGCCAAAAGCCTTGAGATCCTGCACCTGCATAGGAGACCCAGAGAAAGCACTGGGCTCCTAGCTTCAGATCAGCTCAGCTCCTGTCATTATGGCCACTGGGGTGTGACCCAGCAGATGGAAGATCTTTCTACTTCTCTCTGTAAACATGTTTTTCCAATATAAATAACTGACACGTGGGAGTTAGTATTCAGCCCAACAGTTAAATGTCCACATCTGAAGTCAGTTTAATCCCTGACTCCAGCTTGCTTTCTTCAATTTTGTACATCAAACTTTTGCTTTGTTGCAATTCAAGCAAAGTGACTATCTGCACTAATCATTATGTTCTAGACAAGATACCTGTTGGGGTGCACATCAGCTCTTGGTGCTGGGTTGCATCGCGTTGACTTTGGTCTCTGAAACACGCAGGGATAGTCAGAACCTGCGGACCTTCCTCTCTGGATCCAATCAGGGGCCAAAGGCACGGCAGATTCCTTATAAGCTGAGGATACATGAACAGGCAATGCAGCCAGGCCAGTGCTTCTCCACTCAGATAACCATGTCCTTGGTCCTCTCCTCCTGCGGACCCTAGAAGGCCATCTTCACACCTCTGCTGGGCCACTGGTCCTGGGGGAAGGAATCTGGCTGTGGGGCTGGGAGTCAACTTCAAGGTCATTGGTTAACATTTCCAAATGCTCAGAGCATCCCTGCCCTCCTTGCCCAGGGTGTCCGGTGAGGCTCGGGGCCGAGGCTGGGGGTTTTGCCTCTGTGTGAATCCATTGCAAACTCCTTACACCTCTTGGGTGTTCGACTCTTGGGTGAAGGAGCGCTGGTCTCTCTGGTGGGAGAGGTTGGGGGGTCACTCGGAGTGGACTGTCATTCCTGCTGGTGTACGTGAGGGCTGACTGTGTGGTGGGTAGGGTTAAGCTGCACCATCACATCCACTGGTTTGCATAAGAGATGGAGCTGGAAGCAGAACTGACCCAAAACTACAACTACCACTCAGTGTGTAGGTGGATGTGGATGACAGACTGAGCTGGACCCCATCTGCCTGGCACACATGAGTCAGATCTGGGGACCCTCCCCAACTGAACTCCTGGACTCAGAGCTCCAACCGTGGGGAGAATCGCATGATCTGTGGTCTGAGTGTGGAGCGCATGTGTCAGAGCTGGGACTTCTCAGTGCAGTGGACGGCATGCCCAGATGCACATGGGGCCATGGCAGTCCACTGGGCCTGCAGGGGGACATCTAGTAACATAACAGGAAGGAGGACAGAACAAACTGGACAGCTCTCTCAGCCAAGCATTGACAGCAAATATCTGGGTACATGGAGACTCCAAGGTGGGCTGTCAGCCAATGGACCTTGGAAGGATTTCCTCATCCCTGGAGGAATGAAATCAATAGCATTTCAGAACTGTTGAAACCATGTGAGCACAACCCTTGGAGCATGCTCCATGTCAGGATGACCCTGGGATGACATCAGGTAGCTGTCCCTCAACCCCAGTACTGAGGTGGTTGGGAAGGTGAGTGAAGCTTCTCCCCTTATCTCCTGCCTTCCCCTGGATACAGGAAGAAGAAAGAGAAAACTTGGAAACAGTACTCTCTCACACCTTGCCCTGATCCTCGACCCTTCCCACTCTAATCAGCTATGTAAACATCGCCAAAAAAAAGAAAACCAACTTCAAACAGAAAAGGGTGAAGAGGGGTCCTCCTCCCATCACCAGGGTAGGGGAACAGTACTCACCCCCCCACTCACCTCAAGTTACCCCAGCCTCTATCACCTCCACCATGTTCTTTCACTTTACCTGATATCCAGTAACCACGATCTTGGGAAATGAATTCCAGGAAAAGACTACTGTCTAGGGGTGCGGTGAAAGGAGACAGACATGGGACTCTGTCTTCACAGCCATCTGGGACCATGGGGGGCACCCAATGCACCAAGCCAGGAGCTTTTTCCAGGTCTCCCACGTGGTACAGGGGCCCAAGCACTTGGGCCATCCTCCAGTGCCTGTCCCAGATGCATTAGCAGGGAGCTGGATCAAAAGTGGAGCAGCCAGGACTGAACTGGTGCCCCAAGTAAGATGCTGGCACCGCAGATGGAGGTTTTACTCACCATGCCACAGCCCCAGACTCCGAAGCCCACTGCCTTAGACCACTGCCTCCTTGTTTCCAAACCCAGGGGTATCTGGGAGGGTGGGGGCAGGGCAGGATCCCTGTTGTGGCCCCAGTCCCTCCTGTGCTAGCCTCCCCACTCCCAGAAATTCACTCAGAAGGTCATGAAAGTCCTGGAACTCTTGATGCTGGGGGAGGAGGGGGTAGAAGGGAGTTGATTCTCCTCCTCACCTGGAAAGTTCTAGGCCCCCAAACGGCAGCTTCAGGGAGGGCTACAGACTTTCTCACCCTCCTGAGGCCGGACAGGGTGACTTGTAGAGAGAGTTGCCTCTGGACTTCAGGTCTCGTCCTGCTCCCTGGCCCTCTCCCAAGTCCAACAGAGCCAGAACAGTGGGTCATGGGATCCCATCCTTGCAGGTGGGAGCCGCAGTGAAGGTGGAGTCCACCTGGCTCTCCAAGCGGGACCTTTATCTGTGCACTCCTGGGGCGTTCCCCACCCCCACTCTCCATTATCTACCCCAGCCCCCAACTCTGCACTGGAGCAGAGCTGAAGGTTCTACATGGCGGACCCAGCGAGAGAATCGACATCCCACAGGTGCTTGGGTTGGAGGTGGACAGAAACAGCTGCACCTGAGGGAAGTGGACATGCCTGCTAAAAGCTTTGCTACCTATGGAGAACGCCTCTTACAGCCCAAAGCCGGCTCCTGCCCGCCCTTCAACCAATCAGGCCTCTCACACCGGGGGCGAGACTTGGGTCCACCTATGGTCTGTTGCTTGTGGATACAGTAGCCACGCCCATCAGCCAGGCCCCCTACAAAGGCGGGGTGGGGGTGCCCATGCTCCAGTCCGGACTCAAAAGAGGGCAGCCCCCACCAACCCCTCCAGTTCTTAAGGTGGGGAGGCCGGGGACCTTGCTGAGGCTGAGCCCTTGTAGGCAGCCAGCCTCCCAGGTGACCATTGGTTTCGTGGTATCCTCCTGGTTCCCGCCCTGGCCCTCCCGACCTGCTGCTGTGCCTGCCTGCTCTCTCCCTCCTTCAGCAGACCACCAAGGAGTGCAGGGGCTAAATTGCTTCCTCCCCAAGGCGGCTGCCTTTCTCCAGTCCCTTTAGAGCCAGCCTCAGAGATGGGACATCCTCCACATTAAACGAAAGATTTCAACGTGCTCAATTTGTTTATTTTTCCCAAGAATTGAGAATCATACAGGTATCACTTTTAAAAAAAGTGTGTGGGGGAGGGGATGGCAAGCAGAAAAAGACTGCTTTTACTGCCCTCCTGTAGAGTGGGTGGGGTAGCTGGTGTTGTGGCATAGCTGGTTAAGCTGCTACGTGAGTGCCGGCATCTCATACAGGTACCAAGGCCTGCCCTGACTGTTCTACTTCTGATCCAGCTTGCTGATAATGGCTTAGGAAAGGCAGCAAAAGATGAATGCACCAAGTGCTTGGGTCCCTGCCCCCCGTGGAAGAGCCCAGGAAAAAGTTCCTGGCTCCTGAGTTTGCCTTGACTCAGCCCTAGCTGTTGTAGCCACCTCTCTCTCTTACATATAAATAAATCTTTTTAAAAATAGCACACGTGGGGCCAATTTGTGATGCAGTTATGCTTGTGACAACTGAATCCTATACAGGATTACCCATTCAAGTTGAGCTGGTTGGTTTCTGATCCACCTCACTGCCCACACTTCTGGGAAAGCAGTGGAAGATGGCTCGGTGCTCGGGCCCTCACCATTCAGATGGGAGACTTGGGTGGAGCTCCTGTCCCCGCCTGGCCCGGTCCCATCTGTTGCTGCCATCAGGGAATGAGCCAGCAGGTGGAAGAGCTCTACTGTAATTCCACGGCTCAAATAAACACAATTATTTTTTAAAAAGATAAACAAACACCTGCAGCTGTCCGCTTGTCTGCTGTCCACTGCAATATTATCAATTTGGCACGCAATCATAGCACAGTTAAACTCTAAGTAAACTGTTACCTTATTTTAACTTTTCTAATTTTACAGGCACTTAACTGTTTTAAGTGGCTGCTGTAACTTTTACTACCACACGTATTCCATAATCACAACCTCCACCAGGACCCACAACAAAGACACACACGCACACACACACACACACTCCCTGTGCGGTCCAGCCCCTCCCTTGGCCCTCCCCATGGCCACTGTGGATCCGGATTCCACTACTAACATGTTATTGTTTCAAGAGCGTTCCTCTTCAGGGCCCTGCACAGTATGCTAGTGGCTAAAGTCCTCACCTTGCATGCCTCGGGATCCCATGTGGGTGCCGTTTTCAGATTGGCTCCGCTCCGACCATTGTGGCCACTTGGGGAGTGAACCATAGGATGGAAGATCTTCCTCTCTGTCTGTCCTCCTTTCTGTACATCTGCCTTTCCAATAAAAATAAATAAATCTTTAAACAAAATGAAAAGAAAGAATATTACTCTTCAAATAATTTTATTGGTTTCTTTTTCTTGTCATAATTAATACGTAGCCAAGCTGCCTGGCCCCGAGCCTTGGTTCTTCCCTTGGCTTTGGTTTTAGGTCTGCCTGTTTAACTTCTCATATGATCCTTTTGGGTGACCACATAACAGCTGTGATTCTAAGTGGTTTTTCATCAACCTGAAGAAAACTGACCACAGCTGGGAGTGCAATAACTGTTTTTTAAATTGCTTTTATTGGAAAGTTAGATATACAAAGAGGAGAGACAGAGAGGAAGATTTTCCAGCTGATGATTCACTCTCCAAGCGGCCACAATGGCTGGAGCTGAGCCGATCTGAAGCCAGGAGCCAGGAGCCTCTTCCGGGTCTTTGATGCAGGTGCAGGGTCCCAAGACTTTGGGCCTTCCTCGACTGCCTCCCTAGGCCACAAGCAGGGAGCTGGAAGGGAAGTGGAACAGATGGGACATGAATTGGTGTCCGTATGGGATCCCGGCAAGTTCAAGGCGAGGATTTAGTCGCTATGCCATTGAGCTAGGCCCTGTATGTGACTGGCTTTCCCACTCAGTGTGAAGCCCTTAAAATCCATCCAGGTTGCATCATGTATGTGCGATCTGCAAAAAGCCCATGTGTGATCCTGGGTATCAATAGCTCATTCCTTTCTAATATCAAATAATAGTTCATGGTATGAAATGGGCTTATTTTTAGTTCACTGTGGGGCTTTCTTCGTTTTAAAGGTTTATTCATTTATTTGTTGCTTATTGGAAAGTCAGATTTACAGAGAGGAGAGAAAGTTCTTCCATCCACTGGGTCACTCCCTAAGTGGCCACAACAGCCGGAACCAAGCCGATCCAAAGCAGGTATGTAGAAGTCCTTCCCAAGTTGCCTAGAAATGTGATATGCAATCAAAGGAGACAGGATTATGTTCCCCTTAATTAGCATGGGCCGTAATCCAATGCGGCTGATGTACAACAAAGGCGGGTATAGGGGCCAGCATGAGGGTTCAACAGGCTAGTCCCCCACCTTCAAGTGCTGGTATCCTAGATGGGTGCCGGTTCATATCCCCACTGCTCCACTTCCCTTCCACCTCCCTGTTTACATCCTAAGGAAACAGCAGAAGATGGCCCAAGTCCTTGGGTCCCTGCACCCACACGGGAGACCCAGAGGGAGCTCCTGGCTCCTGACTTTGAATCTGCTCAGCTCCAGCCACAGTGGCCATTTGGGGAGTGAACCAGCGGACAAATCTATCTCTCTGTAAATCTTAATCAATCTCAATCAAAGCAAATCTTAAAAAAAAAAAAAAAGAAAGAAAGAAAGAAAGAAAGAAAAAAGGAGGGTAGCCACCAAGTCACACAGCTGTAGGCCAAGGTGCGTCCTTCCATCGGGGCAAGGATGGGGGCTTGGGGAGGCGGGTCCTGAAATCCCTGGCATCCCTCTGTGCCTCAGGTGCTGCTGGGCTGGCGAGCGGAGAAGGGTGAGGGCACCATCGGCTCTGGTGGAGTAAGAGCCAAGAGCCAAGGGCTTCTCCTCCAGGGAGCACCAGGCTTCCTGGCCTAGAGCAAGAAGCTGTCCCCCCAAACCAGGACACCCAGTGCTGGGGCTGGGGTGGGAGCTGCCACCAGGAGCCTGGAGGCGGGGTGCAGCCTTGGAGACCCCTGGAGTCAGAATTCCAGCTCCGGAACCATCTCAGGTGGCACTTCCCTGAGCTGCAGCCACCATCTTTGTGGCGCTCTGCCGGAAGACACAAGGGTTGCCCCTCCGTGTGTCTTCTTTGGTGAGATCTCCGCTCCAGTCTGTTGCTTATGTGTTAGCCGGACACTTCCTTGCTTTCCTGGGATTTAGATTGCTTTCTGATGAGGGGTTCTAGAGTGTTCTTCCTATGATCTGAAAGCGAGTTCTTTGTAGGCTAGGTGGGTTTGTGCATAGTCTCTCCAGACTATAGCTCGTCTTTCAGCTTCTTTCACAAAGCAAGAGCTTTGCACATGGCCCGGGGGCTTGGCCCAACAGTTACGATGCTGGCTGGTCCTGGCTGTCTCAGACCTTTGGGGAGCCAGCCGTCGGTAGAGAGCATTCTGCCTGCTAAGGGAGTGGACTCCTCCTAGGATGAGCGAGAAGCAGCGACGGTTTTGCCCTCTTTCTTGCCCCAACATTCAGCTTAGCACTAAAGCTTCTGGGGTCTAACCCACAAACAAACAGGCAAACAAACCAAAAGCAAAAACAAGCAAAGAAACTCCCTAATTTGTGTCCCTCTAGTTCCCCCCATGTCCTCCTTGGCCGCAGACCAACATCCAGGCCCTCACAGACTGCTAACCAGTCTTCATTCTTCATTGATCTGGTGTGATCTTTGAAAAATCTTTTTTTATTTTTAAGATTTATTCATTTTACTTGAAAGAGTTACACAGAGAGAGGGACAGATTTTCTGTCTTCTAGTTCACTCCCTCAACGCTCCCAATGGCCACAGCGGGGCTGAGCTGAAGCCAGAAGCCAGGAACTTCTTCTGGGTCTCCCACACGGGTTCAGGGGTCCAAGTACATGGACTATCATCTGCTGCTTTCCCAGGCCCTCTAGGATGGGAAGTGGAGCAGCAGCGTTCCCGTGGGGTGCTGGGGGCGCAAGCAGAGGGTTAACGTGCTGTGCCACCACACTGACCCTGAAAAGTCATCCCTTTAAAAACATGCAAACTGTGACTGTAGTGTTTGTCGGTCTGGGGTCATCTTGCCGCCTGGCTGACCCACTTCTTGTGTTTTCTCCATGAGACTGTGAAGTTTAACACTGCCCAACAACCGCTACAGACAGAGTGGGGGAAAAAAAGAGATGTGAGGAATTTTGAAGTTAAGAAAGGTTTATTCGCAAAGTATCTGGGTCAAAGGGAAACCTAATAGCAAGGAGCAAATAGAAACCATGAAGTGAAGCATTGTTTGCCGGGCCTGGGGGTCGTGGCTACCAAGACATGGAGAGGAATCTGTGACCTCCAAGGCATGCATTCGAAATGAGAGGAGCCGGCTTTGTGATGCAACTGGGTGGCACAGCATCCCGTCTCAGTACGTCTCAGTACGCCACTGAGTCCCTGCTGCTCCACCCCCAATCCAGCCCCCGGCCGATGTGCCGGGAAGGCAGCAGGAGATGTTCAAGGGTTTGGGTCTCTGCTGCCCATGTGGGAGACCCAGATGGAGTTCCTCGGTCCAGCCTGGGCCACCCTGGCCTGCAGTCACACAGGAGAGAACCAGCAGGGGACAGATCTCCTTCTTGCCGAGTCTCTCCTCCTCTCGCTGTCACTCAGTCTTTCAAATCAAAACAACATTTTAAGCAAGGAAAGAGCTAGTAAGCTCACAATTAGCAAGTTACAGCAGAGGGACACTAGGAGTTGCGGAGGACAGTGCCCCTTCTTCCAGCGTGCCCCCCAAACAGTTCAAACAATAACGGGAGGGCAAAGCCACTAGCGCCACCACAGCCCCAGCCTGACCAGGAAGCAGAGCGCCTCCACGTGTCCCAGGTAAGGACCAGATCCTGTGCAGACGGCTCTGTTTGCAAATTTTGTGTCAGCATATGCTGGGCAGAGGATGGGGGAACGGGGGTGGCCACAGGGTCTTGAGGCTTGTCTCGAACTACCCCAGTCAAGGCGAAGTCCCCTCGAAACCTGGAAGAAGTACTAAGAAAGTTACTTCAACCGGTGAGATGGCTCAACAGGCTAATCCTTCACCTTCAAGCTCCAGGATCCCATGTAGACATTGGTTTGTGTCTGGGCTGCTCTAGTTCCCTTTAGCTCCTGCTGACAGCCTGAGAAAGCAGTGCAGAATGGCCCAAAGCCTTGGGGCCCTGCACCTGTGTGGGAGACCAAGAGGAAGTTCCTGGCTTCTGGCTTCGGATCAGCTCAACATCTGGCCAATGCAGCCATTTGAGGGAATAAACCAGTGGATGGAAGATCTTTCTCTCTGTTTCCCCTCTATCTGTAAATCTGACTTTCCAACAAAAACTAACAAGTTTTTTTTTTTAATTATTAATGCATTGTTTATATCTGGGACCTCCATTTTATTTTCATTATATTTTTGAGAAGGATACGTGACCATGTGGACCACCGATGAGGGTAGAAAGGGCCGAGGAATAGGGCGAGGTGGTTTCCAATTTTCTTTTTCTTCTTGTGTGTGGGGGGAGGGGGAGAAAAAGGGAGAAGCCACACTCGGTCTCTTAACTGCATCAGGACCCGGGATGGGGACAGCCACTCGGTGTCATCCTGACATGAAGCATGCTCCAAGGGTTGTGCTCACATGGTTTCAACAGTTCTGAAATGCTGTTGATCTTATTCCTCCAGGGATGAGAAAATCCTTCCAAGGTCCATTGGCTGACAGCCCACCTTGGAGTCTCCATGTACCCAGATATTTGCTGTCAATGCTTGGCTGAGAGAGCTGTCCAGTTTGTTCTGTCCTCCTTCCTGTTATGTTACTAGATGTCCCCCTGCAGGCCCAGTGGACTGCCATGGCCCCCATGTGCATCTGGGCATGCCGTCCACTGCACTGAGAAGTCCCAGCTCTGACACATGCGCGCTACACTCAGACCACAGATCATGCAATTCTCCTCACGGTTGGAGCTCTGAGTCCAGGAGTTCAGTTGGGGAGGGTCCTCAAAGAAACCTCGTGTGTGCCAGGCAGATTGGGTCCAGCTCAGTCTGTCACCCACATCCGCTTACACACAGAGTGCGTGTGACAGTGGTCGCTGTGACCCAGCTCGGAATAGCTCATTCCCTGTCCAGGCCTTTGCCTTTGGATGCTGCAGCCTGACGTAGTCCGGCCCGCCTCCAGCCCCAACTCTCACTAGCAGGAGCTGCAGCCTAGCCCCGCCCAGTCTGCCCCCATCGCTGGTTCATGCAAACTGGTAGATGTGAAAACCTCACCTGGCATGGCCTACTCATTACTGGCACCCACACATGTCAGTGTGCTAAGGTTTGACCTCGCTCTGCACAGTTCACTCTGTTCCCCAAGAACCAACCCACACACTTGCTGCCAAGTGCAGATGCCTTGCCCAGCTTGACCAACTTGCCCAGCTTGGCCTGAATCACATGATCACCAGCAGTAGCTATGGCCCACCAGGGCAGTTCCCTAAGTTCTCCACCAGGCTCACTCCCAGACCCAAAACTCATCCCAGCAGAAATCAGTGCTTGTGTCGCCCAGAAATTTTTTAAAAATCTTAAAAGAAAATAAAGACATGAAAATGCAGTGATCACACTACAGGGAAGTGACTTTGGAAAAGACAGATTTCACAAGCAAATTAAAGAGGAAAGTGAGTAGTAAAAAAAGAAAGAAAAGGAAACCTAGGGAAATTTTAAGAACATGGCAAGACAAAAGTGCCCTCCCTGCTCCCCCCACAAATGAACATTATCCCCATGTCAACATAAATACAGACTGACTGATGAATTCGAAAGGCAGAGTTTCACACCGAAAGAGATTGATCTGCTATCGGCTCATCTGCGCAGTAGGCTGCGTGAGCCAAGGGCAAGCCAGGCTGAAGCCAGCAGCCTGGAACGTCAGAGTGGCAAGGGTCTCGGACTCCTCTGAGGCTTTCCAAGGTCATGCGGAACTGGACCAGAAGAGGAGCAGCCGGGACTTGAACCTTCATCCTTACGGGATGCTGGCGCCACACGCTGGCCCCTACATATCAAAACGAATGGAAATCCCCTGAGGTGTGTGCACTTTGCCAAACCAAGGGTGTGCCGCAGAACAGGAAGGAGCTTTTCATGTATAAAAAGACTTAGTTATTTTATTTGAAGTTCAGAGTCACACATACACACAGAAATCTTCCATCTCTGTGCATGGCTCCCTCACGGCCTGCCGGTGCTGGGCCGGGCCAGGCCAGCAGCCTGGAACTCCAGCCAGCCTCTCACGTGGGACTCAGAGGCTCAATAACTCCGCTCTTCTTCTGTTGTTTCCCCAGCACGGGAGCTGGGAGATGAAGGGGAAGTGGGACAACTGGGTGTGAATCGGAGGCTGCTGTTCGGGACACGGGCAGCCGGGTGGTGCTCCCAACCGAGTGCTCCACGATGCTGGGGCCTGAAACCAGGAGTTGGAAAACCACCCAGTACCGATCTGAAAAAACAGATCAGTAGATCCAGATAGTACCACTGCTCAAAATAAATAAATAAATAATCAAACATGTATCAACAAAGAAAAATTTCCCTGCGGAAAAAAGCAACCAGAAAACCAAAGTACTCTTAAAAAAAATATCAGGTCACAAAGAAATCACCAGTAAATTCAATAAGGCAGAAATAAGTAAGATATTCTTTGAACACAGCGTAAGACGTAAGTACTATTTTGTAAAGACTCTGCTATCCTGGAAATTTAACTGGGGAAAGCAAACTGAAGTTTAAAATCTTCTGTAAATACAGGGAAGGTAGGACTTCGTGCTGTGGCTCAACAGGCTAACCTTCCACATTCAAGAGCCAGTACCTCATATGGTCGCCAGTTCACGTCCCGGCTTCCCCACTTCCCAACTAGTTCCCTGCTAATGACCTGGGAAATGAATAGAGGACAGCCCAACTTTTGGGATCCCTGCACCTACATGGGAGACCCGGAAGAAGCTCCTGGCTCCTGGCTTTGGATTGGCTCAGCTCCAGCCATTGCAGCCATTTGGGGAATGAACCAGAAGGTGGAAGATCTTCCTCTCTGTTTCTCCTCCTCTCTGTAAATCTGTCTTTTCAATAAAAATAAATTTTGAAAAACTTTTTTTTAATTTTAAGATTTCTTTATTAGAAAATTGAACACCAACTGCAGGCAACTGCCTGGGTTGTCTTGTACCTGGGCAAGTGTTACACTGCTAGGAGAAAAGCAGCCAATAGCTGGCAGGTATTCTGGACTTGGTTAATGCCAAATTTGTGTTAATTATGCTAGTGTGCCAACATTGTTGCCTGGTCTATTTTTTTTCCTTAAAGATGTGTGGGGAAGGGGGCCCGGTGCAGTAGCCTGGTGGTTACAGTCCTCACCTTGCATGCACCAGGCTCTCATATGGGCACCAGTTTGCATCCCAGCCGCTCTACTTCCCACCCAGCTCCCTGCTTGTGGCCTGGGAAAGCAGTGGAGGACAGCCCAAAGCCTTGGGACCCTGCACCCATGTGGGAGACCTGGAAGAGCTCCTGGCTCCTGGCTTTGGATCGACACAGCTCTGCCTGTTGCGGTCACTTGGGGAGTGAATCAGCAGACGGAAGATCTTCCTTTCTGTCTCTCCTCCTCTCTGTATATCTAACTTTCCAATAAAAATAAACAAAAATCTTAAAAAAATGTGGGGAAGTAAACCTCAGCCCCAGGTGGGGGTGCTGCACACTGCCGGGGAATGGGTCTGGGGTCCGCGTGGAGTGGGAGTGGCTGAGGGCATGTTAGACAAGGGAGGAGTGACTTCTGGGGTCTTCCATAGATCAGACCCCTCCAGGTACCTGAGGGAGCTGAGACGGACTAAGAGAGGGAAACCAGAGGGCTTGTCTGGGTCAGGCCCAGGCACCCGCCGGCTGGGGACACGGGCAGCCTGCCACCACGCCACATGCAAAAGCTGGAGGTGGGGGACATGCCTGGCGGTGCTAGGCCACAGTACCCACCTGCAAGTGTCAGGGCAAAGGGTGGCCCCTGTCAGGCTGAACCAAAGTCCCCACTGGAACGTTAGAGAAACGGGTCTGGGGCCAGGTTCTGGAGGAGATTTCTGGGTTCGTCTCTGTGGGATTGTCGCAGCGCTGCTTGGTGCAGAGCGCTGCAGGGGTGACAGGCCAAGCCAGGCTGGCCCGTGGAACTCACCTGCCAGGAAGCCACCTGCCATCGCGGGAGATGGCGACGAGGGTGCAACTAACCAGGCGCTGTTTTCATTGGTATGTGTGTCGGCTGGTGCAGGACCCTACGCTGGCCGGCAGGGGAGATTTCTTGGGGACCTCCCCAACTAGACTGCTGGACTCAAATCCCAACCACAGGGAGAATCGCAGGATAAGTGGTCCAGTCTTGGAGTGCATGTGTCAGAACTGGGCCTCCTCGCTTGCTGGTGCCTGTGCAGAGGACAGCATGCCCAGTGCCAAGGAGGGACGTGACAGCCAGCTCCTCTAGGCCAGCGGGGATGGAAAGCAGAACAGGACCACTCCCCCGGCCAAGTTTGCAGCACGTTCCTGGGCCTGTGGATGCACTAAGGTGGACTTGGTCAGAAAACAGACCTTGGAAAGATTTTCTCAACTCTGCAACAACAAAACCAACAACTTCTCAGAACTATCAAAGCCACTCAAGCAACACCCTCGGAACATTCTTCCCCACATCAGGGTCTCTAAGGCGTCACCGAATAACTGTCTCCACCCCCAGGTGCTGCTGTAGCTTGACAGCAAGGAGCAGTCCACGTCCCCACCCGCCTGCCCCAGAAAACCAGGAGAATAAAAAGGAACTGAGAATGAAAGAAAAGGGAAGAAAATTGAGAGAGACCTTCCATATTCCCACCTGATGGTTCACTCCCCAAATGGCCACAACAACCAGGGTTGGACCAGGCAAAGCTAACCTCAAGTAAATTTTTAAAAATCACTGAGTAGGGCTTGGAGCAATGACCCAGCAGCTAAATCTTTGTCTTGCAAGCACCGGGATTCCGTGTGGGCACCAGTTCTAGTTCTGGCTGCTCTACTTCCCATCCAGCTCCCTGGGAAAGCAGCAGAGGATGGCCCAGGTCCTTGGGAACCTGCATCTAACATGGGAGGCCCAGAAGAGGCTCCTGGCTCCTGGCTTGCAGTCAATTCTGTTCTGGCCATTGTGGCCACTTAGGGAGTGAGCCGGCAGCTGGAAGATCTCTGTCTCTGTCTCTCTCTCTCTTTGACTCCACTTTCAAGTAAAATAAATCATAAAAAAATATAATAATTTAAAATGATAAGTTTATTTTGGTCTGAAAACAAGCAAAATCCTTGTCTAGGCTTTTCATGACACACATTTCCTACATTTCACAGGATCTGTATTCAGCTTTCTGAAGCTCTCGCATAGATTAGGGGTTTCATCAGGATTTACTCCAAAGCAAACTTCCCTTTAAATTCCACCTTCAGCAGACTTTCCTGTTTTTTTTTTTGTTTTTTTTTTGTTTTTTTTTTTTTAAGATTTATTTATTTTGGGGCCCAGCGGCATGGCCTAGCGGCTAAAGTCCTCGCCTTGAACGCCCCGGGATCCCATATGGGCGCCAGTTCTAATCCCGACAGCTCCACTTCCCATCCAGCTCCCTGCTTGTGGCCTGGGAAAGCAGTTGAGGATGGCCCAATGCATTGGGACACTGCACCTGTGTGGGAGATCCTGAAGAGGTTCCAGGTTCCCGGCTTCGGATCGGCACGCATCGACCGTTGCGGCTCACTTGGGGAGTGAAACATCGGACGGAAGATCTTCCTCTCTGTCTCTCCTCCTCTGTGTATATCTGGCTGTAATAAAATGAATAAACCTTTTTTTATTATTATTAATTCATTAATTACATTGTATTATGTGACACAGTTTCATAGGTACTTGGATTCTCCCCACCCCTCCCCAAACCCTCCCACCATGGTGGATTCCTCCACCTTGTTGCATAACCATAGTTCAAGTTCAGTTGAGATTCCCCCATTGCAAGCATATATCAAACATAGAGTCCAGCATCTTATTGTCCAGTCAAGTTCATCAGCTTCTTAGGTATACCCTCTCTGGTCTGAAGACAGAGCCAGCAGAGTATCATCCCAGTCCATTAAAAGCTCCAACATACCATCAGCGAAAATTTCCATCATTATGGAATTAATTGACATAGTAATGAGTAAACAATATGTTAAGAGTAAATGCAAGTTCTTAACCACTTTCTGTGACCACCTCATTGACATTTCAATTTTGGTTTATATACAACATATAAAAAAATGAATAAATCTTTAAAAAAATAGTTTTATTCATTTTTATTGGAAAGGCAGATATACAGAGAGGAAGATCTTCCGTCCTATGATTCACTCCCCAAGTGACCGCAAGTGGCTGGAGCTGAGCCAGTCCGAAGCCAGGAGCCAGGAGCTCTTTCAGGTCTCCCATGTGGGAGCAGGGTTCCAAGGAGTTGGGCCATCCTCAGCTGCTGTCCCAGGCTACAAGCAGAGAGCTGGATGGGAAGCAGGGCTGCCAGGATTAGAACCGGCAACCATATGGGATCCCAGCGAGTGCAAGGTGATGACTTTAACCACTACGCTATTCCGCCGGGCCCTCAGCCGACTTTCTGAAGTCCCTTCATAAGTGTTTACTGGTTTGGTTCTAATCTTTCACCAACTCCCAGCTCCTTAGGAGCCGGGGCCTTCTCTGTTACACACACCTGCTCCAGCCCTACCTGTGGACGGGGCTTGGCTGTGGACGGGGCTTGGCAGAAGCGATGCCCCACCTGTTCTAGCACACAGAAAGAATGAAGAGGCTGAGGCAAGGTGCGTGCTCAGGCAAGAAGGCTGATGAGGGCAGAGGGGTCCCCTGGCACCTCTGCCCCATGGCTGGTGCACAGCACATTCCATAAGGTGTGCTGACAGAGCCGGTGCCAGCTGCGTGCCCACAGCTGTACCTTTGTGTCTCCAGAAGCTTTCTTTGTTCTGGCCGTGGGCTGGATGTGCTGCCCCCGTGTCTGTCCTCAGCCTGTCTGTCTCACAGGTGCCCAGACCTGGGGACCCGGCTCCACCACCTGCCTCTGGCCACCCACAGTTCTCTGGCTCTGCTCTGCCCCTCTGAGGCCACCTCAGCCAGCCATTGTCCAGTTTGGCAGCCTGCCAGGGTGCCCAAGGTGGCTTTGCTCAGAACTTGACTGGAATGATCCTGTCTGGACTGCAGGACACATTCCAGAGGGTGACCGCGGCCGAGTCCCTTAGCATCTTCTGGCTAGTACTAAATCAGTGAGCTGTTGCTGGCATTTAGCAAGTGGACAGGTTGCAAAGCGCAGGGCAGGAGCCGAGGTAGGGTTTCCATTTGCCTGTGTTAAAACCTGGGTTTGGCCCTGTTGGCTGGGGACACCTGGGGCAAGTTGCTTTAGCTTTCCGGGCCTCCGTTCCCGCAGCAGGAAGCAGGATGGTAACCTGGGTCATAGGATGGTCGTGAGTCTGAAAGGATGTCTGGTGGATGGTCAGAACCCAACACCTGTGGTCCTGAGATTCCCTAAGCGGCCCTGAGAACAAGTGCGCTTGCTCTTCAGTCCCATGGGGTGCCGCTGTCACAGGCCCCTGTGTGGAAAGCTAAGGGTGTGACACATTCCTGAGTGATGTCATCTGAGAGCCGGAGGTCAGCCATTCCCGAGGCTCCTCTTTTTCTTCATGATCTTTAAATAGTTGATTAGAAACAATCTGGATGTGAGCACAGTGGTTAACGAGGTAGCAACGTCCAAAGAAGTCCACCTGCTGAGACCAGACGAGCATCTCGGGAAAGGCCGGAGGACCCATAGTGCATAGGCAGCCAGGGGACTCTATGGACGGTACCCAGCTCCTCCCACGTCCTCCCGCCTCTTCTCCTGGACAAGCGTGCAGGTGTTATTGGCTGAGCAATCCACCTGGCGCCAGGAGTGGGGTGGTGGCCTTGGGGGCAAGCTGGGAGGGTTGTGTTACCCAGTGTTATTTGATTAGCTGCTCGCTGGGCCCTGGAGCTGCTTCAGCCTCTCTGTCTCTCTCTCTCACTCACACACACACACACACACACACACACACAGGATCCATTCCCAGAAATGCTTTGCTGGCACTCCTCTCCCTGTGAAAAGCCACACCCAGCAAGGTGGCAATGCTACCTAGAGGCCTCTCTCAGGACTTAACCTATGTACCTGAAAGACCCGAGTCACACGGTTGGGGCTCGGAGAAGAAAAAGATCTTTGATCTGCCGGTTCATTACCCAAATGGCCACAACAGTTGGGGTTGGAGCAGGCTGAAGCCAGGCGCCTGGAATTCCATCTGGGTCTGCCCTGTGCGTGCTATGTTCAGCTGTGTTCCCAAGTGCATTTGTAGGAAGATGGATCAGAAGTAGTGGTGTGGGGAAGCGGGGGGAACTACTGCTCAACTGGCTAATCCTCCGCTTGCAATGCCAGTATTCCATACGGGTGCTGGTTCATGTCCCGACTGCTCCACTTCCCATCCAGCTCCCTATGTGGCCTGGGAAAGCCACAAGGATTGCCCAAGTGTTTGGACCCCTGTATCCATACGGAACACTCATAAGAGGCTCCTGGCTCCTGACTTTGGATCAGCTTAGCTCTGGCCATTTTTGTGGCCATAAATAAAAGTTATTTATTTATTTAATTTTTTAAAAAAGTAGAATAGCCTGGACTTGAACCAGCATCAACATCTTGGCTCGACCCACCACACCACAACACTGGTTCCTAAGGGATTTCTTATGGGACCACCATCGTGCACTTACTGGTCATTGGCAAGAACATGGCCCTGGGGCACACGACTGTATTTTCCGAAGGTGGCAGGGAGCCCTGCCCTGACAGCAGTCTCTGCAGCGCAGGAGTGACCACAATGCAGGCTCCTGTGGGGCCGCATCTGCCCTGGGGCAAATGCCAGGGACAGCAAGAGGAAGAAGGGGTTCAGGACCGCTGCTTGGGAATCTTTGAATTCCAAAGATTGGGAATCTTAGGCAGGCAGAAGCAGGGCAGGCTCGCTACACTGTGTGGAGTGGAAGGAATCATCCCCACACTTCAGAGGTAGGCAGGGGAGACTCAAGATGGAGGAATAGGGTGAGGACACGTTTAAACAGATGGAGAAACATTAGCCAGTGTGAAACAGAAAGGGCACGTTTCAGGAAACAGGAGAGGACAGAGCAACAGCAGAGGGGCACCTGGAGACTGACAGACACAGCAAAGCAGCGGAGACAACAGTGTGGTGTTGCAGTGACTGAAACCCCAATGGCATTCAGCTAACGGTGATCTGAACTCCACCAGCAGCCAGAACTCCACCAGCAACCAAGTGGGAATGGACATTCACTGGGAGCTCAGGAGGTAAACCCAGACAAAGAACTCTCCATCCTGCTGGTTGGTTTGATTTGATCAGGAGCAGAGACAAAGCAGTAGGTCCCAGATGGGCGGCGTGGGAACAGTGATTTCATAGCCCAGTCCACCTCCTGAAGCTGAATCAGGCACTGAGCTGGGAGTGAACTGTAACAAAGTGGCATCCTACAGGTTCCATTCAAGACAGGTCTGGGTATCCTTCAGATCTGACAGCCAGCAGATCAAGAACTCCAGTAGTGGCACATCAGGCGTCATTTTGTACAGCATGGAAAAACTTTAAGACTACAGGACAACAGTGAGCTGCGCATGAGCTGAGCTGGGAGCAAATTCATGGAGCTCAGAGCATTGCACTGGTCCCACAGGGAAGATAATACCAACTTTGGCATCGCACAGGTCAAAATAGGTCCGAGTGGCCCTCATCTAACAACCAACAGGTTCTGGCAAGATCAGCACCACCAACAATCTAGTTATATAGGACACCTGGTGTCTCCCTAATCATAGGAACTGCTCTAACAGGAAGTGGGAGAAAGGTTGTACAGACAACGGTGCAGCCTCAGCACAGTATCACAGGAGGTGGAGACTGGTGAGCCAGGAGCTGGGACCTCAGAGACCTTGGTGGAAATCTAACATAAGAGCCCAGACCTGGAACTCACTGGAGGGAGTGGCACAAGTGACTGCAAACAAAGAGTTGTGTACCAACCACAATAAGTAAAATCAAATTGTAGACCTGTGGGTGACACAGCTTAGAAACCTGCCCCAAGGAAAAGAATCTGCTAACCAGAAGTAGAATGGCTAAGAACAAAAGAGACAGAGGCACAAAGAATATTACTGAAGACTCCCCTGCAAAGGAACAAAACCCTTTGCCAACCTCAGAGTTAACTGAGGAAGACATTGAGAAAATGGGGGACACAGAATTCAAAAAACTTATTATAAAGCTTCTTATCAACAGGAAGAAGCATGTAGAACGGAAGTTAAAGAAACTTAGAAGTCACACTTGAAATGAATCAAATGAAAGCTGATACATCAGAAATGAAGAATACAGTGAACAAATTAAAAGTGCAGTGGAGTCTCCAAAATAGGACGAATGAAGCAGAAGAAAAAAATCTCAGAATTGGAAGATATTTCCTGTCACCAGGAGGAAACAAACAAAAAGCTGAAAGCAGAGCTGGATCAAGCTAAAAAAAAAAAAAGTATTCAAAAATTGGAAGATACTATTGAAAGGCCAAATATAAGAGTTATGGGAGTCCCAGAAGGTGCAGAAAGAGAAGCTGGGATAAAGGCGTATTCAATGAAATAATAAAGGAGGGCCTGGCGCAATAGCATAGTGGTTAAGGTCCTTGTCTTGCACGCCCGGGATCCCATATGGGTGCCAGTTCTAATCCCAGCAGCCTGCTTCCCATCCAGCTCTCTGCTTGTGGCCCAGGAAAGCCCAAAACTTTGGGACCCTGCACGTGTGTGGGAGACCAAGAAGAAGCTCCTGGCTTCTGGCTTCAGACTGGCTCAGCTCTAGCCATTGCAGTTACTTGGGGAGTGAACCATCAGACAGAAGATCTTCCTCTCTGTCTCTCCTCCTCTCTCTATTTCTGACTTTCCAATAAAAATAAATCTTAAAAAAATAAATAAGGAAAAATTTCCCTAATCTAGAGAAAAAATTGGGAAACAACATCCAGGAAGGGCACAGAACTCCCAACATGGTTGATCAAAAGCGATCCTCACCATGACACATGATCATCAAGCTCTCTTCAATCGAACACAAGGAAAAGATCCTTAAATGTGCACGTGAAAAAATCCACTGACATTAAAGGAATGCCAATTAAACTCACAGGAGACCTCTCTCAGGAAACTCTACAGGCCAGAAGAGAATGGAGAGACATATTCCAGACTCTAAAAGCAAAAAATTGTCAGCCCAGGATAACGTACCCAGAAAAATTTGCCTTTGAAAGTCTTTGAAAGTGAAATAAAATTCTTCCACAGTTCAGAAAAGTTAAAAGAATATGCCTCTTCCAAACTTCCCTACAAATGATACTTCAAGATGTTCTCTTGACAGAGAAGAGGAATAGCACCCACCAAAACCAAAGGCAAATGGGAAGAACATCCCAGTAAAATGACAACAGAAGACTAAACCAATGAACAACCCATTTCTAAAATGACGGGACCAAAGTACCGCCCATACATATTAACCCTGAATGTAAATGGCTTAAACTCATCAATCAAACGTCATAGATTATTAGTAGACTGGATTAACAAGCAAAACCCATCTATCTGTTGCCTAAAGGAGACACATTTCACCAACAAAGATCAGCGGAAAGTATATCTCATGGATTTTTTTTATTAGTTTCATCTTTTCAAAACAATTTCTTCTGATTAAATTCTTCACTGACTCATAGGTCATACAGTAGCATCATTTTCTTCAAGAAGGTTCTTGATTTTCTTTGCATTTCTTCAGCGACACATTAGTCATTCAGCAGCATGTTATTTAACTTCATGGTGTTGTTAATTCCTTATTTTTCTTCCTCTTGTTGATTTTGTTTTGTGGCTTTTCATTTAAAGGGATGTAGAGTAACTGTGTAATGGAGACTCTCATATCCAGCTGTGAGGATACAATGCATCTCTACTTCCAGACAAAGAAGGACTCCCAATGAAACTGTTTACTGTATCTTGACAATAGAATGCTGGACTCTGCCCCTGTCCATGCCCGCAGTGACGGATTTACGACTGTTTATGAAGAACTATACTATAACAATAATACAGGGGAACTCAGTGGGTGGGGAGGGAATTGGGCAGGGGATTAGGGAAATCCCAGCGCCTATGGAACTGTGTCATAAAATGATAATAATAATTAAAAAAAAAACTATGAGATGCAGGAAAAAAGAGGTGGGCGGGTTAGAGCGTGGGGATCAGTGAGCTGTGGTGCTAAATGCATCATGGTGGAGAGGCAGCGGGCTGGATGCAGACCGTGCGGGCATCACATGGCCAGCGAGGGAGTCTTGTGCCAGAGCTGCGGGCAGAAGCCGTGGGCAGAAGCCGTGGCCTGTCGACAGCCCTAGCTCCTGCCAGCTGCTGACTGCGAGAGGCGGAATATGGAACTGAACGGAATGGGCGGATGGGGTGCAGGGCGACCTTTGGGCGCCCCCTGGCGGGGTTCCCGCGGGTCTGCATGTGGAGGCCTGCAGCACCCTGGGGACAGCTCTGATGGCCTGCTGCGCTAGAACAGCTGAGTGTGAACTGCCTGGGACCCGGCACCCCAGGACACCTGGCAGAGCTCCTGCCCAGAGCATCACTTACGACCAGCGCAGCGGGAGCCACCGCTCCCAGACAATCCATTCACCCCAGTGTCCACCCCTGTACCTGTGCAATCCTTGTTGTCCCCAACTCCTGAGCTCTCGTGGGTAGCAGGTCCCAGCGGCCAGGAACAGGCACAGATGAAGCTCCTGCTGTTAAACAGCCTACCCTGGAAGCCAGGAGGCTTGCTCCAGGAGCCGTTGGTTGTTTGCTGCGCAGTTTGCCATCACTGACGGGCTTGGGCAGGCGGTGTCCTCTGTAGCAACTCGCTGGGTGGCGCGCTCCGGCAGCTGGCCACGGACAGCGGCCTGGCCTGGGAGCTTGGCTCCTCCTCCAGGTGGGCCTCTCCGCAGGCCCAGCCACCCTGGAGAGGACACTAGGCATGTCTAGGCCAGGGCCCCTGGGGAGAACCCCACTTCTGGGAGCAGAGGGGTCAGCCCGCTCAGCTGGAGAGCAGTGGTGGCAGCGGTGTCTGGATAGACCAGAGTGGTATTTGCCCGAAAACTGGAGTGGTTGAAAAAGTGCCTCTTTGGTCCCTGTGCCATGCCTCTCCTCAACTGATCCTGTAGTTGACTAGGGAGGGCTCGGGTATTATGTGGGGACTCAGGTATGCGCTGCCAGTTTCCCAGGCCACCTCTTTTTTTTAGAAATTTATTCAGTTTATTACAAAGTCAGATATACAGAGAGGAGGAGAGACAGAGAGGAAGATCTTCCGTCCGATGTTTCACTCCCCAAGTGAGCCGCAACGGTCGGTGCGCGCCGATCCGAAGCCGGGAACCTGGAACCTCTTCCGGGTCTCCCACGCGGGTGCAGTGTCCCAATGCATTGGGCCGTCCTCAACTGCTTTCCCAGGCCACAAGCAGGGAGCTGGATGGGAAGTGGAGCTGCCGGGATTAGAACTGGCGCCCATATGGGATCCCGGCGCTCAAGGCGAGGACTTTAGCCGCTAGGCCACGCCGCCGGGCCCTCCCAGGCCACCTCTGAACGTGCTGCACCACAATACCACCGCCTTAAAACAAAACAAACCAACAGCAAGCTGGCTCTCAGGAGTTTTTCCTTCCAGCAGGCCCCCGAGACCACAACAGTCTTGAGCCGCAGGAACCACTGGGGACAGTCTGATGGAGCATGTCCATTTATTGTAAAGCGAGCACAATTTATATAGATGTGGAAAGGGGAAGGCAGAAGGGTGGTCCCCAATAGTCCTCCCTCCCAACAACGACGCTATAACTGGCTGGAAGGCAGGTCTATCTCTCTGTACCCTCCGACCAAGTCACTGGTCACGTTCTGCACGTACGGCTTGGAAGCTCTGCCTCAGGTCACAGTCACCACGTGTGGCTGGCAGATAACGCTGTGGGTCGCATTTGACGTCTAGAGTCGTTTATCAAGGAAGTCCCAGCGCAGCTTGTTCAAGGACAGAGAGGACAGACTGGGGTGCAGCCCACCATTCTCACTACATGCCCAGTGAACAGGCCAGGATGAAGTCTCGGTTAGCCGAAACCACAGGGGACACGGTGTGCCTATGACCTCCCCCATTGGCTAAGCAGGCAGAAACCCAGGGGCAATCTCCCACAGCTGGGGCGCGGCGAGGTAGCCTAGCGGCTAAAGTCCTCGCCTTGAAAGCCCCAGGATCCCATATGGGCGCCGGTTCTAATCCCGGCAGCTCCACTTCCCATCCAGCTCCCTGCTTGTGGCCTGGGAAAGCAGTCGAGGACGGCCCAAAGCCTTGGGGCCCTGCACCCGTGTGGGAGTGCCATTCTAGTGCCAGGTGCTCAGCCTCCGGTGATCGCCCGGGAAAGCAGCACAGGGCGGCCTGTGGGAGGCCTGGATAGAATTCCTGGTCTCTTGCCTTTTGGCCTGGACCAGATTTAGCTGTGGGGGGCCATTTGGGGATCAAACCACAGACGGGGGAATCTCTCTCTTTCTTTCTCTCTCTCTCTCTTTTCTCTATTTCTCTGTAACTTTGCCTTTTAAGTAAATAAATATTGGAAGAATATTTAAATAATACATGTATGTTTAATTTCATCTTCTTGGTAGGTAAAGATCAAATCCATAAAAAGGGTATTTCTTCATTTATTTCGGTTCTTAATTTCTTCCAACGGCATTTGTAGTGCTAAGTTCACAAGCCCTTTACTTTTTTGCGAATTTTTCCCTGAGTACTTGATTTCTTCATGGAAACGGGGTTGTGTTTGATTTCATTTTGGGGTCACTTTCTCCTGGTTTCTTTTCTTTTTTTTTTTTTTTAAAGATTTATTCATTTTATTACAAAGTCAGATATACAGAGAGGAGGAGAGACAGAGAGGAAGATCTTCCATCCGATATTTCACTCCCCAAGTGAGCCGCAACAGCCGCTGCGCGCCGATCCGATGCCGGGAACCAGGCACCTCTTCCGGGTCTCCCACACAGGTGCAGGGTCCCAATGCATTGGGCCGTCCTCGACTGCTTTCCCAGGCCACAAGCAGGGAGCTGGATGGGAAGTGGAGCTGCCGGGATTAGAACCGGTGCCCATATGGGATCCCAGGGCGTTCAAGGCGAGGACTTTAGCCGCTAGGCCACACCGCCAGGCCCATCTGCTGGTTTCTGGACAGGGACAGGCTGTATACTGCTCGTGAACCCCGAAACTGTGTTAAAGAGTATTCACTAGCTCCATTTGGTTTTATATTTTATTGTATTTATCTGAGAGGCAGAGTTATAAGGAGAGAGAGATGTCTTCCATCCACCAGTTCACTCCCCAGATAGCTGCAACACCCTTCTTAGCTGGGCCCCACTGAAACCAGGAGCGAGGAGCTTCATCCAGATCTCCCATTTGAGTACAGGGGCCCAAGCATTTGAACCATCATCTGTTGCTGTCCCAGGCAGAGAACTGGATTGGAAGTGGAGCAGGCAGGATTTGAACTGGCATACTTATAGGATGCCAGTGCTGTAGGCAGCGGCTTAACCGACTACGCCACAATGCTGACCCCATTTTGTTTTTGTTTTGTTCTTAAAAAGTCATGAATTGACGAGACAGCTAAATAGTATCCTATAGTCATTTGAAGGTAGATAGAAGCCAGTTGTATACAAACTAAAATTGAAAATGTTAATGAAGTAGTCACAGGATGTGGTTAAGAATCTGTTGTTGATGTTATGTTATGGCTTTTAATTGGTCGGAACAATATTCTGCCAGCTATGCCTTTAGACCAGAGTTGGTCTCCCCAAGGAACTGTTGAATTGATCTGGACAATAAGATGCTGGACTCTAAGCATGGCGCATGCTTGCAATGAAAGAAACAAGACTGGATTTGAACTGTAATACTGTAATAAGGTGGAGGAATCCACCATGGGGGGAGGGCATGGGGGGGGGAACAGAGACTATCAGAGCCTATGAAACGATGTTATAAAATGAAATGCAATACAAAAAAAAAAGTCATGAATTGGGCCTGGCATGAAAGCCTAACAGTCCTCACCTTGAACATGCTGGAATTCCATTCCATATGGGCGCCGGTTCTAATCCCGGCAGCTCCACTTCCCATCCAGCTCCCTGCTTGTGGCCTGGGAAAGCAGTCGAGGACGGCCCAAGGCTTTGTGACCCTGCACCCGCGTGGGAGACCAGGAAGAAGCTCCTGGCTCCTAGCTTCGGATCAGCACAGCACCGGCTGTTGAGGCCACTTGGGGAGTGAACCATTCTCTCTGTATATCTGCCTTTCCAATAAAAATAAAATAAATCTTTTTTTTTTAAAGTCATGAATTTAAGATTTTCCATATGCAAGATTCTGTTATCCACAAAGGATTTTACTTCCTTCTTCACCCTTCGATGCCTTCTACCTCGTTCCCTTTCCTAACTGTCCTAAGCTGTCTTACAACTTAAGCAAGCACAAAGTTGCTTGCAAGCGGCAAGAGTAGAGGGTCTGGGGTTGGCACTGCCACCCCCAGTGAACTGGTTCTGGGGTTAACTGCCACTTGCGGAGCTGGCGTCCAGACGCGCCACTTCCAGATCCAGCTCCCTGCTTGTGCACCTGGGAAGGCAGTGGTCCATGTGTGGGCCCCTGCCACCCACGTGGGCGATCTAGACAGACTTCCAGGGTGCGGCAGGCTTCAGCCTGGCCTGGTTCTGGCTGTGTGGCCACAGGGGGCGTGAGCCAGAGGATGGACGAGCTCTCTCTCCGTCTCCCTCTCCATCGGTAGCCCCAGCTTTCACACACATAGATGATTTTTGTTTAGACACTTCCTTTTCGTGCCAGATCTAAACGGGGCAATCCCTCTCGCCTTTGTCATGAAGGATGGTGTGAGCTGTGCACTGCCGGAGATCCTGTTAGCCAGGCTGGCGAAGTTTCCATGTGTCACTAGTTTGGTTTATCTAGTTTTAAATCATGAAAAGACCTGGAATTGTTTTTTCCAATCTGCCTTTTTGAAAAACTGAGTATTCTTGGGTAATACGAAGCTGACCATCGTCTTCTGAGTGGCTGTGGAGGGACAACCACGTTGGAGGAAGCCTCCTCGGGCCCATGGACGAGCTCTCACTTAACCAGCACAGACTCCTGGGAGACGGGCTTAGGGGCCATACACAGCACGGTATCAACACAGCACTCCACCTGCCGGTTCTCAGCACATAGAATGGCCAAACATGGACACCCCCACTAGCCATGGAGTGACATCTGGTGACTGCTGGAAATACTCTCTGTGATGGGTAAAGTGCTCCAAAAATGTCAGGCAAGGGGCTGGTTTGGGTCCTGGCTGCTCCACTTCTCATCCAGCTCCCTGCTTGTGGCCTGGATAGGCAGCAGAGGATGGCCCAAAGCCCTGGGACTCTGCACCGGCGTGGGAGACCCAGAAGAGGCTCCTGGCTCCTGACTAGTATAGCTCTGGTCATTGCAGCCACTTGAGGAGTGAACCAGCAGAGGGAAGATCTTTCTATCTCCTCTCTGTAGATCTACCTTTGTAATACAGATAAATACATCTTTTTAAAAAATAGACTTATTTGAAGGGCAGAGTGACAAAGAGAGAGAGATATTTTCTGTAAGGTGGTTCACTTTCCAAATGGCCACACCAGCTGGGGCTGAGCTGGGCTGCAGGAGCGCCAGCTGGGTCTCCCAACTGGAGTATCAGGGTCTGGTTTGCCATTACCCCTGCTCCCCAGGCCCATCAGCAGGGATCTGGATTGGAAGTGGCATGGCTGGGACTCATCCACTCTAATGTGGGGGGTCGCAAGTGGCAGCTTAATCTACTCAGCCACAACACCTGTTCCAACTCTTCATCTTACCAGATGCATACATGGTCAAGACAGCTACTTTTCTTCATTCACTGACCCCCTCCTCATGGGACAATAACCTCTGTTAACACTGGCTGATACTCTGAGCTCAGGCCAGGTCGGGTGGCTGTCCACAGCTTGTGCCGATGCGGAGCATGTGACATGATCACACTGCACTGTGGACACACACCGGGGACCTGCAGCCAGAAGAGGCAGCAACACTTTCTGTGAAAGTGACTGAGGAGACAGACCAGCCTGGGCACAGCTGCCAGGGCACCTCCAAGTAGGGCATCACATTGTTGGAGGACGTTTCTTTTTTTATTTTTAAGATTTATTTGTTTTTATTGGAAAGGCAGATATACAGAAAGGAGGAGAGACAGAGAGGAAGATCTTCCATCCGATGATTCACTCCCCAAGTGACTGCAACAGCTGGAGCTGAGCCAATCCAAAGCCAGGAGCCAGGAGCTCTTCCAGGTCTCCCACGAGGGTGCAGGGTCCCAAAGCCTTGGGCCGTCCTCGACTGCTTTTCCAGGCCACAAGCAGGGAGCTGGATGGGACGCAGAGTTGCCGGGATTAGAACCGGCGCCCGTATGGGATCCCAGCACTTGCAAGGTGAGGTCTTTAATTACTACGCTATCGTGCCAGGCCCTGGAGGACGCTTCAATTCAAAACATAGCAGAAACCTTGTTTCTTGTCTCACACGGAAGAAAAATTTTCATGCAGACAATTCCAGGTTGCAAAGCAGAATTTATTTAGGAAAAAGAGGGAAAAGGGGTTGTTGTGCCCAGATTTTGAGATCCCCAGAAATCACCAGGAGTCTGAAGTCGATGCAATCGCATAAGGGTGGTTTATTCAGGCCAGCCGAAGCTCCCAGGCGCCCCCCAGCCCGGCGGGATGCTGAGCAGCAGTAGTAGCAGAAGCAGCAGAAGAGGCAGCAGAAGGGCCGAGGTTGGACAGCACAGGGCTTTTATACATTTCAGGCCAATACAATTCCACAGTCATGATTGGCTAACTGTTAACTTTTAAAAAGACCGAGTTGGCAGGCTTCTACTGGTGGGTTTGAAGCAAGCAACTTGCAGATGGTACAAACTGGTGGGCTGTGGGGCAGTGGGCATGTCTTATCTCACCAGGGGCCTGACTCCTGAGTGCTCTGCCTACCTGACCTGCCAGGTGCCACGTAGGCTGCCAAGCCTGGAGTTCACACAGCCCCAGCCAACAAGCAAGGCAGAACCACAAAAGCAGGAAACACTGAGGTTCTTCAGTGCCATGGTGGCAGGAGGGGCCTCCACATGTCCCGAGGCAAAACCCCAGACCTCCTGCCACAGTGAGGGAAGGAAAAGCCCAAGCTAATGCTGGAGATGCTGTCTTTTATGCACCATCTCAGAGCAGTTACTACAGACCAAATCGTTCCCAATGGCATCTGGTTTAGAATCAAACCTCAGGGGCCCGGCGTGGTGGCCTTGCAGCTAAAAGTCGTCGCAATATGGATGCTGGTTCTAATCCCAGCAGCTCCAGAAGGGTGGCACTGGTTGGCTTCCTCCTCCCATTCTAATGATAAGCTGGTCATCTTTGACAGTGACCAGAGATGAGATCAGGCAGGCACCTCTCCTTGTTTTGTTAAATCTGCCCCCTTTGACCTCCCTCAAGGGGAGAAGATCTTGGAAGAAATGTGCTTTTAGTAAAAATTGAGGCCCACCCCCAGTCCAGCGGCTTACTCCAGCTGTGCCACTCCGTCCACGCCTCCTCCTTCCATCTCCTGGGCGCTCAGCTGCCAGTCTTCACTCAGATATCCCCGGTTCCTACCTCCCCGCCCGCCAAATCACTGCTCAAATGTCACTTTCTCCATGACCCTGTCAACTGCCTCAGGCGCGTCTTCCCACCCGCCCTGCGCTGCCCAGATGTCAGTGTAGCCAAGCACTCCTGCTGCAGCAAACTCACACGTCTGCACACTAACAGAATGAACCACTCAGTTCCCTCACTGCGTGTGCAACCAGAGGGCTACGGGTGTGACAGGTCTGAGGAGAGCAAGCAGGGACCCCAGCTGCAGCCCAGACTTGGGAAACATGGCATCTGGCTGAAGCGCTGAACTCAGCAGGAGCCCACGTGGACACAAAGTCTTACCGGAAAGGATGGAGCGGGCCACAGGTGCACAGCCCGAGAATAGACGTGTGTGTGTGTGGGGGGGTCGTGCATGACTGAAGCGTCGGCAGTGAGGAGTGGGTCAGGCTGACTGAATGTGGGCACCGGAATGTTGTAGATGGCTTTATTTCGGGGTGAGGGTGGGGGCCACCCAGTTTACCAGGGAAACCTGGCTGGGATGGCTGAGAGGAACAAAGAGGGGGTTTGGAAGCGGGCTGATTCGATACCAACCCCAGAACAGATCTTGAGCCCCGGTTATGATGGGGAATTAGCACCATCCGACTGATAACCCTTAGCGATGGTTACACCACATGATGAAGGAAGGACGCAAGCAGGGACGGTTAGCTCCCGGGTCAGTGAGCGGACTTCCACCGGGACACAGCGCGGTCCCAAAGCCGGGGCAGCGGCGGCTCTGGCCCAGGACTGCCCTAAGGGGGTGGGCGGGCACGTGAAGGGGACCCACGACCAGCAGGGATTAGCAGTCTGTCTTCCCGTCCGTCTGCGGCCCACCTGCCTGCTTCTGCCCTTCGTGGCGCAGCAACCGGCCCCTGCCCGCACGTTCCCGCACGTTCCCGCACGTTCCCGCACTCCGGAGGAGCACCCTGTCCCGGCAACGCTGCCTTCCGCCCCCTAGCAACCACTCACCTGCTTCTCCCTCCCTATAGGCCAGGCTATTTCTCTTCTTTTTCTGATTGGTCCGCGTAACTTTATTGCAACCAATCAGAGCCAGCCACGGAACGGAACTCACTCCCACAAAATTGGGTGTGTGTGTGTGTGTGTCGGGGGGGGGAGCTCGAAGGAACCAGATTTGTCGTTTTCTGGATCTATTTCTTTCGGAGAACTTTCTTCATCCGCATGGGACGAATCCCCTGGAATGGGGCGAGAAAGCATTTTCTTCTCCTTAGGCTCACCGTGAAGTCTGTCCCTTGAAAAATACCCCTCCTCTCCGAGTGGCACGGTCTGGTCCTCCAAGTCCCAACAGCGGCGGGACCGTACCATCTGCCACTCGCGGGGGAGGCAGGCCTCCAAGTTCCCTAAGCGCACGAAGTCATCCTTCCCGTCATCTCGTTCCGCCCTTCCCCGTGGGCCCACAGCCCCGAGACCGGGCTAAGAAGACCGCTCCCGACGCCACCGAGGTCGCGTGCGCCGAGCAACGCCAGGGCGCACTTGGTACGACCCACGCCGCGCCCCGAACCGCCGCCACTGGCGGAAGTGAGGTGTCTGACCCCCCGAAGTTCCGGTTCGCAGGGGGTGGGGAGTGTTGTTAACCGGAGCGGCTGCCGCAGTCGCGGGGACCGAGCGGGCTCGCCGGGCGCGGAGCTCCTGGTGAGTGGGGCCGAGTCGGGCCCGCCTGGGCCTGGGGGCGTGGGGTCGGGGCCGGGACCCCTCCTGGAGCTCTCCCCGTCAGCCCCTTGTCAGCCCCCCTGTCGCCTGTCAGCAGCCCGAGGGCCACCGGGGCGCCGGCGCAGCCGCTGCCCCCGAGCCTTGGGGGGCTCCCCGACGCACACACCCCGCGGCGACCCTCGCCTGCGCTGGGTGCCGACAGGTGCGCGGCGGCCAGGGCGCCCCAGGTGTCTCCGGGTCCCGCCACTGCACCCTGCTGGCCGGCCGTTTCTCGGGCGCCCCTGGTTGACCTCTCGAGGGAAGGGTTGGGGGCCGTCCGGGTTCCAGGGTTCCAGCAGGGTCTCCCACCCTCTGGCGCGGGGCGCGCGTCCGAACCGGGCACAGCTGTCACCGGCGCCCTGGTCTACGCCCACCCTGCGCGCCCCGCCGAGCTGTGGCCTCTTCCCGCCTCTAGAGCCCTTTTGTGTGTGTGTATTTTTTTCTTGCTTTGGCCTGGGCTCCCCCCACCCCGTACTCCCCAGCACCTTGACCGGTCGGTCAGTGGGGCCAGCCCCTCCCCTGCAACATCGCCCTCGTGGCCTCCCCAGAGGAGGCGGCAGCTTGGCAGGCAGTGTGAGTCGGGCCCTAGACTTGAAATCGGGGTTCCACGCGTGACATGGTGGTGATCCCTGAGCGCCACAGAGGCCCGTGTCAAATGAGTAAGAGGCCTAGGCTGTTCCTCACCTGAGGATTGTTAGCAGCGATTGGTAGTGTGAGATTGGCCCGCCTCATGCCTCCCTACCCCCTCCCCGCTGTGCCTGGGCCATTCAGGGTTGGCACCGCGCGTGGGCACTCCACGAGGTGTATTCCTCTTTCTTTCCCCCAAGCAGGTCTCGGGGGCCGGGGCAATGTTCCGCACCGCAGTGATGATGGTGGCCAGCTTGGCGCTGACCGGGGTCGTGGTGGCCCACGCCTACTACCTCAAACACCAGTTCTACCCCACCGTGGTGTACTTGACCAAGTCCAGCCCCAGCATGGCCGTGAGTTCAGGGCTGGGGGGAGGGGTCGGGGACGGAGGGAGGAGCTGGCAGGGCCAGGGGCGGAGCCGGAGGTCAGGTAAGTAGGGGCTAAGCCGGCACCAACTGGCCCGCCAGATGCTTGGAGTCCCTGGCGGGCACGTGGCAAGGGTCCTGAGGCATCCTGTGGGGGAGGGCCGGATGTGAACCCCACCGCCCCACAGCCTTGCCCTGTTCCAGGTCCTGTACATCCAGGCCTTCGTCCTCGTCTTCCTCTTGGGCAAGGTGATGGGCAAGGTCTTCTTCGGGCAGCTGAGGGCCGCAGAGATGGAGGTAAGGCATCGGGGCCCCTGAAGGGTAGGGAGCCGGGCCAACCAGCCGGCTAGGCTCAACACGCTGATCTGCCCGACCCCCTCAGCACCTTCTGGAACGTTCCTGGTATGCTGTCACTGAGACGTGTCTGGCTTTCACCGTTTTTCGGGATGACTTCAGCCCCCGCTTTGTGGCGCTCTTTACTCTCCTCCTCTTCCTCAAATGTTTCCACTGGCTTGCTGAGGACCGAGTGGACTTTGTGAGTTGGGAGTGGGATGTGGAGAAGCAGGCCGGGCCGGGCTGC
This sequence comes from Ochotona princeps, assembly GCF_030435755.1. NCBI lineage: Eukaryota > Metazoa > Chordata > Mammalia > Lagomorpha > Ochotonidae > Ochotona > Ochotona princeps. The sequence continues at coordinate 5,269,775 of NC_080835.1, forward strand.
ACTGGGCCTGGGGGAGCTGGGCTCAGCCCCTAGCCCCCTGACGGGCACCCCGTGTCTGCCCCCCTCAGATGGAGCGCAGCCCCAATATCTCCTGGCTGTTTCACTGTCGCATCGTCTGTGAGTGAGACCCGTGGGAAGCAGGGGCAGGGAGGGAGCTGGAGAGATGAGAGGTTGGGTCGTGGAATGGGTACCCTGGAGCATTGCAGCCCCCCGCTGCAGCTGCACAGGAAGGCTAATTTTGGAGGTTAATTTGCATCACCTCTGTCCTGTTCCACTCCAGGGCTTCTCAACTGCCTGGGCCCGCCTCAACTGTCCCCCATGTCCCCTGTGCCCTCCCCTGCCCAAGGCAAAACTGGAGTCTCCAAATGGCAGCTTGCATAAGTGTGCCCGCTGTAACTCGATACCAGGGGCTACAGTGGGCCTGTTAGAGCAGAGGGGCTCTCCAGTCCTGGGCTGACCCACCCCCTTCCCCTGTATGGGGGTCCCTACAGCCCTTATGTTTCTCCTGGCTATCCTGGACTTCCTCTTCGTCAGCCATGCCTATCACAGCATCCTAACCCGCGGGGCCTCCGTGCAGCTGGTGTTTGGCTTTGAGGTAAGACTGGCCTGGGAGGGGGAGGCGAGCCTGGAGTGGTACTGTGGGCCTTGAGCAACCCAGCTACAACACGCAATGGGCCACCTGCCCCACAGCCCCTCCCTTCACCTCACAGGCCGGAGAGGCCAGGTCACAGGAGGCCCCTGCCACAGCTGGCTCTTGATGGGCAGCTGGGAGGCATGTCACAGGCAGGGGCAGTGCAGACACTCATCCACAGCTCATGGCTGCTAGAGTCTTTTTTATTTATTTCTTTTAAAGATTTATTTACTTTTATTACAAAGTCAGATATGCAGAGAGGAGGAAAGATAGGAAGATCTTCCGTCCGATGATTCACTCCCCCAAGTGACCGCATCAGCCAGTACTGCGCCGATCTGGAGCCAGGAGCCAGGAACCTCCTCCAGGTCTCCCACATGGGCTCAGGATCCCAAACCATTGGGCCATCCTCAACTGCTTTCCCAGGCCACAAGCAGGGAGCTGGATGGGAAGTGGAGCTGCCGGGATTAGAACCGGCACCCACATGGGATCCCGAGGCGTTCAAGGCGAGAACTTTAGCTGCTAGGCCACGCCGCCGGGCCCGGCTGCTGGAGTCTTGCTACATGCCATGTCCCAGGCTGAGCTCCTGGCCCTGCATGTCTGTCAGCAGGACAGCACTGGGAAATGAGTGGCTGATCCTGCTCCAGCCCGGGCTCAGCCCAGTGCCCAACGTCACAGGCAGCGAGCAGAGGGGCTGGCAGGACACAAGCTGCGTGCTGTGGCCGCGGGGCAGCTGGCCGTGTGTGTGTGTCTCCCGCTGCAGTATGCCATCCTCATGACCATGGTGCTCACCATCTTCATCAAGTACGTGCTGCACTCGGTGGACCTGCAGAGCGAGAACCCCTGGGACAACAAGGCCGTGTACATGCTCTACACGGAGCTGTTCACTGGTGAGAGGCGCTGGGGTCACTGCGGGCCAGCCCCAAGCCCCCCCTTCACCCCCAGACAGAGCCTGTGACCGGCTGCTCCCCTCCCCCAGGCTTCATCAAGGTCCTGCTGTACATGGCCTTCATGACCATCATGATCAAGGTGCACACCTTCCCGCTGTTCGCCATCCGGCCCATGTACTTGGCCATGAGGTGAGCTCAGCCCTATGCCCACCCCAGTGGGTTCTCCTGCCCCTAGCCTGCCTCCGCCTCCACCTGCTCTCACCGGTTCTACTTTCAGGCAGTTCAAGAAAGCGGTAACAGACGCCATCATGTCACGCCGGGCCATCCGCAACATGAACACGCTGTGAGTGGCCATTCCTGACTGGCCCCGCCCTGAGCCCTGCCCCCTCCGGGCCTGACCCGTGTCTTGCTCTCTGCTGTCCCCCTCCCCCAGGTACCCAGATGCCACCCCAGAGGAGCTGCAGGCGATGGACAATGTCTGTATCATCTGCCGGGAAGAGATGGTGACCGGAGCCAAGCGACTGCCCTGCAACCACATCTTCCACACCAGGTGGAGCGGACCCTGCAGCCCAGGGCGGGTGGTGCCCTGGGCACTCACTGACCACCCCCTGCCTGTCTTGCCCCTTCCCCCAGCTGTCTGCGCTCCTGGTTCCAGCGGCAGCAGACCTGTCCCACCTGCCGGATGGATGTCCTCCGGGCATCACTGCCGGCCCAGTCCCCGGCAGCCCCCGAGCCTGCAGATCAGGGACAGCCTCCTGCCCCCCATCCTGCACCCCTCCTGCCCCAACCCCCCAACTGTGAGTGTTGTTCCCCCTGAAGCCAGACTGCACACTGCTGGGTCGTGGGCTGGGGCTGGGTCCCCCCTCGGCTACAGAAGACCTGCCCCCTGACCAGGAGTGACTTGCTTCTGCCCTGTCCTCTCTCCACAGTCCCCCAGGGCCTGCTGCCCCCTTTTCCTCCAGGCATGTTCCCTCTCTGGCCCCCCATGGGCCCCTTTCCACCAGTTCCACCACCCCCCAGCTCAGCAGAGGCCACAGCTGCTCCGTCAACTAGCGCAGGTGAGCCTTGTGGGCCGTAGGGGCCGCAGGCTGCAGCCACAGACCCTGGGCCCCGAGATGCTCACAGCTGCCTGTCCTCACTCCACAGCAGCCCTACCTCGGCCCAGTGGGGCAGCCTCCACCACCGCTGCCAGCGCTGGCGACACTCCGGCCACCTCCACCCCAGCCCCTGGTGCTGGCCCGGCCCCTGGCTTCCCCTTCCCACCTTGGATGGGCATGCCTCTTCTGCCACCCTTCGGTAAGCGGGACTTTGGGCCTCCCCTCCCCGACTCCCAATGGTTCTGGAAGGTGAGGGACCAGGCAGCCCTGACTGGATCTTCACTCCCTGCAGCCTTTCCCCCAATGCCTGTTCCCCCTGCGGGCTTCGCCGGGCTGACCCCCGAGGAGCTTCGGGCTCTGGAGGGCCACGAGCGGCAGCACCTGGAGGCCCGGCTGCAGAGCCTGCGCAACATCCACACGCTGCTGGACGCTGCCATGCTGCAGATCAACCAGTACCTCACTGTGCTGGCCTCCCTGGGGTGCGTGCATCCAGTGGGTGCGGGACAGGGCTCCTGGGGCAGGCTGTTCCTAGTCCACCCATCCCTTCTCGCTTTTCAGAAGTCAAATTACTGCTCCGTCGGCATGCATAACCTAGCATCCCTGACATGCACATGGAGAAAGGCACCTACCCCGCCCCCTCCACATGCCTGTCCCTCCCTTGGTCTGTGACCCACCTTACCTTGAGTGGCTATATGGAGTGCCCAGCTCTGGCCCTGAGAGCACCGTCCCAGGGAGCTGAGTGCTGTAGGAGCCCTGTTAGGTGCTGCACAGGGGGCAGGCCAGCACTGACCAGGACTTAACAGTCCACGTGGCCCTGTGGCCACGCTCCTCGGGAACCCACTTTTATGTGTTGCCCCATGTCCACATGGCACCTCTGCTCTGTGCAGCTCCCCCAAAGTTGGGACTGGGTACCCAACAAGGAGCCCCCCTCGCCCCTTCTTTCTCCTTCCAGGCCCCCCCGGCCGGCCCCAGTACCAGTGAGCCCCACTGAGGAACTGGCCCCTCCCATGGCTGCCTCCGCCGCCCCCTCCACCTCTGCCAGCTTCCCCAGCACCGAGGCCTCCACCCCATCCGCTGGAGTGTCCCCAGCAGCCCCTGAGACTGCAAAAGCTCCAGGTAGTAGGGCTGGCCACAAGGGGAGCAGACGGGACTGTGGGTCCCACGGGTCCCTCAGGCAGCCCTGCTGTCCCCAGCAGCTCCCGAGTCCCTGGGCACCGAGGAGCCCCCTGAGGATGGAGAGCCCGACGCGGCCGAGCTCCGCCGCCGCCGCCTGCAGAAGCTGGAGTCCCCCGCGGCCCACTGACACTGCCCAGCCACCCTCACTGGACATGTCCTGCCACCAAGTGCCAGCGTCCTCTCTGTGTGTGCCAGGGAGTAGCCACCCCCAGGCCCCCCACCGTGGGGCCCAGCCAGGGCCGGCCTTCCTTGCCCGCTCCCAGCCATGTGGTCCTTGGGAGGACCCCGGGAGACAGGTTTCCCCATACCCTTTGGGAAGAGGCAGCCCGCTATGTCCTGCTTGTGCGAGGAGTCACGCTGCAGTGCCGAACAGTATTTGCGACGGTCCTCAACTATGGCCTCAGAAGGGCTGGGGACCACCTGCTGAGACTGCCACCTCCCCCCACGTGTCCCGTCCTTGCCCTGTCCTCCCCAGAAGCCCCTTGTGGTGGCTGTGCCCCTACACCCTGTGGCATTTCCATGTCTTACTGGCAATCACTCAGCTCAGGGAAAGGGAGTGCCTTGGGGGGTGGGGGGGCAGCAGCACAGGAGGGACCCTGCCCCACCCTCCCCCAGGCCCTTTTCCCCCCACCCAACCCCACCCCAGCAGCTTCTCAGGTGAGACCCAGTGGCCAGCTCACCCAGCAGCCACTGCCCAGCCACGGGCCGGGCCAAGTGGGTCAGGTCACCTGCCCTGTGACCCCCAGCATAGGAAGGCTGCCCCCAAACTTATAGAGCTTTTTCCAAGCGTGGATGCCCCAGAATCACCTCACTTGGTATTGTCTGAGCCAGAAGTTTTGGCCCAGGGACTGGGGGTGGGGGGGCAGGTGGTGGCCAGGTTCCTGGCTTTTGGGTTTAGAGTAAGTGGCTCCCGTCTGGGCAGGGACCAATGGAGCCAAGGCCTGCCCGCCCCATCCCCTCCCTCCCCACCTTGGTTTTGTGTTACAGAGTTGCTGGAGACAGTTTCAATGATTATTTAATTTGTAAATATTGTACAAATTTTAATAGCTTAAATTGTATATACGGCCAATAAAAACTTGCATTAACACTTGGTGGAGCTGTTTCTCCAGGAAGAGCAGGTCTCTGTGAAGCCAGCAGCATCCTTGGGGGACCACAGGGCAGTCCTGGGGCCCTGCCCTGGTGGCAAGAGTGAATCTGTGGGCAGCCAGGGCCTCTGCACTGCCCGCTGTCCAGGGGAAGGAGGCGAGGGCGGGGGGGCGTAACAGGGCAGCGGGGGTAGAGGGTTTTGGAAGGACTGCTCCATGCTGGGCACCGAGTGGCTCAAACAGGAGTGGAACGCTTCCCTGGAAAGCTAGTCAGGCCCAGCATGAGCTCCCACTCTCCCCCAGGGATGGTGAGCCCAGGGCCTGATATGGGTACCTGGTGCCCACATGTCCGGGAATAGATGTCTAGGACCAGCCCCAGGATGGGGCCCAGGGGTGCTCAGCAGTGTGTCCGTGGGGGCTGAGGGAGTCTGGGCCCAAGAAGCCTGCCCTCCACTGGCACAGTCATCTACTTGACAAGCAGTCTCCCATCTGCCCCCCAGAGGCCTGCAAGTCAGGGTGGGGCCAGGTGAAGCCAGTCTCAATACCATCAGGGTCTCCAGCATGGGGTGGGGGCCTCCCAGGGTGCACCTTAGCCCTTTCAACCACAGTGCCTGTCCCATGGGGTTTTTTAAAATTTATTTTCATCTATTCAAAGGCAGTGGCAGAACCCTTAGAATTTCAGTAGTTGAGCCCCACATGAAGAGAAACCCACAGTGGGAGCAGAGCCAGCAGCTAACAGCAAGATGCCAGCCTGGAGGTGGCGGGGGACACTGGCATGTAGGCTGCCCAGCTGCCTCAGAAGCCCTTCTCCACAAGCCAGGCTTTGAGCTGCTCGTCAAAGTAGCCCTTGACCCGCAGGCTGCCTGTCACCTCGTTGACCTGAGTGACAGGTGTGTGCCCCAGCAGCGGAGTCAGGAACTCTTCCACGTCCTTCTGCAGCGCCTGCAAGAACATGCAACCTCAGGCCAGGAGTCCCGGGACCTGCCCAGCCCGCCAGATGCCACGGCCACTTACCCAGATGTCCCCCTCCACCTTGCGGATCACGGTCATCTGCCGATTACCGTGCGTGATGTCCTTGTACACGGGGACGTTGTGCATCCGAGAACGCCGCACGAAGTAGGGCAGGTCGGGGAGGGGGGCTGTGAGAGGGGCCGCCATGGGGTGACTTTTCCGAGGACTGAGCCCCACCACCACCACCGCAGGGGGCTAGAGCACCTGGACAGTCCCGCTCAGGGGCTGCCGCCTCTGCATGAGTCTACAGTCAGCGCCAAATTATTCCCTTTGGTTCCCCAGCCACAAACATTGCAGCCAGCTCTTCCCCGTCTCGGCTGGGTCGGGGAGACCCCACTGGGTCTGGGGAACAGCGAGCTGCCAGCCTGAGGGTTCTCAACAGCCAGCCCTGAACCTGCTGGGTGGAGGGGTGTGCCCCCAGCTCACCTCTGGGAGGCTGCCAGCCGCAAGGGGTGGGGTACTGTTCATGCTTTGGGGGCTTGGGGATGCTGGTGGGAGGTAACAGGCGCTCCACAAACCGGTACTCTTCCTCGGATTCCACAAAGCCGGGCTGAGCCGGAGGCCCCAGGCTCTGAGAAGACAAAGTCACGTGTGGCCATCAGCCCGGGCAGCACCAACACGGGAGAGGCGGGAAATTCATGGACAGGCAGACAGAAGGGTTAAAACAAAAGCTGGAGGCAGGAAGGATTTCCAGCTCTAGGGGTGCAAGGCACAGGTGGGACCCCACAAGCAGCCCAGGGGATCTGCAACCCTACTGTCCACCAGGCCCACCGGGATCTCGGGGCGGCATTCAGACCGTACCCGGCACTGCTGCAACGATCAGCCGGGCTTGTGACTAACGCCCTTCTGAGCTAGGACACGGTGTCCAGCTTCTCGGACCGCCTGCCCGCTACCCATGCATCGGCTGCCGCGCAACCGGGCAGCGAGGGCCGCTAAGCAGTTCCAGGGCGAATCTAGAACCGATGCCCCGACCGGACAGGTGCACGGAGGCCACCCGCGAACCCCACGCTCAGCCCGGCGCTCGCTCACCAGCCGCCGCAGCCCGCAGCCCGGACGCCCGCCGGCTAGCCAGCCCCGCACGGCCGCCCGCACCGCGCCCGCAGCCGCCATCGGGACGGCCGGCACAGCCTCTCTGCGCACGCGCGGAGCTCGGCACGGGGCAAGCACGCCTGCGCAGGGCGGAACGGGGCGGGGCTCCAGGTCAGGGCGAGGTGGGCGCACCGTAGTGACGCGCACGGGCGGCGCTCCGCAGTGACGCACACGACGCAGGCCTGGAGTGCTTGCGCGCTCTCGCTTCTTCCTCTTTCTCGGCTCCATCTTGGTGGCGGCGGCGGGAGGTCCCGCAGTTCGGGTGAGCCGGCGGGCTGCGGCGGCTGCGGAGGCCGCGAGGTCGGGGCGGACGGCGAGCGGGGCCGGCCGAGCACCCGGGCCTGCCGTGTGTCTCGGGCTGCGGTTCCCACGGCGTCCCTCGCTCGGGCCGGGCCCTCCCCACGTGCCCCTTCCCTTCGGGGCGCCCCTGACTCTCCTCTCTCCGGTTCCTAGATCTCACACACGCGCCGCCTTGCTTCGCCAGTCGCCGACATGCAGCTGTTCGTCCGCGCGCAGGAGCTCCACACTCTCGAGGTGACCGGCCAGGAGACGGTCGCCCAGATCAAGGCTCATGTGGCCTCCCTGGAGGGCATCGCCCCGGAGGACCAGGTCGTGCTGCTCGCGGGCACCCCGTTGGAGGATGACGCCGTCCTGGCCCAGTGCGGGGTGCAGGCCCTGAGCACGCTGGAGGTGGCCGGACGCATGCTGGGCGGTGAGTACGGCCGAGGGTGCGCGGCCCCGCGAGGGGGAGAGGCGCGGTGCGCGGCCCCGGGAGGGGGAGAGCCGGGGTGCGCGGCCCCGCGAGGGGGAGAGCCGCGGTGCGCGGCCCCGGGAGGGGGAGAGGCACGGTGCGCGGCCCCGGGAGGGGGAGAGCCGGGGTGCGCGGCCCCGCGGGGGGGAGAGGCGCGGTGCGCGGCCCCGCGAGGGGGTGGTAGGATTCAAGGCTAACCGGATGAGAAAGCGACATTGCTTTAAGGCTAAATCTTGGTTGTCAGTTGGGGGACACCCCAGGTCTGACTTGGGGGGCGACTTGCGACTGGAGGTCTCTTTGATCCTTCCGTCTTTTCCCGACAGGTAAAGTCCACGGCTCCCTGGCCCGGGCGGGGAAAGTGCGAGGTCAGACTCCGAAGGTGAGTGGGGACGGAGTGGGGAGCCCCGAGGAAGGCCGGGCCGGGCGGGGTCTGACCCGCCCCCTCTGCCTAGGTGGCCAAGCAGGAGAAGAAGAAGAAGAAGACTGGCCGGGCCAAGCGGCGCATGCAGTACAACCGGCGCTTCGTCAACGTGGTGCCCACCTTCGGCAAGAAGAAGGGCCCTAATGCCAACTCTTAGGGTACCCCGCAACCCTGGCACTAATAAAACTGCTTCGCCCACTCCCATCATGCTCGCGTGTTCGTTTGCTTGAGGCGGGGGGACTGGTGTCGCTTTTGTCCCGGAGAAGTCCTGTGAGAAAGTGGGAGCCAGCGCTCGGTGTGTGTGGGAATATCATCACAGGCTGGATGTCCCAGAACAGGGAGGCAGGCCGTTCTGGGTGGGACATCCCTGTGCTCCAGCGGGGGGCGGAAGGGGCTGGGCAGGAGCTGGCTGCCCTTCCCTGCACTTGGGGCCAGCCCATGGCCTTGGTTCAGTTCAGAGACAGCCTGTCCACCTCACCCTTGGACCTTTGCCGCTTGATCGTCTGGCTGATCACGCGTCTAATTGGCTAGCTGAGTAATTGCTCCAGGTTCCGGACAAGAGGTCCTTGGGGGCAGGATCTACAGGGGTTTGTTTGTTTTTTGGTGTACACTGAAGAAACGGGATGCTTTACAGCCTTCAAGAAAGTGAGGCTCCCTGTGAGAAAGGGGGTGAGGAGTGAGTGGACAGTTCCCAGGCTTGGGGTGTCCTGTCGCAGCCTCGGCCACACTGCACGGGCTACGCTCTGCACTTGGTGTCTGTTGCCATGACCAAGCACAGACCTTGTGAATTCTCGGCTGTGGAGGCCACAGCCAGCCAGCTGCTTCTGAGAGCTGTCAGCGCCTGAAAGGATCCATTCTAGCAGAATGTTCTTGGGGCCAGGGAAAGGGTTTGTTTAAAAGGATCACAGAAAGGCAGAGAAAAAATCCATTTGCTAGTTATCTCCTCAAATGAAGGCCAGCTTAGTTCAGGTCAGCCATCTCAGTGCAGGGCCTTGGGCCATCTTTCCCTGCCTTCGCGGGCCATGAGCAGGGAGCTGGATTAGGAAGTGGAGGAGCTGGGACACGTGGCAGAGAGTCTCTTGTACCACTGGGTCCAGCCTTGTTCCATCTCTTAATACTTGAATAGAATGAAGTGTAAGCACTGAGCGGGAGGACAGCTGACCTGGTGGCCAAGACACCTGTGCCTTTTGGGACCAGGGTTAGCCTCCCACGCTGATCCCTGGGAGGTTCAAGGGTGAGAGTTTCAGGAGAGATTCGGACCCTGGCAGAAGTCCAAGTGCAGTGTGGTAAGGCATGCGGCCTCCTTGACTGGGGTGGGGGCTAGCAGCGGGGCTCAAGCTGCTGTCACGTCCGTTCCCCCCGCAGCTGTCTGCTAACGCCCCTGAAAAGGCAGCAGATGAGGCCTCCCTCTATAATTCTGCTTTTGAATAAACATTAGCAGAAAAAAAACAAGATGTCAACCTGATGAGGTGGTGGCCCTCTTGGTGGGCAAGTAGAGTTTCATGGTAGATGAGATACTTGGTGGTCCATTCCAGGCTTCACTTTATTTCAAGGCTAATCCCCATGCCAGGTTCACTCTAAACCCCCAGCAGCCTGGGCTGGGCGGGAAACAAGGATGAGACACGGCCCATCCACAGGCCAGGAACCCAGACCATTGTTCAGGTGGGGGACAGTCACTCCTGCCCTCCACCCCCAGGGGTGCTGAGCCCCGCTCAGTGGGCATCCCAGGCATGTTGACCTTGAGCCCACGCATGTCTTCAAGGTGTTTTTATTTTTACTGGAAAGGCAGATTTTACAGACAGGAGACAGATCTTCCAGCCACTGGTTTACCACCCCCCCCAAGTGGCTGCAACAACTGCTAGAGCTGAGCCTATCTGAAGTCAGGAGCTTCTTCTGGGTCTCCCACACACGGGTGCAGGGTCCCAAGGCTTTGGGCTGTCCTCTAGTCCTTTCCCAGGCCACAAGCAGGGAGCTGGAAGGGGAGTGGAGCAGCTGGAATAGGAACTGGCATCCATATGGGATTCCGGCACTTGCAAAGGATTAGCGAGATGAACCATCGCGCGAGCCCCAATTTGTTCTTTACTTTCCAGTTTCCTAGGCAAGCTCAGGACACCAGGAACACGTCTAGTCTCCCAAGGGCTGGGCCTAGTCGGTGCTTACTAATGAATGCTGCCAGTACGGTTGCCCGAGTTAATTTGTATTTTGTGGCAGTAGTGACATTTTGGTGTAACCATTAGGGGGCGAGCAGGAACCGACGAGATATTCGCTTCCTATTCCGTAACCGGCAACTGCGCCTGCGTCCCAGGGCTCGTCGGGGAAAGGGAGGCTGACTTGGCTTCCGAGTGAGGGCGGAAATCTCCGCGAGTCCAGGCGGAAATAACGGAAGCCGCACTGGACGCTGACTCGCACGCAGCACCCGTTGCCATGGAGCCGGCTGGGCCGTGCGGCTTCTGCCCGGTGGGCGAGACGCGGCCTGCCCGCTACACCTGCCCGCGCTGCAACGTGCCCTACTGCTCGCTGCGCTGCTACCGGGCGCACGGCTCCTGCGCCGAGGACTTCTACCGCGACCAGGTGCTGGGAGAACTCCGCGGCCGCAGCGCCTCCCCCAGCCGCCTGGCCAGCGCCCTGCGCCGGCTGCGTCAACAACGCGAGGCCGAGGACGAGCCCGAGGAGGTCGGCCTCAGCCCGGGCTCGGCGCCCGGCGGCCTGACGGGACTCTGGGAGCGCCTGGCGCCCGCCGAGAAGGCCACCTTCGAGCGGCTGCTGAGCCGAGGCGAGGCCGGGCGTCTGCTGCCCCCGTGGCGGCCGTGGTGGTGGGGAGATGGCCGCGAGGACGGACGTCGGCTCCTGGAGGAGGTGGAGGAGGCGGCGGGGCCGGGGCCTGAGGACGGGCCGGGGCCTGGGGACGAGCCCGGACCGGGGCCTGGGGACGAGCCTGCGCCCTGCCCGGTGCCCCCCGTGCCCGTCCGCATCCCGGCGCTGGCCAGCCTGAGCCGCGGCCCGGCCTCGCCGCTCGTGCGCTTCCAGCTGCCCAACGTGCTGTTCGCCTACGCGCACGCCCTGGCTCTGTACCACGGGGGCGACGACGCCGCGCTGCTGCCGGACCTGGGCGCCACCCTGCTCGGTGTGTCAGGGGCTCTGGGCGCCCAGCAGGTCTTCGCCTCCTGCGAGGAAGCCCTGCAAGCCGCCGCCCACGTGCTGGAAGCCGGCGAGCACCCACCGGGGCCGCTGGGCACACGGGGTGCCATGCAAGAGGCCGCCCGCATACTGCTGGGCCGTGGCCAGGCCCAGCAAAAAAGCTACACCCTGGCAGCCCTGGGGCACCTGGCCCAGACCCTCGGCCGCGCCCGCACACAGACCGCGGAACCCCAGGAGCGCGAGCGCCTCTATCGCGCCCGGAAGAAGTGCCAGTACCTGCTGGCCTGGACCAACGAGAACGAGGCGGCCCTCACGCCCCTGGCCCTGGACTGCGCCCGCGCCTACCGAGCCCACACTGCGGCGGCCGAGGAGGTGGCCGCGCTCACCGGCGAGCTGGAGCGGCTCTGGGGCGGCCCTGTGCCACCTGCGCCCAGGACACTCATCGAAGAGCTCCCTGGCTGACGGGGGGGGCGTGGGGGGTCGCCTGGCCGGGAATAAAGCTGTGCCAAGTCACACTGCTGGGCTGGTCCTTTTTGGAGTGACAGCTGTTGTCCCACCCATTGCGCCCAAGCCATCTCGGCTTGGCGCTGGCCCCCACGCTGGCCCCGCAATGAAACAAGCACAGAGAAAGTTCCAGGTGTTTATCCAAAGGAGGCCCTGATTTCTCTGGTCTTCCCTGAGGCTGGTGGATGAGCTCCGGGCTCCTGGTCCTGAAGAGGAGGGTGGCGGGCGAGGTGGCCTCAGTAGACATAGGGCAGGATGCGGTGGGGCACGCGGCGGCAGTACTCCTGCCAGGCCCGACCGTACTTCTGCCGGCACTGCCGCTCGTCCCGGGCCTCCCGGTGCACCAGCAGCGCCGTGAAGTAGAGGATATAGAAGTAAGGCAGCAGGTGGGACAGTCCTGCGGGGAGCAGGGCTCTGGTAACTGCCCGCTTCAGTGCCAGGAGCCCCACCCCCCGTTTGTCAGCCCTACACCCGCCACCCCACCCCACCCAGCTGCTCACCGCAGGGCAGCGACCAGGCCAGCGCCATGATGAGATCCCCAAGGTAGTTGGGATGGCGGACCACCCCCCACCAGCCGGACACGAGCAGCCTCCGCCCCGTGGCTGTGGGGATGGTCTCCAGGCCTGTGGAAAGGCAGGTGATGCGGCTTGGGAACTCTGCAGGCGCCCTGCAGCCCACTTGCCCGGGAGTGTCACCCCGCTCACCCGCCACGCTGGGGTCAGAGGGGTTCTTCCGGAAAGTGTTCTTCTGAGAGTTAGCTCCCCGGAAGATGTAGTAGCCAAGGGCTGGGGGGGGGACAAGGTGAGTAGGTGATCAGGATGGAAGGTCACCCTGACCCTGCCTGCCCACGCCCTGGGGACCACCCCCACCTAGTGCACGCTGAGTGAACTGAACGTGAGACGGAGGAGGGGAAGTGGCGGCTCATGGGGCCCCTTCCCCACTGACCATTGAGGAGGCAGATGGCTCCGGCTGCGGGCAGCCCCAGGGGCTGCGGGTGATGCAGCAGGAACTGCGCCTGCAGGCTGTAGGTGAAGGGAACCCAGGCCAGGTCCCCAAAAGCCAACATGAAGCCAAAGCCGTCGTGCGTGATGTCCATGGTGGTGAGGACGGCCTCCTGCGGGCATGCAGTGGCTCAGTCCCCACCATGTCCCGGGACGCCCCTGGCCACCCTGCCCACTGCAGCCTCACCTCGTACCACAGGGCGTCTGCCACATACAGCAGCTGGAAGCCATTGACCAGCCACATGGCCAGCGAGGGGCTGCCCCGCAGCTCCGCCTCCTGCAGCAGCAGGGCCAGGTTGAGCAGGACCTGGGGACACGGGGACAGGGCAGTCAGCCTCAGAGCAGGATCAAGCCACCCTCTCTTCTGTTGGGCTGTCCTCACTGTCCCTGCAGCCCCAGGGACACAGAGGGGCATGAGCCACTCCGGAGGTGGCCCTGCCTGTGGGATCCCGCCCCTCCCTGCATGGAGAACAGGGTGCCCAGGGGCCCTGTTTTGTGGAGCTGAGGACCCCCCAGTCATGTGATGTTGGGGTGCCTGGCTCACAGGAAATGCCAGCGGGGCTGCCCTGGGCACCTCATTGGTCTAGCCCTGAGCTCAGAGTCACCCTTGAGGTCAGCTCCACCTGCTAAGCCTCACAATCTTAGGGCACAAACAAGATGCCTGCAGGCAGCCCAAGACCCAGACCCAGGCTGGGCACTCGGCACCCCTGCCCACGGGCAAGGTGACTCGCAGGAGTGTGGGTCGCTCCCGGTAGCCTTGACTGTAGCCCAGCAGACATGACTGTTAACCAGATACAAACGGAAGGCCCAGGGACAACCTTAGGTCCTGACCACCAAGCGGTATATGACCACCCAACCTGACCCCTGACCTCTGCCTTGACACCTTGCATGCCTTCCTGACCCCCACCTGCCTACTGCCCTCCCCTCGTGAAAATGCAGTGGATTAAAAAAAACCTCATTCCTCTATCTGGAAGGTAGGTTCTACGAGGCATATTGTCATTATTTTCTTTCCCATTTGTCTTTGGTCCTCAGCACCCTTGGTGGGCGGTGGGGGGGAGGGGGCAGCCCCAAGGGTACATGGTGGGTGGACGAGTGTTAGTGGAAGCCGTGAATGATTCATGACCTCTGTCCGTATGTAAGTGACCCCTCCTGCCCACTCTGGAGGCTTCACACACCGCCTCCCCAGCCCGAGGCCAGCGCTGCCCAGCCCTGCTCAGCCCTGCTCAGCCCTGCTCAGCATACCCAGCCCATGAGGCCAGGCCGCAGCTCACAGAAATACTTGAAGTCAAAGGAACCGATGCGAGGGTTGAGTTCTCGTCCCAGGAAAAAGTCATATATGGGATTGCCTGCAGTTGATAAGAGGAGGGTGAGGGGACAGGCAGGGCATCCCCTCTGCCAAGGTCAGGGGTCAGCCTTCATTTCCAGCCCCTGCTGGGGTCCCCTCTCACCTGAACTCCCCCCAGGGGCCAGGGCGGAAGCGGGGGCTAACTGAGCCTTCAGGTAGAGAAGCAGACTTAAGACGAAGGCGGTGAGGGTGGCCGCGAATGCCAGGGGCAGGAGCAGTTCCGGGAGCGCCCCCAGGGGCAGGCCGGCAGCAGCCCCCAGCCCCACCAACAGGGCTGTCAGCACCAGCGCCTGGAAGCCTGTGCGGGGACACGCGGTGAGCCCGGGACGCGCCCCCTCCCACAGTCCAGGGTTCAGGGTGTCCCAGACCTCACCTAGTCCTGGGCTTCCCTCCCTCCCCCGCGCCCTGCCCTAGCGCAGCCGCACACTTGGTAGGGTTGTGGGGATACCCTGCGTCTACCCTGGACCTTCCCTGCTCCACCCCCACCGCTGACACGGCTCCCAGCAAGGCACCATTAATGGGGTAACGCAGGCGACTCTTGTCCTTCAATTCCAGCCCCTCGGCCACCTGCAGGTTTAAAGAGGGGCCCTGGTGAGGCCGTGGGCGGCCACCACCCACCCACCCACCTCCCGCCAACCGAGCCCCACACCTTGCGCGCGGGCAGCAGGTAGAGCGCTGCCTGCAGACCGAGCCAGGCGAGCACCAGCAGAAGCGCCCGCGGGCTCCACAGCGTCTCCAGCCCGGGCAGGTAGGGGGGTGGGCCCAGGAGGCGCGCCGGGCCGGAGCCGGCCACCAGCAGCAGGTGGAACATGGTGCCAGGCAGCAGCAACAGCAGCGCCGCGGCGCCTGGGGGAGGGAAGGGCTTCGCGTCGGGCGTCCCCAGCCTCCGCAGGGAAGCTTCCATTACTAGCTCCTGTCATCCTGCTCCGTAGCGCTCAACCGCTCCGCTGCTTCCTGAACCCATCCTGGTCCTCAAGTCCCCTCCAAGCGCCTCTCAGGTCCCTGTACCTTACAGGCCTCCACCCCACAACTGCCGGAGTGCTGCAGCCTCCCACAGCCACCCCCACCCCGCCGTCCTCCACACTCCCCCAGCCTCCGTGCTCAGATCCTGTCCCTCCCCCGCGGGTAGCTCTTCGTGTCTGTTCCCCTCTCCGCCCCGTTACCCAGGGGTCCCCCGAATTCCAGCGGGGCCCGGGAGCCCTGAGGCGGGGCCATGGTCTCGGTGTTGTCGGGGGACCGGGGCTCACAAAGGCTGCTCAAGGAAACACTGCCCGCCCATCCGGTCCCGCTGCGCCTGCACCTGTCTTGCCACAGCTTGGCAACCGATAAGCGTTATAAAGTGACGCGCCCCCTGCCCATCGTGGGCCCAGCAAACCAGCAAATCGGCTGCCTGGGGCGGCCGCAATACAAGCCACTCAGTAGCCTCGGTCTCCAAGCCCCACCCCCGCCAAGTCCCGCCCAGCCAGTGACATGGAGGAGGCCACACGGGTTTATTATGGGGATTCAGACACTCGCCCGCTGGGGAGGGCTGCGACCAGGGCAGGCCAGGCTGAGACCGCGGGGCTGGCCAGTGGCTTAGCAGCGGCTGTGCCTAACCACGCTCGCAGATGACCTCGACAACACTGGGCTCCATGGGCACTGGGTCTGGGCAACGCAGGGCGGCTGAGGCTACCACTTCATCCAGCAGCAGGTGCACAAGCTCCTCGTCGGCCACGAAGCGCCACAGGTAGAGCTGCAGGAAATGGCAGTCCACCTGCACCTGCTGCAGCCCATAGCGCCCAAAGGTGCGCAGCCGCACACACTCAAGCAGCGTCTTCAGGCTGATCTTGATGATGCCAGTCAGCACAGACACCTGCAGACGGGGAGGGACAGGGACACGCAGCTCAGAACCAGCAGCTGCGGGGGGAAGGGTCCCAGGGCCCAGACAGGAAGGAGAGGGGAGTGGACCAGAGGGCCCAGCAGTCGGAGGCAGAGAAGGAGGGAACCGGAATCAGTAAGGAGCAGAAAGGAGTCACTGGGAGGATTAGGACGTGTGTGTGGGGAGACCATGGCAGAGGCATCCCTGCCCAGACCCTGAATGGGGCCATGGGGTGCTGGCGAGGGGGCTCCAGCCACCTAGAGACGGGTGCTGGTGGTGTGAGGCTTCTCCAGCCATCCCCACGCCCTCCCTGGCTGCAGACCTTGTTGAACTCCACAGGGCTGAACACATCGATCCGCTCAGAGAACAGCTTCTGGATGTTGCTTAGGAGGTTGGTGTCCATGGGCGCACTGCATGGGTGGGGGGGAAGACGGGGGAGTCACCGGCCGCCCTGCACCCCTGGCCTTCTGGCCGCTTGCCCTGTGCCTCGCCCGCCCCGCAGACCTGGGCGTGTAGCTGGGTGCGTAGCGGCCCTGCTGCCGGGAGCTGCTGTACACCGAGAAGGTTCTCTTGCTGGAATCGCTGCTCTGCGCCTTGCGGACGCCCTCCTCGTACAGGAGCCCCACCTGGTGGCCAGAGGCGGTACTGCAGCAGGCACATGCAGACCCCCCGGGGGCCCTGGGGACCCTTACCCCTTTTTCGCTGCTGGGCCTGTGTCTACCGGGGCGGGCTCAGTATGTCTGGAACTGACCACGTGGCGTGGAGTGGGGCAAAGGCAGGCCCCAAGAGTGCTCTGGGTCCCCCATCTTCAGCCCCAGCCCAAGCTCCCTACTTGGTAGATTGGGGTGATGGTGCCCCCAGTCAGGCACTGTGGACACAAGCAGCTGGGCCCTTCTATCCTGTTCATCAGAGGGCGGCCTGGGCCCACACCTGCACGTCGATGGCTGTCGTGTCCTCCACCACCCGCTTCATGACAGCACGCACATTGCGTGGTTCCAGGGTGCTGAGCCAGTCCCGCGTCTCCACACTCTTGCGCAGCATTTGTGAGATGACCAGGCCCTGCACCTTCACGTAGTGGGTCAGTAGCCGCCGGGCTGTCTCCCGGGCCTCCGCACACAGGGTGCTCACAGGCGTCACTGGAGACTGGTCCTGGGTGGGGGCGGGGGTCAGTGGGTCCCAGGCGCAGCTCAGAAGATGCAGACAGCTGGGGGCCCAGCACAGGCCGGGAAGGCCCAGCCTCCTGTGCTGCCGGCACTGCCCTCCTCCCTGGCCACCTCAGCACCCAGCTCACCTGCACCAGGAACTGCTCGTCGGTGAGGGTGAGGATGTAGGAGATGGTGGCGGTCTCGTAGTCCAGGCAGAGGCGGGACAGCAGCAGGAGCAGGGCGGGCGGCGTGGCACCCCCCTTCTCCCCAGGACTGTCACAGAAGCTCTGGGCCGTTTGGCACATGGAGCGGATAAAGCCCACTATGAGGCCCTCGCGGACGCCCTGGCTGCAGAACTCACCCTGGGAGGAGGAGGAGGAGGAAGGCCTAGCTGAACAGGGATGTTCTCCCGGCTGACGCCCCAGGAGCTTAATCAGCAGAATGGGCCACCTGATGGCGGGGAGCTGCCACAGGGGACCCTGCTGCAGGGACCCTCAGAGCTCTCAGGAGACTGAGCCCACACCCAGCCAGTGCCGGGCAATGGCCGTTATGTCCCCAGTTGCCAGGGTGCTGTGAAGGGGCCCTGGGCAGCCAGCCAGCAAAAAGAGCGATGGGGGCCTGAAGGCAGAGCGTACCCGGAAGTAGGGCTTGTTGGAGAAGGACACCTCCTTGGCAGTGAAGAGATGCACAGCAGCCAGAGAGGCCTTGATGTGGCTCAGGATGGAGCTGGCCACGGTGGCCAGCAACTCGGCCAGGCCTGGGCCTTCCTTCCCCGCCAGGCGAGGTGCCGCCAGGGCCTGACGCACGTCAGTCAGGCAGCCCAGGAAGGCGGCCCGCAGGCCCTGCAGGTGATGGCCCAGGCGCTCCCGGGCCACTCTCTCCACGATCTCTGTGGCAGCCTCGGCCAGCCCAGCAGCAGCCAGCAATGCCCCAGGGGCCCGCAGGCGCCGGTGGAAGCGATCCAGCGCTCGCACCAGTAGCGAGTTGTCCCCGCTGCCCTGCTCCTGCGCCAGCCGCCGCTCCACAAGAGCAAAGTAGCGGCCGCCCAGCTCGCGGGCGAAGGCCGCCAGCTTCTCGGTGCCCGCGGGTCCCTGGGCTGCAAACAGCTCCTGGTAGGCCGCTGCCACCTGGCTGAGGCCGCCCACGAAGCCGCTGCCGCCGCGGTCCGTGAACTCCAGCACATCAGGGGCCGGCGGGGAGGGCCCCAGCTCTGCCTCCAGGCCCTTGAGCTCCGCCTCCAGGCGCCCCCGGGCGTGCTCCAGGAATTCAGTGCACAGCTCCTCGGCAGGTTCGCCCAGGGCCAGCAGCAGCTCCACGCACTCGGCCTGCTCGGGTGCGCCTGAGCCGCCCTCCCTGTGGACAAGGAGACGGCGGTGATGGGAGGGCCGGGGACCGCGCAGGGAGCGGGTGGGGGTGTTGGGATGAGGGCCGAGGGGCCCCACCTGAAGCGCTGGCGCAGCTGCTGGGCTAGGCGGGCCGTAATGAGCTGACAGTCATCCTGGATGGCACGGAAGGAGGGCAGGTGCTGGTACTGGCGCAGCACAGCCCGCGCTCTGCCCTGGTAGCGCACCGCCTGCCCATAGGCGCCCAGCTCCACACACTTGGTGAGGCGTGACGGCAGCTCAAAGAGGAACTGCAGCTTCCGCAGGAGTGCGTGGACCCCTGGGAGACAGGGAAGAGGCGATGTAAGCCCCGAGCCGCAACCCCCAGAGGACCCGCTGTGGGCGCCTCAGGCCGGGCGCACCTGCCAGCTTGGTGATGCGCTCGTGGCGGTCCTGCAGGGTGGCGCTGATGCGCGCGCTGAAGTCCGTGATGACGGCCATGTTGGTGGCCAGCCGGTCCATCTCGTCCTCCATCTTGCGGAAATCGTTCTTCATCTTGCGGATGGTGTCTGCCGAGCGGGGGCGGGGCAGGCAAAAGGGGCCGGGAGTCAGTGCGGCGTTGACACACACCTGCCCGTGACCCTCAGGACTGCTGCCCACATCTAAAGAGGCCGAGACGACTGGGACATGGTCTCTCTCCTTGAAGGGTCCAAGGCTTCCAGAACACTCTTCTGGGTTCCTGACAGCTGTCTCCTCTTGTCCCCCTCCTGTACTCTCCCTCGGAAATCAACAACCACGGGAACGAGCTTTCCAACGACTGCTGGCTAACCTCAGTCCCATCCACGTCGTCCACTTGTCCCTACCTGCACAGGAACCACCCCCTCCGCACATCTCGGCTTCGAGCCCTGCCTCCTCCTAGAACTCCATCACCTGGCCTGGCTGCCCACTACAAGCCGTGGCCCTCTTCAGGAACTGTGGACACAGCAACCCTGGCACTCCATCTTGGTTCCCACGTGCCCCTCGTTGTGGCCACCGGGCCTCCTTCTTTCTGCCTGCTGTGCAGCCTCAGCACAGCTTTGGCCCACACAGCCACTTCCTTCCCACCTCCAAACAGCTTACCAGGACACCAACTCGCCCCAAATGGTCTCTTTAATCTCAAGACTTCAGGGCCCCCCAGGGTCCCCTCTCCCTGCCATGCTTGCATCCCTCCCAGGGTCTGCCCAAGTACATTTTCTGCTCAACACTCAGCACTCCATCCGCAGTCCCGACTCCCAACAGGGACGTGGGAGAAATGCAGCAGACATCAAGTCCGTGTCTGCTTCCTGGTCCCTGTCCCTGCGGGAGCCCTGTCAGGGATTGATACCTTCAGCTTCCATCCCGTTCAGGCCCCATGCACAATGACCTACTTAGCATGTGGACACACAAGCAACCTGCCTGGCTCATTTCCCGAGCAAACCTTGGGAGTTTCCTAAAACCTGTTCTTCCACTGGTCTTCCCTCTCGGGGTGCTGGCTACTCCCAGAGACTGCCTTCTGGCTCTCACCCGTGGCATTCCCTCCACCCACAAGCCCTGGGTCTGCCTGCAACAGTGTCTGGGGAGCCACCAGCGTTCCTTGTCCAACGATCTCCAACATCTACTGGGGACCCTGAACTCCTCTCAGGAGAACCACTGAGATCAGAAAGAGAAGCCGAGTGGGGGCAGAGTCACCTCAGTTATAGGAGACTTTGGCAGTCCTCTGTTGATCCCAGACAGAGCTAGTGCAAACTGAAGGGCCAGTGCAGTGGCACACCACACTAACCCCCACCTGCAGCACCACGATCCCAAACGGTTGCCGGTTCGTATCCCCAGCTGCTCCACTTCCCTTCCAGCTCCCTGCCTGTGGCCTGGGAAAGCAGTGGAGGACGGCCCAGTATTTTGGAGCTGTGTACCCCCATGGGAGACCCAGAAGAAGCTCCTGGATCCTGGCTTCGGATCAGCTCAGCAACAGCCATTGCAGCCACTTGGGGAGTGAACCAGTGGAAGGAAGATCTTTCTGTCTCTCCTTCTCTCTGTAAATCTGATTTGCCCTTCCAATAAAAATAAATAAATCTTTAAAAAAAAGATGACACTGAGATGGTCCAGACAGCACCCTTAGGTCATGACACTACGGAAGCAGAAAGCAGTGGCACAGCAGGATGGGATGGACATGGGGTGCAGTGGCTGGACCACCCTGGGAGGCCCACACCCCACACAGGACGGGATGGACATGGGGTGCAGTGGCTGGACCACCCTGGGAGGCCCACACCCCACACAGGACGGGATGGACAGGGGGTGCAGTGGCTGGACCACCCTGGGAGGCCCACACCCCACACAGGACGGGATGGACAGGGGGTGCAGTGGCTGGACCACCCTGGGAGGCCCACACCCCACACAGGACGGGATGGACATGGGGTGCAGTGGCTGGACCACCCTGGGGGCTCATCCAACATCTGAGTGCTGGGTTTAAGACCTGGCTCTGCTTTTTGCACTACCTCTTAGCAAGGTGCACTCTGAGGTCACAGGAGACGGCTGAAGCGTTGGCTCCCTGCCACCAGGTGGGAGACCAGATGGAGTTGTGAGCTGGTTACGGCCTGGCCCAGCCCTGGCTGCTGCAGCCCTGGGGAGTGACCCAGCAGATGGGAACACACACTCCCTCTCCCCCTCTGACTTCCAAATCAACACAAAAGCATACAACTGAAACCAAGTGACCCCATCATTTGGAGGTAGATATTCTGTCCTTATCAACTGTTGCGCCAAAACCAGAGAACTGGGACATGGCCTAGTGGCTAAAGTCCTCACCTTGAATGCATCGGGAACCCATATGGGCACTGGTTCTAATCCCAGCAGCTCCACTTCCCATCCAGCTCCCTGCTTGTGGCCTGGGAAAGCAGTCAAGGATGGCCCAAAGCCTTGGGACCCTGCACTTGCATGGGAAACCTGGAGGAGGTTCCTGGCTCCTGGGCTCGGTTCGGTACAGCACCAGCCATTGCGCTCAATTGGGGAGTGAATCATCGGATGGAAGATCTTCTTCTCTGTCTCTCCTCCTTTCTGTATATCTGACTTTGCAATAAAAATAAATAAATCTTTTTAAAAATGACAAAAACAAAACCAGAGAATTGGGGTGGGCGCCTCGATGATCCTTGGGCTGGTGCATCCCATGCAGATGGCCTGGGTCAAGGTGGCCTGCCTGCTAATGAGCAGCGGGAGACAGCGGTGGTGGGTCAGGTCCTGTACTGGCCTCGGCCCACACCAGTACAGTGGCAGGGGGAAGCTCTCGCTCTCTGTTTCCCTGCTCACAGATGTCACAGAAATCTTCACACATGCTTATTTGTCTCTTAGGGAGTTGGTGCAGTTGGTCTCATGATCATATCTCTGACCAGACAACTGCTACTTGTATGGTCTCATAAATGAAACGTTTGGGCCCAGCGCGGTAGCCTAGCACCTAAAGTCCTCACCTTGCATGCGCTGGGATCCCATATGGGCACGAGTTTGTATTCTGGCTGCTCCACTTCTCGTCCAGCTCCCTGCTTGTGACCTGAGAAAGCAGTGGAGGACGGCCCAAAGCCTTTGGACCCTGCACCTGCGTGGGAGACCTGGAAGAAGCTCCTGACTTTGGATTGGCTCAGCTCCAGCTGTTATGGCCACTTGGGGAGTGAATCAGCGGATGGAAGATATTCCTCTCTGTCTTTCCTTCTCTCTGACATTCAAATATCTTTTTTTTTTTCAAAAATAGTATATCTGATTTTCCAATAAAAATAAATAAGTCTTTTTTTTTTTTTTTTTAAGATTCATTTTATTATAGCCAGATATACACATAGGAGGAGAGACAGAGAGGAAGATCTTCCGTCCGATGATTCACTCCCCAAGTGAGCTGCAACGGGCCGGTGCGCGCCGATCCGATGCCGGGAACCTGGAACCTCTTCCGGGTCTCCCACGCAGGTGCAGTGTCCCAATGCATTGGGCCGTCCTCGACTGCTTTCCCAGGCCACAAGCAGGGAGCTGGATGGGAAGTGGAGCTGCCGGGATTAGAACCGGTGCCCATATGGGATCCCGGGGCTTTCAAGGCGAGGACTTTAGCCGCTAGGCCACGCCGCCGGGCCCGATAAATAAGTCTTAAAAATGCACCCGTTGGTTTTGTTTTGTGTTACCATGCTCTGGGTGGTATGCTTCTGTTGTACACTTCATTATTCTGTGTGGCTTTTTTTTTTGGTACATGTTGTTTAATTTTCACATGTTTGCGAATTTCTAAAATTCCTTTTATTTGTTTGTTTTTAAAGAATTTATTTTTATGTCAAAGGAAGATTTACAAAGAAATGAGAGAAAGGAGAGAGAGAAAGAAAGATCTTCCATTCGCTGGTTCACCCCCCAAGTGGCTACAAAGGCAGGAGCTAAGACGACCCAAACCCAGCAGCCAGCAGCTTCTTCTGGATCTCCTACTTGGGTGCAGGGTCCCAAGGCCATGGGCTGTCCTCTACTGCTTTCCCAGACCATAAACATGGAGCTAGATGAGAAATGGACCAACCAGGACACGAACAGGTTTCCATATAAGATGCCAAGGCTTGCAGGTAGAGAGGATTAGCCAAATGAGCCATTGCAGCGGCCCTAAAATCCCTTTCTGTTCTAATTTCATATCCCAGGGGAAAACAAAAAACCCACAAAAATCTGAAGGCCACGCCCACTTCTGGGGAGTCTGTAGCACCATCGCCCTGTTTGCTACAGCTTCTCGCAGGTGCGTGGTGTTGAGGCAACCTGTTTCCAGGAGCAGCTCTGTCTTAAGGTGTCTCTGGTCTGATCACATAGTCTCCCACCTTTCTGCTGGCTCCTTCTGCATAGATGACCTTTATCAGCTCTAGGTCTGCAGCTACGCACACCTTTGTATTTCTTGCAGAAAACATATGGTGGAACCTTTTTAAATCCATTCCTCTCCCTGCCTTATTGAATCAGAGAGGCCCTGGCTGAAGCCAGGAGCCCAGGGACGTGTGTCATCACCCAGCGCCTTCTCAGGGACAGGATGCCAGTGGCTGATCCCCACTGGCGACACTGGCCCCACCTTGCTGGGCTTTCACTCTCTATTTTCAGTCATAGCTTGGGGGTGTCCTGCGGATTGCCAGTAGCAGCACCGTTTAGAACGACACCCTGCAGATCGATATGGAAAGGTTAAGATGTCTGTCGCCCTGGCCTCACTCCTTTACACCGTTACCCTCGCTCATGCCACGTGGCCTGTGAACACCCTCGGGCTGCATGAAGCGGCTCCGGAAGCCCCAACCATGTTTTCCAGCCCTTGTCAGAGACCGCTGGGCAGCCCACAGCCTGCGGCTGCTCTGTCCACTCGCCACAGCTCTGTTTCCCCACGCTGGGGCCCTGTGCGGCAGGGGCTGTTTGTCAGTTTGTGTCATTCTGCTCCGATAGTCTCCCATGACTGACCCTGTCGCCTCCTCTGCCACCCCTTTACATGTATTTGCTTTTATTTGAAAGGCAGATTTTACAGAGAGACAAGGAGGGATAGAGAGATCTTCCAGCCACTGGTTCACTCCTCAAATGGCTGCATAGACCAGGGCTGGGCTAGGCTGAAGCCAGAGCTTCTTCCACATTGGTACAGAGGCCCAAGCAGTTGGGCCATCCTCTGCTGCCTTCCCAGGCCATCAGAAGCGAGCTGGAAGGGAAGTGGAGAAGCTGGGACATGAACTGGCACCCATACGGGATGCCAGCGCTGCAGGTAGAGGGTTGGCCTGTTGAGCCACTGTGTTGGCTGTCTAGTTTTACTTTCTGCAGAGGTCTCTGCAAAAGTAAAATGAACAATTTAAAACTTTTTTCAAAAGTGGCATGAGCTGGGCACAGTGGCATGAGCTGGGTCCAGCATGGTAGCCTCATGGCTAAAGTCCTCGCCTTGAACACTCCGGGATCCCATATGAGTGCCGGTTCTAATCCCAGCAGCTCCACTTCCCGTGCAGCTCCCTGCTTGGGGTCTGGGAAAGCAGCAGAGGACGGTCCAAAGCCTTGGGACCCTGCACCCGTGTGGGAGACCCAGAAGAAGCTCCTGGCTCCTAACTTCGGATGAGCCCAGCTCTGGCTGTTGTGGTCACTTGGGAGTGAACCAATTGACAGAGAATCTCTCTGTCCTTGCTCTCAAATAAACATATAGACAAACCTGTCACCCGTCTGTCTGAACACAAACGCCTCAGTCCTAAGCTCCGTCCCCTTCACCTGGCACCTGGTCTTGCCCTCATTCTATTCCTTGTTCTGCCCCAACCAGGGTAAGCCCCCGGCCCCGCCCTCCTGGCAGGTCTCACCCCATTTCTCTCCTGAAGATTGTGCTCCTTTTCCACTCCCACTCTCTCTCCCGCCCAGCATGTATGCACTGCACACGCTGTTACCGTCCTCAGGTCTCACTTACGTTTGTCAGTTCTTTTTATAAAGACTAGTACATGTGAAAGTGTGACAGAGAAACATACACAAACACACACAGAAACACTGTTCTAGCCACTCATTCACTCCTCCAATGGCTGTAGCAGCCAGGGTTGGGCCAGGAACTAGGAACCATCTCAGTCTCCCACGCGGGTAGCAGCAGCCCAAGTGGGTTGGTCATCTTCCGCTCATCAGCTGGACTGCAAGAAGAGCAGTGCACTCGAGTGTGAGATGCAGGAAGCTTAACCCACGACACCACAACACTGATTTCCAAACATTCCACAACTCTCTCTTTAAAAACAAAATTTTTTTCAAAGACAGAATTAGAGAGAGATCTTCCACCTCTTGGTTCACTTCTTGAATGGCTGCAATGGTCAGCGCTGTGCCAGGTTGAAGCCAGAAGGCAGGAACTCCCTGCGGTCTCTTGCTGGCCCCTGTGACATGGAGCGCCCCTCGGAGCAGCTGCTCCCCATACTGGCTCCTCTCCTCCGGGCGCTGCTCAGACGCCACCGCCATAAGGTGGCCTTCTTTCACTCGCCCTGGAAATGGGCGCCGGGCCCTTCTCTGTTCCCTCCACCCGCTGCTGTCCTGGCTCAGGCCCCGACTGCAGTCCATCCTTAACCAGCAGGCGGGCCCCAGCCACGCAGGCGCTCTGCCCAGGTGGCTCACGGCCACAGCCCAACGGGAAGAACTACTCTTGACCAAATTAAAGAAACACAGGGAATGGTGGGGGTGGGGGAGAAAAGGAGGCATTAGGTGCGTCTTTCGTGAATGAATGCAAGGTTGCATAATTGACCGAGATTGAAAATTGCTGACTCCTAACACTCACTTTGTCATTTTCTCCTTTAAAATAAATAAATACGGAACTTGAGCTGTGGTTATGCATCAAGATGGGGGAATCCACCATGGGGGGAGGGTTTGGGGTGAAGGGGGGAGAATCCCAGTACCTATGAAATTGTGTCATGTAATACAATGTAATTAATGAATAAATGAGTAGAATAAATAAACAAACAAACAAATAAATGTGCTCCGGGGCCTAGCGGGGCGGCCTAGCGGCTAAACTCCTCGCCTTGAACGCGCCAGGATCCCATATGGGTGCCAGTTCTAATCCCAGCAGCCCTGCTTCCCACCCAGCTCCCTGCTTGTGGCCTGGGAAAGCACTTGTGGATGGCCCAAAGCCTTGGGACCCTGCACACATGTGGGAGACCTGGAAGAAGCTCCTGGCTTCTGGCTTCGGTTCGGCTCAGTTCTGGCCATTGTGCTCACTTGGGAAGTGAATCAGAGGACGGAAGATCTTCCTCTGTCTCTCCTCCTCTCTGTAAGTCTGATTTTCCAATAAAAATAGTAGATTTTTTTCTCCTTCTCAGTGTCTGACCACAAAGCCTTTGAGGGAGGGAGGGAGGTGATGGGAGCCTGGGTCCAGCCTACACATCTCAGACTGGCCATCCGGGCCAGTGGGGCAAGTGTGTCCCCTGCATTATGGTGCGTGGGCCAGGGCTGTCACCTGTGGCGGAGATGAACTTGTTGTAGTTTTCGTAGACCAGGGTCTGCATGTCACTGTCCAGAGCCCGGATCTGCCGCACCATGTCCTTTTCACTGTCCATCAGCTGGGCCAGGGGGCACTCTCTCCGCAGCTGCAGGAGTCGGGTGGTCAGCGCCTGGCCCTCACCCCGCCCACCCCATCCGGGGTTTGTCCGCCTGGCCAGGCTCAGGCTCCGTCCATCCCCTGGACCACGCCCCCTCCCTCCATGTCAGCCCAGACCTAAGACCCCACAGCAGCACCTCCGGCTGGTCCTACTCCGGCCTCACCCAGGGGCGTCCTCCGCTTTGGGGGGCCCTGCCCTGTCCCCACCCGAACTCCCCCCCCCAGCAGAAGACATGCTGGGTGGGGCTGTGGTCCGTTCCCAGGACATCCCCTGCCCCCATAACACACACCTTGTCCAGATAGACTTCCGGATCGAAGTGCGCCCCGTTGAGGTCCGTGGGGTCCAGTGGGTCCGGTCCCGCGGGGCGCCCGGCGCCCTCGCCCTCCGACAGGCCGTAGTAAAGCTTCAGCATTCCGTGCGCCTTCCGCCGGCGCTCCAGCGCCTCGGCCTCGGACCCCTCGGGGGAGTCCCCGGGGCCAGGCCCGGCGGCCGCCGCCGCCGCCATCGCCCCCACTGCAGTTCACGGATCGGAGGCCGAGAAGGAGTCCGGGAGAAGCAACCACTTCCGGCAGCCATAAAGTGCTGGCTGAACCGAGGCAGTGCTTCAACGGAAACCTTCCCCCTCGGCAACCCTGTGGGATTGGCGACTAGAGTTCCTCGCGGCACCTGCTGGGCTCCGCCCCCTCCCTTTGCAGACTGGTGACCCGCGGAAAACGCTGCCCAGGTGCGGAGGACAGCTGGGGTGTGCTGAGGCCGGAAAACGCGGGCCTGCACTCCTGTGGGATGCTGGCCTGTGCCACAAGAGTCCGCTTAGAATCTGCTGCACCACAATCCCCAACCTGCTATTTTTTCCATTGGTATTTATTTATTTATTTTAATATTTGTTTGCTCATTTATTTATTTATTTGAAAGAGTTATCTAGAGAAAGGGAAGGATTTTGCATCGCCTGGCTACTCTCCAGATAGATGGCTATCATGGCCAGGCCAAAGCCAGGAACTTCGTCCCAGTCTCCCAACTGAGCCATTTTCCACTGCTTATCCCAGTCCGTGAGCAGAGAATGTGATGGGGCAGTGGAGCCGGTCAAGAACCATGGCCCACATGGGATGCTGACACTACAATGGCGGCTTTACTCACAATGCCATAATGCCAGCCAACCCACCCCTTTTTTGTTAGTTTTTCATTTTTAAACTGTTGAATAACTAGCATTTTGTGATATTCCATATAATATTATATGAAACCCACAGTTCAATGTCTGTTGTACTGAAATAGAACTCCAACGATGTGATTCTGTCCCATCAGCAGCTGCTTCTACCCCCACCACACACAGCCAAGCTGAGCGGTTACCATACTGCTCATGCGGCCACACAGCCCTAGCGAGCCAACAGCAGGTCAGCTACAGAAAAAGTCCAGGACTGGGCAGAGGTGGTGCACCTGGGGAAGGCGCCATTCTGGTCCAGAGACTGCGTTTGTTCAAGCCCCGACGCCCCTGTTGAGGATCCAGTTTGCTGGGATACACCAGGAAGGCCTGTGCCCCTGACCCCCACTGGGAGAGCCAGGAGGAGTTTCTGGGCAGCCTCACCGCACCCACACTGTTGGAGAGCTTGGGAAGGTGGGCCAGCCAACGAGAGAGGCTCCGTGTTAAAGGAAACACAACAACAATAACAGCAACAACAACAGTGCTTATCTCTAAATCAGTGAGCTGTTCAGGAAGCATTTTAAAAACAAAGAGGCCTCCGCAGCGTGGCCTAGCAGCTAAAGTCCTCGCCTTGAAAGCCCCGGGATCCCATATGGGCACGGGTTCTAATCCCGGCAGCTCCACTTCCCATCCAGCTCCCTGCTTGTGGCCTGGGAAAGCAGTCGAGGACGGCCCAATGCATTGGGACACTGCACCCGCGTGGGAGAAATGGAAGAGGTTCCTGGTTCCTGGCTTCGGATTGGCTCAGCTCTAGTCGTTGTGGCTCACTTGGGGAGTGAATCATCGGACGGATAATCTTCCTGTCTGTCTCTCCTCCTCTCTGTATATCTGACTTTGTAATAAAATAAATAAATCTTTAAAAAAAAAAAAAAAAAAAAAAGAGGCCTGTGTTGTGGCATAGAATGTTAGGCCACTGTTTGCGAGGCTTTTCAGACTGGATGGATCTGGGAGGATGGAAGATCCTTCTGTCTGTCCTCTCTGTAAATATGATCTGCCTTCTTGTGAAAGGCAGAGAAAGACAGAGAGAGAGGCAAAGACAGAGCGAGAATTTTCTTTTCTTTTAAAAGTCATATATATACAGGGCCTGGCGGCGTAGCCTAGCGGCTAAAGTCCTCGCCTTGAATGCGCCCCAGGATCCCATATGGGTGCCGGTTTTAATCCCGGAAGCTCCACTTCCCATCCAGCTCCCTGCTTGTGGCCTGGGAAAGCAGTTGAGGACAGCCCAATGCACTGGGACCCTGCACCCGCGTGGGAGACCTGGAAGAGGTTCCTGGTTCCTGGCTTCAGACTGGCACGCACCGGCGCGTTGCGGCTCACTTGGGGAGTGAATCATCAGACGGAAGATCTTCCTCTCTGTCTCTCCTCCTCTCTGTATATCTGACTTTGTAATAAAATAAATAAATCTTAAAAAAAAGTCAGATATACAGAAAGAACGAGAGACAGAGAGGAAGATCTTCCGTCCGATGATTCACTCCCCAGGTGAGCCGCAACGCGCCGGTGCGTGCCAGTCTGAAGCCAGGAGACCAGAGCCTCTTCCAATCTCCCACACAGGCACAAGGTCTCAAGGCTTTGGGCCGTCCTCCACTGCTTTCCCAGCCCACAAGCAGGGAGCTGAATGGGAAGTGGGGCTGCCGTGATTAGAACTGGTATCCCTATGGGATCCCAGCACATGCAAGGTGAGGACCTTAGCTGCCAGGCTATCGTGCCAGGGCCGAGAATTTTCTATTCACTGGTTCATTTCTCAAATGGCTGCAACAGTCAGGGCAGGGCCAGGCTGAAGCAACTGGCTGGAGTTCTTCATTGTAAATAGCAACATCAGAGACCAGCAGCCCATATGGGTGGCAGTCCCGATCCCTGACACCGGGACACTTCCAAGCAGCCAGCTTCCCTTCAACATGGCATTCATCACACATCTCAACAGCAGGACACAGAAGTTTCTAAGCCATGACAGCTGATGGAAGTGCCCATGGGAGGGACACTGTGGGTTAAGCCGCAGTCTGTAACGCTGGCATCCTGTGTGAGTGCTGGCTCCAAGGACTCTGACAGCCATACGGGACCCAGCTGAAGTCAGGAGGCAGGAACTCCAGCCAGGTCATCCATGCAGGTGACAGAGGCTGCCATTTTATGATGCCTGCCCAGATACATTAGCAGGTATTCAGAGCAGCCAGAACCCAAACCGGCTCTGCTATGGCATACCAATGAGGCAAGCAGTTGGTGTAACCTGATCCGTTGCAATGCCAACCCAGTGAACATATTCTAAGGTTCCTCTTTAAGTAACTGTGAGGGTGAGCACTTAGCCTAGCAGTTAGGATACTGCTGAGGAGCCAAGGATGGCTCAAATAGCGGGGCCCTGACACCCACGTGGGCAGCCTAGACCAAGTCCCTGGCTCCCAGCTTCTGTCTAGCTCAGTCCTGACTGCTGTGGGAAACTTGGGGAATGAGGCAGCAGACAGAAGATCTCTCTGTTTTTCAAGTAAACAAAAAATACAGAAATTGTTCTAAACCCACTTATTTCAAAAATTAGTAAATGGAGATGAGCACCATAGGCTAATCTTACTGTGGCACCAGCATCCCGTATGGGCACAAATTTGTATCCTGTCTGCTCTACTTCCCATCCAGCTCCCTGCTTGTGGCCTGGAAAAGCAGCAGAGGATTGCCCTTGGGACCCTGCACCCACATGGGAGACCCAGAAAAAGCTCCTGGCCCCCAAATTTGGACCAGTCCAACTCTGGCCATTGCCATCTTGGAATTTAACAAGCAAATGAAAGATTTCCCTCTTTATCACTCTGCCTTTCCAACAGAAACAAATTTTACTGAGGAGCCTCCTGTTAGTGATGAGTTAATAAACCTTCATTTACCTTCAGCGTTTCTGACATGTTATGTTCCTAACATTCTGAAAATCATACTTTGGTATTACGAAAGTATGTGTGTGTTTTAAGTTTTAAATTATGAGCTGAGGGCCTGGCACATTAGCCCAGCAGCTTAAGTCCTCACCTTGAATGTGCCAACATCCCACATGGGTGCCAGTTCTAATCCTGGTGGCCCTGCTTCCCATCCAGCTCCCTGCCTGTGCCTGGGAAAGTAGTTAAGACGGCTCAAAGCCTTGGGACCCTGCACCCATGTGGGAGACTCAGAAGAAGCCCGTGGCTTCGGATAAATTCAGCTCCGACCACTGTGGACACTTGGGGAGTGAACCAGCAGATGGGAGATCTTTTCTGTCTCCCCTTCTCTCTTTAAATCTGACTTTCCAATAAAAATAAATATATTTTTTTAAAGTTAAAATTATAGGTGTATCTGTACACTGAGCTGTATGAAGTTACATAAAAGACTCAGAGATGCTGGCTCAGCAAACAGGTGAAGGGATTAGGTCTTTTAGAGGGGTGCTTTGCACTGTGCAAATTACCTCAGAGAACATATCCATGGATTCCTTAAGATTTTACTTGAACAACACGTCATTACCTTTTTCTTTTATTTGGACGTCAGAGACAGGGACCAGTGATCTCCCTTCCACCAACTCTCTCCAAATGCCCACTGCAGCTGAGACGGCCGGAGCCAGGAGCTTGGAACTCCATGTGGGCTCCCACACAGGGGTGTCAGAGACCCCTCTGCTGCCCCCGCTGGGTGTGCATTTGGGGGATTCTGGGAGCAGAGCCCAGCTTGGAACTTAGGCCCCACAACACAGGCTGTAGGCATGCAGAGGGCGTTTCAACCACCATGTGGAGTGCTCACTCGAGGATTCCTTCTGAAATGGCATTCATCTAGGAGCATTCAAGTACAGTGCTTCCCCAGTAGTTACATGGCAGCTCAGGTGCCATTGCTGGACCATACGTGGCCAGAGCTAGCCCTGGGACATCATTCCTTCCTTGTGGCTGGGACAGGGATTTGAGGGCTGTGTGACCCCACTGGGCAGCAAGGAGAGTGAGGGGTGGAGCTTCCTAATGCTGCTGCCTGCCTGGTCTTAGCCAATTGTGTAGCTGAGTTTAACTTCACCTTTTTGCCTCTTTTCTCCTATCTGGAGGCCCCAGGGCCCTCCGTGTCACTCCTGGCTATTTTTTCCTGGCTTTTTGCTGTCAAGTCCTGCGGTTCTCATCTTGCTCATGTGTGTAGTTAAAACATTTTTATGCTGGCTCATCTCTGTCCCTGATGCTCCAACACAGCTTCCAGAGCTTCAGGAAGCTGACTCCCAACTCATGGCCTGGGAAGGCTCCAGCCACGCTCCTCCTCAGACTACAGAGCAGAGGTTACATTACCAGTCCGTGTTCTCATGGGACTCTTAGAAACACTGGAGGAGGGGAGGCGCATGGACTGTGTGCACTGACGGGTAGAAGAGCTGTTGGGAAGGGCAGGTGGTCCTGGGGGGCATCCAGAACCTGGTGGTGGGAGGACAGAGGGAAGACCAGCTGTTCTCGTGGCCACAGCAAGGGTGAGCACAGAGAGGGGCCTAGGACAGCAGAGGAGGACATGCTGGCCCTTAGTCGTGCCTTCCCACTAGTCCCTGGGGACCAACCTCACATCTGCCAAAGATGTGCCCTGGGCCTGGCGCCCAGTCCTCAGCTCTCTCCTAAGCCCCTGTCACCCATGTGTCAAAGGAACCTGCCCTCTGCCTTTGCAGGGACTGTGCCATTACGAAGCATGAGGGCCGTGGTGGTATAATGGTGGCACTATCCCCCCCCCCCCGATGCCAGCCACCCATGGAAGTCTCGTGTTTCTTGGAATTGGCTGGGGTTCTGTAATCTGGGCCTCGCCAGTGTCCTCCCAGTTCTAGAACCCCAGTGCTGTTCCTGCACATCCAGAAGCAGACAGCTGTGCCGCTGTGGCCGCCGGCTGCCGTCCTCCGGGGGATCCGTGCAGGTGCAGTGCAGGTGCAGCCAGGATGCGCTGGCGTGACCGCCTGGCTGTGCTTTTCTTTCCGCCGGGCATGACACTGACAGTGGCAGCGCTTCTGCTCTTCCTCATCCACCTCACCGTCTTCATCAGTGACGTCCACAGCTTCTGTGTCACCCACCGCTATGACCGCATGAGCTTCCACTACACGGTGGTCCTGATGGTGGGCCTGGGGCCAGGGGAGGGCAGGGGGCTGACGGCAACAACCTTGCTGTTGTGCCAGGGGGCCACTCTCCCACTCGCTGGGCCTACAGTTCTCTCAGGTGATCAGCATTTGCTGGGCTGCCATTGGGTCACTCTACGCTGAGATGACACATGACAAGTTTCTGCGGTGTTTTGCACTGACCATCCTGAGTGAGTGGTGGGGACGGTGGGGGGTACGCCTAGAGGAGAGGGCGGGGTGGGGCAGGAGTGCGGGGCTGCTGACCGGGTGCTCTCCTCTGCCCAGTGCTCAACGGCGGCATGTTCTTCAACCGCCTGTCCCTGGAGTTTCTGACCATTCAGTACCGGGAGGAGAGCCACTGAGGCCTGGGGACGGGGATGCTGCTGGCAAGGGACAAGGAAAAGGCTGTTTCGGGTGTTTCTGTAATAAAGTCTGTGGTTTATTTCCACCTGTCAGCTCCTTTGCAGGGTGGGAGGTGGAGGCAGGCGGGGCTGGAACCCCATGGGGAAAGCAAAGCAGGTCAAGACAATGGCTTGACCTGCATGTAGGACCCCAGGTTCAGCTTCCAGCCACCACGATGGACACGGTCCCAGGGCCTGGGGTCTTAGTGTCTCACGCTGGAGGGAGAGGAGCAGGTAAGAGGCTCCGGGTCTCCTCCCTTCCCCTCTCCTCCTGGGAGGGGACCTAGGCTGGCCACAGGCTAGGGCTCAGGAGGGCCCCACGCGGATGTGGGGGTTCATGAGTGGGTCCAGGTTGGGATCACTGTCGGCCGCGGCCCGGCCCAGACGAGACATGAGGGTGAGCAGGGCCAGAAAGCCCAACAGGCCAAGCAGCAGCAACAGCCCCGCTCGCTGAAGCAGGCTCAGGGGCCGTTTGCGAGACCCAGCCCTACTCCTGTGGGAAGGGGAGAGGCAGATCAGGCCGCCAGCCCCCAGCCACCCTGCCTGCACCCACCCTCCGACTCCCAGAGCAGCCCTGGTTGCCAGCCTAGAGCTGCAGCTGGCTGACGCATGTAGTCCATGCACCTGTCACACCCAGGCTGAGGCCCGCTGAGTGTTCAGCAGGAATGTGTCAGGGGTGGAAGGGCAGGAAGTGGCTGCTCAGGTCCCAAGCGCAGGAGGTGGGGACACAACCCCATGGAGGAGTTTCTGCACAGCTCATGAGACCCTTTTGTCAGCAAGCAAGCAAACTGTCCTGCCCGGGCCCTCTGCCTCCACCCCTCCTCCCCACTCCCCTCCAAGGGTACCTGAGCAGCTGGGCAAGCCAGCCTAGGGCCGGTCGGCGACGATACTTGTCATCATCACAGTCCCTGTGGAGGCCTGGTGCCTGGTTATCATCCCGAGTGTCATATACCTTCCTGGGAGCTGCAGGTTGGGGTCGCCAGCAGGAACAGCATCAGGGAGACAGGCCCAGAGAGGCTGGGGGAGTGGGGGGAACACCTAACCCAGCACCTCGGTGAGGTCTGTGCCTGAGGAAGTGTCCCAAGCTCTCTCCACGCAAACTGCCCCACCATACTTGGCCTGCCGGTGATGCTGCCCAGCTCACCGTGAGCCGCAAGCTCAAGGCTGCCCATGTGGATGACGGTGTGAGGCTCGGGTCTGCTGGGGGAGGCGGGCGGCCGCGGTGGCGGGGGCTGGCTGTAGAAGGCCTGTGCAGCAGAAGCGCTGTCTACCTCATCTGGTCTGGGGGGATCAGTGGCTGGAGGGGCAGGGAGAGGAGGGTGGTCAGTCAGCGGGACAAGCTGCCAGGTACTCAGGTGGCTGGTGCAGAGCCCGCCACTCACCGTTGAAGCTGGACCAGTCTGAGGAGTTGCCGAGAGGCCCCGGCTCTGGGCTCGCCACTTCCTCAATCTGCAGCGAAGATCCCATGGGTCACCAGGCTACCAGGGACTGGGCCCACTCACCCAGCGGGGCTCAGGCAGAAGGCGGGGGAGCCCAGACTGAGTGCATTCTCACCAGAGGGAGGCCCAGGCCCACCCGGGCCCAGTTGACCGTAGCCAGCTTCTCCCTGAGCGCAGAGGCCACGGGGCCGGCCAGATTGGCTGGGGGAAAGACGGGGCCGCTGCAGCTTGGGCACTGGTAGCCTGCGGGTGCTGTGTTTCGGGGCAGCTGCGCAGCACGTTCATTGAGGCAGGCCCAGTGGAAGAGATCTGAGGACACAGAAAACAGGGGTGAAGGGACGTGAGGAAGAGGCTTGGGGTTCCTTGCGCAGCGGTGGCGACCAGCGGTGTGAGGATGAACAGACACCTCTCTGAGGTCATGGGAAATGGATTTGGGCATGGACACCAAGATGCTGCTTGGCGTGCCCAAATTCCATGGTGGGGTATTGGGGTTGAAGTCCTGACTCAGGTTCCTGCTAGTGTGCACCCCAGAAAGCAGCAGGTGATGGCTCCAGCACCCATGTGGGACACCCAGCTGGAGCTCCTGACTCCTGCCTTCAACTTGACCCAGACCTGGTGTTGGGAGCATTTGCGCAGTGAACCAGCTGCTGAAAGATTTTTTTCTTCTTTGTGTCTCAAATAAACAAACATAAGATTTTAAAGGTAAGTTTGTTTTGGTACAAAGAAATTCTGAAAGAAATGCATAGTTTTTTCATAATATGCATATCATGATTTTTTTAAAGATTTATTTATTTTGTGGTCCCACTGTACTGGCTTGATTGGCTAATCCTCTTCCTTTAAGAGCCAGGTTCCCATATGGATGCCAGTTTGTGTCCCAGCAGCCCTGCATCCCATCCAGCTCCCTGCTTGTGGCCTGGGAAAGCAGTCGAGGACGGCCCAAAGCCTTGGGACCCTGCACCTGTGTGGGAATCCCTAAAGAAGCTCCTGGCTCCTGGCTATAGATCTGCTCAATCTGTCCGTTACAACAATCTGGGAAATGAACCAGCAGACAGATCTTTCTGTCCCTCCTCTCTGTAGATTTGCCTTTCCAATAAAATAAATAAATCAGGGCCTGGAATGATAGCCTTGTGGCTGGGGTCCTCACCTTGAACGCACCAAGAACCCATTATGGGCCTCGGTGCTAATCTCAGCAGCTCCACTTTCCATCCTACTCCCTGCTTGTGGCCTGGGAAGGCAGTTGAGAACAGCCCAAAGCCTTGGACCCTCCACCCGCATGGGAGACCTGAAAGAGGCTCCTGGCTCCAGGTTTCAGATTGGCGCAGCACCGGCTGTTGCAGCCACTTGGGGAGTGAATCAACAGATGGAGGATCTTCCTCTCCGTCTTTCCTCCTCTGTATATCTGACTTTCCAATAAAAATAAATATTAAAAGTAAATAAATAAAGCAGAGAGAAAAATCCTCCATCCACTGGTTTGTTCCCTAAATGAGGTGATCCAAAGTCAGGAGCTAGGAACTTCTTCGAGTTCTTCCACATGGATTTAGGGACCAAGGACTTGGGCCGTCCTCCACTGCTTTCCCAGGCCATAAGCAGGGAGCTGGATGGGCAGCTGGGACAGGAACTGGTGCCCATATGAGATGCTGTGCTTGGAGGTAAAGGATTAGCCAGCTGAGCCACTGTGCCAACTCCACATCATGAGTTTGTGAAAGCCTCTTCATAGGCATGGATTCTCAGAATCTGTGCTAAGGCTGACTTCCGGCACAGTGCGTTAAACTGCCCCCTGCGCACTAGCAGTCCATGTGCGTGCCAGTGAAGAGTCGGCTGCTCTCCTTAAATCCAACTCCTTGCTAATGTACCTGGACAGGTCCTCAGCCCCCTGCAAATGCTCCTGACTCCTGGCTTCAGCCTGGCCCAGCCTGGCCCAGCACCTGCTGTTGTGGTCACCGGGGGAGTGACCAGCGGATGATCTATTCCTCTGTCTCTCCTCCTCGTTCTCTGTAACTCTGCTTCACAAATAAAATCCCTTAAAAAATCATTTTGGCATTGACCTGTTTCCTGGGAGGCTCCCTCCTGAACCCACAGTGCTGGGGGCGTGAAGCACTGTGCTTGCTAGTAACCTGATCTCTGAACACCTCAAAGTCTCTTTGGGGATCCCTTCAATCAAAATGGAGGAAACAGAATGCTGGCAATTAGGGAATCCCAAATGAACTTGAGGCTTGCACCTAATGGTCCTCAGAGCAACCACGGGCAGGTGCGTGATTCACGGCTAGGAACAGGCCCAAACTGGGAGGTAAGGGGACACCACAACTGGGATGAGGCTCCCACCAAGGAGTGTATATGCTGGAATCGGGGCTGTGTTCTATCTAGGAAACAGTTGCAGTCACCCGAGGCACTAGTGTGGGCTGGGATTGGATGCACCAGGCCGGTTCAGATCCCAATACCATCTGGTGTTATGGAGAACCAGGGTTGATGTGGGACTGACTAGGCTGGGTCTCATTCCTCTTCTGAACCATGTGTGAGCTGTATGTGGGTATGGACGAGCCATGGCCGGGCTGAAACATCCAACAGGAACCAGAATGGGGTGAAAGCCAGCCAGGAAAAACCACTGTTCCTGCTAGGACAGGAGGTGAACTGAGTAGGGCTGGCTCAAGAACCCCCTGGCAAGCGCAAAATCTGGCATTGGGAGGGGTTCTGATGGAGGAGCCTGGGCAACTCCTCTGGCAGGACACAGTCCCTGCAGGTAAGCGCAAGAATCATGATAGGAAACAGCCCAGAATAGGCCATGGAAAGTTTCCCACTGGCATACATTCAGCATGGGTCAGGAGCAGATCAGGCTGAATCAGTTCATGTCAACCACTGGCAAATCCGATCGCCAGACCAGAGTATGGGATGGGCCGGGTTTGGTTGCGACAAAACCAGTACACATTATGGAATGCCAGGGCGTGGTTGCCTGTACTGGATATGAATGCAGCACCCATCCAGCACACGTGAAATCCAGGAAGGAAGGGGCAGAGCTGGCGGGGGGATTAAGGGGCTGGTCCCCTCGCCGGTCAGCTACTCCCACTGGAGAGTGTTGGCTGAGATAGAGACAGACCCGACTAAGCAAGGCTATAACACCTGTGCGCTGCATGTGGACTAGATCAGGGCCGCAGCATCAGCTGGCAGAAGCTGGCACTGGGGACTAATTCTGTCGAGTCAAATCACAGGACCACCTAAAGAGTGCATAAACCGGGACAGAGAGACCTGGGAGGGAAAAGTGGGTTCCCCCTTCCTGAATCACTATTCCCGTAGGAGGGCATGAAAACTAGGACGGGGGCTGGGATGGCTAGATAGAGAGGCACTCAACAACATCTGTGAGGGCTGGATGGTTGAGTTGATTAGATAGAACTAAGCTTTAATACCCATTGACGGGTACCAGAGCCAAATGGGATGGGGGACAGACGGGTCTTCTGCTACACATACTGGCAAACCAGGGTGGGGGGCGGGCTTGGTGGGGGTTAATGTGGGTCGCCCCGACTAGGCTGCAGCTCCCACTGGTTGATGTAAGGGCCGAACCAGACTGGACTGCAACACCCATTGGTTCCAGTGCAACTCGGGACTGAAAACAGAACCAACCCAGCAGTTGCAACCACCAGCTGATCGGGGTGATGGACTGTGCCGGGCCCTGTGCTTGCTAGAACATACAAAAAACTAATCTGGGAATACCTCAAAGTATCTTTGGAGATCTCCCCAATCGAACTGCTGGACTCAGAACTCTAACCAAGAAAAGACAGAAGACAGAACGGGACAGTCATTCATCTCAGCTATATGTTGGCAGCAAATTATGGGGCAAACGGAGACTTTATGGTGGACCATATCAATCAGTGGACGACCTCATCGAGCGAAACGGGCAGCAATTCATAACTAGAGAACTATTAACACCACTTGGGCAAATATCTCGGAGCATGCCCCACATCCGGGACTTGGGGTGGGCGGGAAACCGGGTGGGGCTTCTCCCTCAATGTCCCCCTTTACCTCAGATGCAGGATGGAAACAATATGGACATAATGGCATTGCCCACTTTCCTATCCCCCTGAACCTTTTTTTTCCTTTTTTCTTTTTTTTTTCTTTTTTTTCTTTTTCCTTTAACTGTAATTAACTATGTAAAGATTGTCAACAACAATACAATAATAATAATAAAAAAAAAAAGAAATCAAAAAAAAATCATTTTGGCATCAAATACTCATGTTTTAATTCCTTTTTTCTGAAAAAATGTTTGGTCCATGTGGGTGCCGCCCCTCGTGCCCTCACTGCTGGTTCCTGTGTTCCCCGCGTGAGCATGGCTGCCGTCCTCCGTCTAGGTCGAGCCCAGTGCTGCTCAGCTGCTCAGCCCACAGGGTTGGGGATGACAGAGAAGAGATATCCACCCTTTCGGGGAGCTCCCCTGTGTCCGTACTCATCACGCACCTAGGCCGAGTGGCTGCCGGAAAGTTGCCCACACACACAGGCACCTGAATGCGTGTCTGTACCCACGGGTACAAGTGTATCTGTGCATTTGATGACAAAATCAGGGGACCAGTGTCATGGCTCAGCAGGCTAATCCTTCACCTGTGGTGGCAGCATCCCATGTGGGCACTGGTTTGTGTCTCAGCTGCTCGACTTCCCTGCTTACGGTCTGGGAAAGCAGCAGAGGATAGTGAAAGTCTTAGGCCCCTGCACCTGCATGGGACACCCAGAAGAGGCTCCTGGCTTTGGATTGGCTCAGCTCTGGCCATTTAGAGAATGAACCAGTAAGACGTCTATCTCCTCTTCTCTATCTATAAAGCTTTCAAATAAAATTCTTTAAAAAAAGATAAAATCGGGCCCGGTGCTGTGGCTTAGCAGCTAAAGTCCTCGCCTTGAACACACCAGGATCCTATATGGGTGCTGGTTCTAATCCTGGCTGCTTCACTTCCCATCCAGCTCCCTGCTTGTGGCCTGGGAAAGCACTTGTGGACGGCCCAAAACCTTGGGACCCTGCACCTGCGTGGGGGACCCAGAAGAGCTCCTGGCACCTGGCTTCAGATTGGCACAGCACTGGCCGTTGTGGTCACTTGGGGAGTGAATCATCGGACCGAAGATATTTCTCTCTGTCTCTCCTCCTCTCTCTATGTATCTGAGTTTGCAATAAAAACAAATAAGTCTTTAAAAAAGAAGCTAAAATCAAACACACGTGCTACTTCCTACAGGTACTCCGAGTCACACACCTGTGTGCTCTCCTGCGTGTGTGTAACACCCACATCCATGTGAAATGCCTGCCTGCCTTTATTTACACACCCTCAAGTGCCAACACACACACAGCCCACTGCTGCACAGGTACGATGCTGAGGCTCCTACCAGGAGGCTGGGGTCCATGTCCCCGCACAGGTGGTCTGCCCACTGCTGTCGGGCTCCTCTACTTGGTTGCTCTCTTGGGACCTGTAATGGATCCTGCACTCACAGCCACAGGCCTCACCGGCTTACGCTCAACCCTCCAGGGTCATTAGGGCAGGCACCAGGAGTTGTGACATTGGGAAGGACGCTGAGACCTCGAAGACGGAAACAGCTTGCTGGTGAGGTTGCCTAGCAGGTGAGTCCTCTAACAGACAAGAATCTGGCGCTGGCTTTCCCGGCCTGGGATACTCACTCTCTTTTTGATGTTTTGGGGCAGAAGCCTTGGAACCAGTCACCAAGGCCGCCCCCCACCCCAACAAGGTGCCCCGGCTCACCATAGCACACGAGACGGGCGGTCTCCCGGCTGGCTAGGGGCGCATCGCATAGCTGGCAGTTGGGGTTGTAGTCGCTATCCTGGAGCCACTGCAGGTAGGACTGGACAATGCACTGGAGCCGGAGAGAAAGCTGTCAGGGGCGTCCACAGCGAGCCTCGTCCCCGCTGACCCGGTCCCTGCCCGGGGCGCTCCGAGCCTGAGCCCCCACCTTGGCGTGGTTGGCCACCAGGCAGTGCTCGCAGACGTTGACGCGGTGTTCGAAGCAGAACAGGTTGGTGACCTTCCTCTTGGGGCACTTGCAAAGCCCCATGATCGACCCTGGTGTAGGGGCTGCAGTGGGTAAGCAGCCAGACTCCCCTAGCCTGGCTCTCAACCTCCTCCACCCACCAGCCGTTCGCCCCGCGAACCCCAACTCCCGGACCACGCCCCCTATCTCGTTCCCGCCTCCAGTGCCCCCCTCAGGATCCCGCCCCCGGCCAGGCCCCCTAAATCACAAGTTCCCAAAAACCCCGGCCCCGCCCCCAGGTCCCCACCCCCTTACAAGCCCCGTCTCTCTCCCACAGACCCCGCTCTCCGTGTTCCTGATGGACGGACGGGCACCGGTCTCGGCGGGAAGCACGGAAGACCCGAAATCGCGCTCACCAGGGTCCCGGTCAACAGCCCTGCCGCTCCGGGCCGCCCAGCTGATCCCTCTCCGTTGCCACGTCTCTTCCGGGTGCGGCGCGCGCTGATGACGCACAGGCCACGGCCCCCGAGTGCGGGTTGCAGAGCGGAGGCGGCGGCCCTCCCGCCTCGCGTCACTTCCGTTTCCTCTCCGGCAGGGCGGGTAATTCGGAATTTTTCTTCGCGTCCCGGCAGTCCGCCTCCCGGTAGGCGCGAGCCCGGGAGCTGGCCGCGGTTGTGGAGCATCGAGAGCGAGACAAGCGATGTCTGAGAGGCGGACGCGGTTCGGAGGGGCCGCTCGGCGCTCCGGTGAGCGGAGGGCGCGCAGGATGCACTCTCCGAGGGCCTTGTTTTGGGGAGCGGGTGTTCATCTTCTCTGAGCTGCCTGCAGATCCTCTTCTGGCCCAGAGTCCGTCTCCACCTCCTGACTTTTTTGTTGCTGTTCTCTCTTCCCCAGGGCCCCAGGCCCCGTCTCTTCACAAAAGCCTCCAGAAGTCCCCGCGGAAATCGGATTCCGAGCCCGCGAGCTTCCTCCCCGAGATCTGGCGGAAGGTGGGCGAGCCCTCCTGTCCTCCTGTCCCGAGTCCCCGAGGTCCCCTGGAGCAGGAGGGGGTGCTCACGCTCAGCCCTGTTCCCCAGGCGCCTCAAGGAGCTTCCACCCGAAAACCTATCGTGTTGAAGAAGATCGTGGCTCACGCGGTGGAGGTGAGGGGCGACGAGGGAGGAAGAGGAGCAGGTGGGGGGCCGCAGCCGGAGGCCGGCTGGTGACCGTGTGGTGTTGCCCCTACAGATGCCAGCTGTCCACTCGCCTCGCCGGAGCCCACGGGTGAGTGAGTGAGTCCCTGCCTAGCCGAGTCGGGGTCCAGGTGGCCGTGTCATTGGGGCAGGGTGCACCTGCTTCCTGAAGCTGGTCTGTGTTCACGGGGATGCGTGGCTCTATGTGACTGCCCCCTGTATGCCTCGCACCCGCACCCCCCTCCCCGCACACCGTGTATTTCTGCCATTTTCTTTAGAGAGTCCTTGAGGAAGCGGAGCCGTGTCCCAGCCATGCTTCTATTTCCGCTCTTGTGAGCTGGGCATGATTTCTCTGTTTTTTACAGTTGTAGGAGATGTAATTGTTGAGGCTGTTCTGGGATGGAAAATAAGAAGATTCAGGGAGTGGGACTGGGGGGAGGGGTTAAGGAGAAGTTCGGTGATTCTGGCCCAATGTGCTTTTGTTTGTGTTTGTGTTTATTGAAAAGGCAGAGACACACAGAACAGTCATTCCTGTGCCGGCTTAGTTCTCTAAATGCCTGTAACAGCCAGGGTTGGCGCAAGACTGACCTGGGTCCCCCAAGTGGGTGGCAGGGGCACAAGTGCTTTGGCAGGAAGGTGGCATTGGAAGTGGGGCCAGACTCAGTAGAAAACTTCTAGATGCTGTGATAGTACCCCTCTGGTGCCTCAGGAAATGGCTCCCAGAAGGAACGGTTACGCTGGGTGTTTAAAGACAAGGAGGGGTGCTTTGGGGCAGGTGTCAGCTCTAGGGAAGAGAAAAATTGAAGGACTTGGGAAGGAATGTCTGTGTTCTCCTCAAGGTTGAAGCAGGGCCGTGACTGGGAGAAGCCAGAGTGTGTTAGGGAGGTCCCTCTTGTCGCTGTCCCGCAGCGATGGACTTGGTGCACGGAGCCGATAATAACACACGTGGACCCTGACTGATGGTCAAAAGCCATAGTTTATTAGTGGCATCAAACTTTATACACTGAGGGCCATACAGGATAAGGGAGGAAGTATTGAGCTCATCAACAAAACCATCAATGCTTTTGTTTGGAACTCTTTTGTCTTGTATAGTCCACCAGGTGTTCTCATATACATACTCTCCACTCAACTGTTCTTATGCAAATGATATTCAATAAGGTATACAAGAGGTAGCCATTTGGTTATTCTCCAAATATCCAACCAACTGTAATCCTGTGCTCACTGACCTACGGTCACAATGTCCTCCTACACCTCTAAGGGGGACTGACGCTGTGGCAGAGTAGGCAAAGCCACCAGCTGTGAGCTCGGCAACCCCTGTGGGTGCTGGTTCTAGTTCGGGCTATTCGCTTCCCATCCAGCTCCCTGCTAGTACACCTGGGAAAGCAGTAGACAATGGCCCAAGTCCTTGGGACCCTGCACCTACGTGGGAAACCCAGAGGAAGTTCCTGGTTGTAACTTGGACCAGCACTGGCTGTTGTAGTCATCTGGGGAGTGAGCCAAAGAATAGAAGATCTGTGTTTCTCCCTGTCTCT
This sequence comes from Ochotona princeps, assembly GCF_030435755.1. NCBI lineage: Eukaryota > Metazoa > Chordata > Mammalia > Lagomorpha > Ochotonidae > Ochotona > Ochotona princeps. Next base: position 5,313,040 of record NC_080835.1, read on the forward strand.
CTCGGGAACTCTTTCAAATCTTTAAAGGAAAAAAAGGCAGATTCTCTGGGACTGTGTGAAGAGTGACCCATGGGTTACTGTCTGTCTCTCCCTTATTGAGAACATGAGCTGCTGGAAGGCACCCCTCAGCCTTGTAGCTGAGAGGTTTGTGGGATGCTGAGTTCAGATGCCATGGCCTGGGCCACTGCTTGGCTGGAGGGGAAGAAGAAGGCCTGGTCAGACTTGAGCCCCATTATGACCAGCGGCCATCCTGCTCTGCGCCACTGGCAGAGGCGTGGAGCCTGTCTGTTCCCAGCGCCCCCTCTCCCGCCATATGAGACACACAAGTGCTGTGCCTCCTCTCACCTCACCCTCCAGGGCACTTGGTGCCAGGTTTGCCCCATGTGAATCAAGTACTTACCGTGTACTTGCTACCTGTGGGGCTCTGCGTTGGCACTGAGCGTGGGCAAGGGCAGCCAATAGCTGAAGACCCCCGCTGAGCTGACTGCCAGCCAGCACACAAGCCAGTGGCCGGCAGCCATGTTGGTGGGCCGGACAGAGTAACCGTGGAGTGACGAGGGGCCGAACTGGATCACACGGTAAAGACTGCAGTGCCCAAGCTGAGAGTGGAGCTAAGAGGCCACCTGCCAACCTCTTGCAGCCACCTATTGGAGTTGGCCTCTGCTGCCCACAGCCTGCTGGTGGCCTGCAGAGCACCCCAAACTGCCTGCGCCCCTCCTCCATGAACCTTACTGCTACTCCCTTCCTCTCCTCTTACTTCAGCCACACTTCTTTCTGATCCCTCTTGCATCTCAGGGCTTTTGTTTTTTCTTTTTAAGATTGATTATTTATATGTTTGAAAGTCAGTTACAGGGAGAAAGATTTTCCGACTGCTGGTGCCCAGCCGACAGCCAGGGCTGGGTCAGGCCAAAGCAAGGCGCCGGGAGCCCTGTCTACCTCTCCTACACAAGGGGCAGAGTGATTCAAGCGCTTGGGCTGTCTTCCGCCATCCTAGCAGAGAGCTAGTTTGGAAGCAGAGCAGCCAGGACTCAAAACTCAAAACCAGTCCACCAGATGTCTACTGACTGAATGGACACTGAAGGAGAGTGGCCAGCTGGGGGCGGGCAATGGATGGCAGCAAGCTGGGCCGGAAGCAGCAGAGTAGGGGGAGGTTGTGGGGACATGCAGAGACAGAGATCTTTCTTTTTTTTCTTTTAAAGCTTTATTTATTATTTTTATTGCAAAGTCGGATATACAGAGAGGAGGAGAGACAGAGAGGAAGCTCTTCCATCTGCTGATTCACTCCCCAAGTGGTCAAAATGCGCCAATCTGGAGCCAGGAGCGTCCTCCAGGTCTCCCATGTGGGTGCAGGGTCCCAAGGCTTTGGGCCGTCCTCGACTGCTGTCCCAGGCCACAAGCAGGGAGCTGGATGGGAGGTGGAACAGCCAGGATATGAACTGGCCCTCTGAGTTTTTTGTTGTTGTTTTCATTTTATTTTTATTTACTGTTTGAGAGACAGAATTGTGCTCTCTGGTTCATTCCTCAGATGTGTACATTGACCAGGCCTGAGCTGGACTGAAGTGGGGAGCCAGGTCTCCTACACAGATGTTAGGGCCTCGTTACCCATCACCCCACAGCCTCCCAGGGACTGCACGGGCAGCAAGCTGGCGTCCAGGTCCCAGCCATCAGACCCAGGCCCTCTGAGAAGGGGCAGTCATTGCCTGGCCACAGGCCTGCCTGTTCCTTTCCTGTTAGAAGTCGTTTGTCCTGTGGCCTTCCCCACTTCTCTGTCCTTCTGGAATGTTCTCCAGCCTTCCGGGAAGTAGCTGGTTCAGGCAAGTAACAGGCAGGTGCTCTCTCTCCTGTCCGGGTGCAGATTGCTTTTCTCTTGGAGAAAGAAAACAACCCCCCACAGAGGGAACCCGCCAGGGAGGACCTCTTCAAGTCGTGCAGCGTCCCCACCACGCCGACCACCACACCGGTGCTGTGCCCACCGAGTGCCAAGTCTACCTCCAGGGATGGGGAGCTGGATGCCAGGGACTTGGAGATGTCCCAGAAGGTCCGGCGGTCCTACAGCCGCCTGGAGGGCCTGGGCGCTCTTACTACCTCCACCCCAGGCCGCTGGGCCCCCTCAGGCTTCAGCGGGGCAGACGACTTGTCCAAAGTCTCGCCTGTGGTGGCTGCAAAGTCAACCGAAGTCTCCGGGGTGCCAGCCAAGCCTTGGGCCCTGGATACAGCTCTGCCTGGAATCTCCCCTCTGGTCCCCAAGGAGAAGCGGAAGAAGAAGAAGGTGCTGCAGATGCTGGTAAGTGAGGGGGGCTGGCCACGACTGCAGGGAGACAGGCAGCACCCGTGGGGCAGGACACATTCCCTCCCCACTCACATATCCCAATCTGCACCCCGTTTCTCTCCCCCCTCCCAGAAATCGGAGCTGGATGAGTGGGCCGCCGTTATGAATGCTGAATTTGAGGCTGCTGAGCGGTTTGACCTCGTGGTTGAATGAGACAAAGTGGGCGTGCCCGCAGCTGGCCTCTCCACGCTCCTTGTACATAAGCCCGTCCTCACTGTATGGAAGACGCTGGGGTGCCTGGCCTAGCTGCTCACTGGGGCGCTCTCCCATCATCCTCCTCTTCCTGCCTCCCCAGAGCGTTGGTGTGAGCAGGTGCTCTGGCCGCCCTGACAGAAGCAGGGTATCCCTTCTGAGGGGTCTTGGGTAGATGGCAGCCACAGCCTTCCTGTGTTAAGGCTCTGGATTTGGGGCGGTTCCTTGTTGACCCTGTAGACGGTCCCCAGAGAACTGACCATCAAGGGCAGCTCTACCCTTAAGAAGCTGGGTGTCCAGCCTGCAGTGGACCTGGAAGTTTGGAAGAGGACAACTTCCATCACCTGTCAAGGCTTAGAAACTTTGTCCTGCTGTTGAGGTGTGTGATGAATGCCATGTTGAAGGGAAGCTGGCTGCTTGGAAGTGTCCCGGTGTCAGGGATCGGGACTGCCACCCATATGGGCTGCTGGGGTCTGCTGGGGCCTGACATACTGCTAGAGAGATGGGATGCCTCTTGATTCACACCTGTTTGCTAACAAGAGCTACTGCGCAGTTTCCTCGGTCAAGTTTGCCACAGGGGGCTCTGGGAAATAGTGGGGCTGGAGAGCGGGTGACAATGCCTGAGAGGCAGGGGCCTGGCAGAGACCTGGTAAGGGGTGTCTCCCTGTCCCCACAGTGTCTCCATCTTTCTCAAAGCTACAAACAGGCGTGTCCTTGTGCCTGCCCACCCACGGTGGCCCCTGTGCCTCCCTGTGCCATAGACTGTGGTACCTTCTGATGTTTACAGGTTTGTAGGAGTAGGAGCTATTCGCAGAGAGCAGGGGGCACTGTAGGCTGGGGAAGGCGGACACGGGGTTAGGTGCCTGGACGGAGTTGTGCAGGCCTGGGGTGAGAGGCACTAATTAAATGTTTGGCCAAGCTGAGAGTCCTGGCCCTCTGCCCACCACACCACGCTCTGTCATCCCTGAGCACCAGCCTCTTGCCGGGGAAGTGCATGTGGCCATGAGCTGGGCCACCCCTGCCCAGCCCTCTGGCTGGCTGGCAGGACCCAACTCCTGGAGGAGTCCAGAGGCTGCTCGTTCCTTTCTCCCTGAGCTACTCCGCGTGGTGTGAGAGGAGGGGCCAGGCTTGTGTTCTAGAATCTTCAACCGACTCACAGTTTAATGATTGGGTCAAAGGTTTCCAGAGTATGAGGGCTGTTGGCTGAGCCGCCCTCCAGAGTCCTGTGGGAGGCCCCTGCCCTGGCTCCTGTCCAGGGCTCTTGACAGTGACGGCCTTCAGGCAAGTCATGTCTCCCTACTGTCCCTGGAGGAGAGAAAGTACCAGAGTCGTGTCCTCAGAGTCCCTGAAGATCCAAGGCAACTTTATGTCTCCAACCACAAAGACTCAACGTCTGACTTGTGCTGCCTACAGCGTCGGGCCGCCCGGGGCTATTAGCCTCCACCAAGTGGCTGGTGGCTCAGCTGCAGGTCACAGCTCCCCACCATGGGTCCAGGCACCCTGGATCCTCCACTGAGCATGGGGTGGCAGCAGCACCCTGGGTCCAGCAGCAGCAGTGAGGCCTCCTTGTCCTGTGTGGAGGTTGCTCATTCGTGCCTGAAATGGGGCTCTGCCATGATTTCAGCCATGTGGGTCCTATACTCCTGCTGTGCAGAATCTGTCCCGCAAATTGTGCAACTCCCTGAATTCTAATAAAGTTTTCTATTCTAATTAGCCATTGTTGATTTCCATTGATTGGAAGCCAGACCTGAGTAGTCCAAAGGGCCCAGACACCGTAGCAAGGCTCTGCAGGCTGCGGCAGGTGCCCAGGCCTCCAGGGTACCTGCTGCTGATTGGCTGCATATCCTGGGATGCCAAGCCTACCACTGCAAGCCTTAAACCTGACCAAAGTCTGCCTCCCACGCCCAATAAGCACAGGTAGAAGCAGAGGGCCACGGGGCTTGATGTTGCCATTTCTGTGTGACTCCTGACAAGTCCATGGATCTCGGTGCTTCCCTTTACTTACCTGTAAAGTGGGGAGCCAGCGCCAGTGCTGTGGCATAGCAACTAAACCTCTGCCTGCAGTGCTGACATCACGTCTAGGCACTGGTTCAAGTCTTGCCTGTTCCACTTCTGGTCCAGCTCTCTGTTTGTGGCCTGGGAAAACAGTAGAGGATGGCCCAAGACCTTGGGACCCTGCACCCACATGGGAGACCCGGAAGAGGCTCCTGGCTCCAGGCTTCAGGTCTGCTCAGCTGTAGCCATTGGGAGTGAACCAGCTGGTCAAAGATCAGTCTTTCCTGTTTCGTCTCCCTCTATGGGATTTTGACTTTGAAGTAAAATTTTTAAATCTTAAACAAAACAAAAACCTTGGCCTTTGCATCTCTTCGTAGCATTGGGGAGCATCTTCCAGGACCCCACTTGGAGCATTTCAGTCAGGGAAAGGTGGCAGGAAGAGGAGGGTGTGTGTGGGAATGTGGGCAGTGGCAGACGGGGAACCGGGGAGAAGCCTTAGAGGAACATCCAACACCGCCTGCAGCCTGGAGCTGCCCTGGCACAGCCCAGCTCTGGCACCAGCCGTGTGCCAGCTGCATGGTCCTGGGGAGGCCGAGAAGAGCAGGGGAGCACAGATCAGGAGTACACAACATTGAATTCTGGGCTGATCGGATGAATTGCAAAGCAAGGGCATTGCTATTGGAGCCTGTGAAATGTCATGCTGGGAGTGCCCCACATCTGCTGCCCTGTTTCTTTTTTAAACCATCACTGGTTTTGTGTTTGTTTGTTTATTTATTTGTTTGTTTTTGGAAGGGCAGATTTACAGAAAGAAAGATCTTCTGTCTGCTGATTCACTCCCCAGGTTGCCACAATGGCCTGAGCTCAGCTGATCCAAAGTCAGGAGCCAGGAACAACTTCTGGGTCTTCTGTGTGGGTGCAGGTTCCCAAGGCTTTAGGCCGTCCTCGACAACTTTCCCAGACCACAAGCAGGGAGCTGGGTGGGAAGTAGAGCAGCCAGGACATGAACCAGTGCCCATATGGGATCCCAGCAGATGCAAGGTGTGAATTTAGCCACTAGGCTACCGTGCTGGGCCCACACCTGCTGCTTTTAAAAAGCTTGTCAAGGACCCCGTGCGGTAGCCTAGTGATTAAAGTCCTCGCCTTGAACATGCTGGGATCCCGTATGGGTGCCGGTTCTAATCTAGCACCCTGCTTGTGGCCTGAGAAGGCAGTCGAGGATGGCCCAAAGCCTTGGGATCCTGCACATATGTGGGAGACCTGCAAGAGGTTCCAGGCTTCTGGCTTTGGGTAGGCTTTTCTCTGGCTGTCGCTGCCACTTGGGGAGTGACTCAGTAGACAAAAGATCTTCCTTTCTGTCTCTCCTCTCTGTATAAACCAATAAAAATAATTTTTTTTAAATGAAAAAAAAATGGGGCCCGGTGGCATGGCCTAGCGGCTAAAGTCCTCGCCTTGAACGCCCAGGATCCCATATGGGTGCCGGTTCTAATCCCGGCAGCTCCACTTCCCATCCAGCTCTCCCTGCTTGTGGCCTTGGAAAGCAGCAGAGGATTGCCCTTGGGACCCTGCACCCGTGTGGGAGACCCGGAAGAGGTTCCTGGTTCCCGGCTTCGGATCGGCGTAGCACCGGCCGTTGCGGCTCACTTGGGGAGTGAATCATTGGATGAAAGATCTTCCTCTCTGTCTCTCCTCCTCTGTGTATATCTGGCTTTCCAATAAAAATGAATAAAATCTTTTTAAAAAATGGAAAAAAAAAAGCTTACTGATTTACTTGAACACAGAGCGGCAGGGAGACTGGCACGTTGCTTCACTTCCCCAGCTGGCCACAACAGGCTGTAACAGCTGCAGCCAGGGTCTGCAGGGGTGACGGGTCCAGGTAACTCGAGACACCTTCTACCCTCCCAGGCATACTAGGAAGGAGCCAGACCGGAAGCAGAGCAGCTGGGACCTGAATTGGCTCTCACTTCCTCCTCAGTTGTCCACTGATGCATGATTCCTATGCCAGAAATGGAAGGGCAGTTCCTGTAAACATGTGCCCCACACTGTCCCTCCCCTCACATGTGTACACACACATGCCTTGCGTTTGGAACCTGGTTTATGACATAGTGTTTGCATGTGGCTTGGGTTTGTTGAAGAAAAAATGCAAGACAATTAGTTAAATCTGGATTTTGCATAAGAGACAGAAAAAAGTTCAGTCAGGTTTTCATGTAAGTTTCAGATTTTCCTGAGCAGCCTGTGCTGGGGGATGTGGCTCTCTGGGCAGAGGGACCAGCAGAGGCTCCGCAGCCTGGAGATCACCCCAGCTGGGCAGGCAGGACAGGTCAGCAGAGGGAGGCTGTAGCCCTACCTATGTCTCCCACAGTCTCCCGGGAGCAGACGAAGAGCCTGCTGCCAGTCAATTCCCAGGCTGGCTGAGAAGGCTGTAGAAGCACAAGCTCCCATGAGACCAACTGCACAGGTGATGGGAGCACAGAGCTGGAAGGGGGGTGGGAAACGGCGAGCACCCCCTCCCCGACACCACAGCCTGCCCTGGGACCCAGGGTCATCGCCCAGCTGGAGAGTGCCTGAATGGTGCGCTCCTTCACGCCTGTGTCCCCTGCTTTCCTCCACGGGCTGAAGCAGAGATGGCAGGGGCACGGGACACGGGAGGACCCAGGAGGACTGGGCCCCTGGGCGAGCAGCCGTGTGCCGTGTCAGTCACAGCGGCGCCTTCTCTGCAGTCACTTTGCAAAGCCAAGCAGAGCCTGGACATGGAGGTGGAGCCCACCGTCACATTCCTGCTCACACTTCTGAACACGCCTGAGCCCGTGGAGCCCAAACTGCCCGAAGTGTAAGGCAGTGTGGGTGTGAATGGGTGTGTGATGGGCATGTGTACTGTGTGTGAGCTGAGTGATGTGAGCATATGTGTGGGGGTTAGGGGTGCACTACGTGTGTGTACATGGTCTGTGATAGGAGGACAGCGGGTACTGCTTCTCCCACCCCACTCCAGGCACATTTCAACCTTGGCCAAGACTAAGCCCTGGGCTGTGCACAAGGGTGCCCACTTCTGCCCACACCTCCCGTTGCTGGGTCTTGAGACGCCCTGATCCAGCCCTCCCTGCTCCTATCCCCCAGAGACTTGGAGATCCAAGAGAAGCGGCTCTTGGAGCCTGAAGACTTGGGCTGCCAGCAGGCCTCGCAGGAGATCAGGTGTTTGCAAGAGGATTGCAGGAGGTGAGCCCAGGGCCAGGCAGGGGACTCCTCCTCTTCTTGCCACCCTCCACCGACCCCCATTACCCCCTTCTCCTTCCCTTTCCTCCCCCTACCTTCCCTCTCTGCCCTGCCCTGCCCAACCTTCCTGCCTCCCAGAACCAGCCATTGCCATGGCTCTCTTCTGCACGGCCATGTGCTTGACTGGCCCACCAGTCCAGTAGCTGCCTATCAGGACCCTGCCAAGAACTGGCCGGCTGGTGCCGCCTGTGGGAAAAGGGCCTGTCCTCTGCCTGTCAGAGCTGGGAGCTGTGCCGTCCTGGACACACTGCCTGTGAATGCCAGGTCAGGCGTCTGCCAAGAAGCCACTCCCCACCCCGGCTACGCGCACCTGCTAACTCCACAGCTCAGTTGAGCTCCCCCAGCCTGGGTCCTCAGGAATTCTGCCACAGCCCTGACTGTGACTATAGCTCCTAGGGGTGGCCCCACTCCCTGCCAGGGAGTCCGCGGAGGACCCCCAGCCCAGCCTGTACAATGAAGCAGGCTGCCCCCTTATCCTGCTAAAAGAAGGTAGGGAGGGAGTGAGGGAGGAAGGACAGACGGACTAGCGGACCGGCCCCTATCTGGGATCCTGCCACAAGGCACGCAGAGAGGATAGTTCCCAAGAGAGCTGTAGATCCACCAGGATCAATGTTGCCAAGATCAGTGTGGACTCGGGGGGTCTCTCTCCAACCCCAGGCTTCGGGAGGCACTAAAAACCACCCAAGCGGACAACCTGGCCCTGGGGGAGAAGCTGCAAGGCCTGGTAAGACCCTCACTGCAGGACCCCTGCCTTTCTGCTAACACGAGTTCATCTGAAAAGGACAGAGTGCCCAATCACTGGTCCAAGCCCCAAATACCTGGCACAGCTGGGACTGGATGCTGGATGCAGGACTCGCCCGTGGTGGGCAGGCACCCCCACATACTGGAGCCTTACCTGCTGCTGCTCCCCAGGATGCATGTTAGCAAGGAGCTGCCATTGGGAGTAGAGCTGAGACTCAAACCCTGTATTCACTTGCAGAGGGGATAGGGATCCCAAGCAGCGGCCTAACCCCTGCACCAGATGCCCACCCGGGCTCTTTGCCCCTGCCCTGCCTCCTCTCTGATTCCCAGCCCAGCTCCTCGGCTCCAAGCACCCAGGGTAATACCTCTGGGCTCCGCACCCCAGTCTCCGCCCTGTCACCCTCTGTTCTAGGCCACCTCACTGTATAACAGCCTAAAGGTGGGAGCAGAGGCCATCCAGGCAGAAGTAAGGTCCATCCAGGCAGAAGTGATGGCGGGTCAGGAGGAAGGAGTGGTGACTGCAGAGGCCATGCCTTCGGAAACACCAGATCAACCAGCTCCAGTGGCGGCCCGGGAGAGTCACCTGCTCCTCAGCCTGCAGCCTCCCAGCTCCCACAGGGCTGCACAGCTCGTCCTGCTGCCCGACATGCGCCTAGACACCAGGTCAGGGCCAAGACACCAGCTGGGTCCATCCAACCCTCCCTAACCCCAGCAATAAACTTTCCAGAAGCGCAGTCCCAACGAATGTCTGTTGGGCAGCTGTATGTGGTGTCCCTAAGCGCTGGGTGGGGGCACATCCAGTCCCCAAAATCAACACACCTGCTCTGACCCCAAAGTACAGAAAGGGGCAGAGAAGAGCCGTGGCCTTCCAGTGCCCTCACCCGAGCCAGTTCTCCTTACCCAACCCACTGGTGGTGAGTGTTAGGTTCACTGACCGCCAGAGAAAGAAAAGCCTCATTCCACAGTTGAAGAGAGGCCTTTATTGGGGGAAATGGAAGTCCATTCTCGGGCCTTTTCTCTGCAACAGGCAGAGAGAACGTGGGAGCCTTGGGGACAAAAAGGCTTGCAAACCATGCAGGAGGTTTTTACACACCACCTGACGTGGAAGCAGGAGCAGGTGCAGCTCTAGCCCCTTATTAGGAAAAGATGCTCCAGTCTGAGTCTGTCATTGGTCCACCAGGGCTCTGCTGTCTTGGTGACATGCCCTGCAGCGCCTCTTCAGGGTCCCACTGGAGGTCGAGTGACCTCAACTGTTGGGGTCCGTGCAGTGGATCTGGGGGACACGAGGGTGTGAAGACATTGTTCCATTGCTGGCAGGGACGCAAGGAACCTCCCGCTGAGGCAGGGCCCGGCGGATATCTACAGCCACCTGGATGCATTCTTTTTTTTTTTTTTTTTAAAGATTTTTATTACAAAGTCAGATATACTGAGAGGAGGAGAGATAGAGAGGAAGTAGAGCTGCCGGGATTAGAACCAGCGGCCATATGGGATCAAGGCGAGGACCTTAGCCACCAGGCCACGCTGCAGAGCACCCCTGTGGAAGAATTCTAATCCATCCAGGCATTTTTGCTACTGTGAGGCTGGCTTTTTACACAATGTGAGCTTGGAGGTTAATGTCAATAATAATGTCTTACAAAAGGGCCTTCTATTATTCCTACTGTTTTGGCTGTCCCCATTGACCTTATGCTAATCAAGGGACCTGTAATTAGGGTTTCATTCTTTCCTTGATCTTTAGGTTCTTCTTTTCTTTGTGATACAAGATTAAGTTGTAGAATAAGAATTGTAGCATGGGCCCGGCGGTGTGGCCTAGCAGCTAAAGTCCTCACCTTGAAAGCCCGGGATCCCATATGGGCACCGGTTCTAATCCCGGCAGCTCCACTTCCCATCCAGCTCCCTGCTTGTGGCCTGGGAAAGCAGTCGAGGACGGCTCAAAGCCTTGGGACCCTGCACCCGCGTGGGAGACCTGGAAGAGGTTCCTGGTTCCCGGCATCGGATCGGCGCGCACCAGCCCGTTGCGGCTCACTTGGGGAGTGAATCATGGGATGGAAGATCTTCCTCTCTGTCTCTCCTCCTCTGTGTATATCTGACTTTGTAATAAAAATAAATTAAAAAAAAAAAAAAGAATTGTAGCAGGAACTTCTATTGTTTTTGGGTAAAGCAGGTGGCAGGGTTGTCCTTAGAAACACCCACTTGACCATGACGTGGAAAGTCTGAGCCAGAATTTGACTGATTCTGCTTAAATAAAGCGGACGGCATTATTGCTGAGTCCACTATCATCATGGAATCCTAGTGGTCCGTCTTTTTCTTTATTCTCTCTTTGTGCCAATGCCACGCACCCTTCACGAATTCCGAACCTCGGCAGGAGCTGGACTCTGGCACTCAACTGCTGAAACCCTGAATCCATTATTAAGGAGGTAGACCGTGGGAAGCCCCGGGTTCCAGCCCCCAGCGTCGCGCTGGGAAATGCAGCGTTGAGGCTGCTACAGGCAAGCTTTAGTCCCTGGAGGGGCATCTGTGAGCCCCTTCCATCCGCTGATTCGCTCCCCAGATGGCTGCTCAGGAGTCAGGAGCTTCTGGGTTTCCCGTGTGAGAGGGGTCCAAGGACTTGAGCCATCCTCTGCTGCTCTCCCAGCACATTAGCAGGGGGCTGGATGGGAAGTGGAGCAGCCAGGAGTTAAAATGGCACTTACTGGGGCCTAGCAGTGTCATAGTGGCTAAAATCTTTGCCTTGCATGAGCTGGGATCCCACATCGGCATCAGTTCTAACCCCGGCAGCTCCACTTCCCATCCAGCTCCCTGCTTGTGGCCTGGGAAAGCAGTCGAGGACGGCCCAAAGCCTTGGGACCCTGCACCCACATGGGAGAACTGAAAGAGGCTCCAGGCTTCTGGTTTTGGATTGGTGCAACACTGGCCATTGTGACTGCTTGGGGAGTGAATCATCAGATGGAAGATCTTTGTCTCTGCTCTCTGTATATCTGACTTTGCAATAAAAATAAAAATTAAAAGAAATAAACCAGCACTCAGATGAGATGAGAGGGCCACAGGCTGAGACTTTTACCCTCTATGCCATAGCACCGACCTTTTTGCTGGTTGTTCGCCTGTTCCGGTAAGATGACAAAGCCAATTTAATGAGGAATATGGAAAACTGGACTATCTATAATCAAGCCCATTTGGGACCAAGGGCGATGAAAGCCCTGACATGTGATTGCTCAACCAGATCCTAGGTTGGTTAACATCACAAACGAGACAACCATCTTGGCAATTCCTGTCTTACGTCCCTACACTAAGGGTTGTGTCAGGTCCTGGGCAGAGATCTCTGGTGCCGCAGTTGGTTTTCTGTAGAGAGCTTTGACCCTGACAACCAGCTAGGCACGGTAAAATGCTTGATGGGGTATGCGTGCCCCATGGCCTCCTGCAGCAACTCGGAAAGTACCTGGCAGGGCACTCCTGTGTGCCCACTGCAGAGGGCCAGCCGCCAGAGGACAGAAATCCAGGCTGGTGGCAGCTCCTCAGGCCCGGCCAGACGGCAGCAGGTTTCCAGCCGATAGCGTCTAGGCACGTGAGCTGATGATGCACTTATTGGTGATGCTTTATGGTGTCCGCCTTCAAGCTGAGCTGGCAGAGCTGTCCCCTCTGACGCGTCTGCCACCTCTTCCCAGATTCCTCCCTTCTCCCCTGATGTTTCTTGGCAGGAAGCGGGCGGGCAGAGGGCATCCCAGACCCTTGTACTGCCTGACCTGACTGGTCCTGCACCAGCGGCCCAGTTGCACAAACAGCCATTCATCCATTCATTTGCTCATTCATCCGACTCGAGGTGCTGGTTAACAGGTGGGGCAGCAGGAAAGTGGCTGAGTCAGTGTTAGCTATGTAGGGACCATTGCCCACCAGACAGACCCACCACCGTGGGCCCTTGGAGCCACCTCTTCCTAAAGCCCAGCCTGGGGAGGCAAGCAGACAGGGGAAGGCATGTTTCCACTGGCGTCACTGAGTCTGTACAACCCCCTCCCCAGGTGTCTCCAAACCACAGGTGTCCCCACTGTGTCCTGGCCAGGGGCCCCAGCACCAAGCCCCACCCAGCCTAGCAGTCCCCTGCGGGCGTAAATGCCACATGAGAATTGCCTGGGTTACGAGGCATGGCCAGCTCTTGTCATTCACGCACGTTCTTCTCAGAGGGACGGGTCTTCAAGGACATTGCCACGTAGCTCACAGCTATGTCCACATCTCGGCTGCGCTGGGTTGGCAAAAACAGCTCCTTCTGTGCTTCAGCCGGCACAGCCAGCAGAGCCAGCAACGTGGACAGGGAGAGGGTCTGGGGATGAAGCACAGACAGGAGACCAGTGATGGTGGAAGTCTCTGTGCAGTTTCCCTTTGTTGCTCCTTCACCTCTCCTTATCTGCTCTTCCCCCCACATCCTCATTTAGCAGCATATTGGATACAGATGAGGCCAATTAGTCTAGGTGTTTTTAGCCACAAGCCCAGTTCCTGTTCCTGCCCAGTTCCTGTTCCTGCTCAGCCTAATGAGCACTAATCAACCCCTTAGCTCACAACATTTCTGTCTACCCCGCCCCCCCGCCCCCTCCAGGGCCGCACCCGCTATGGTAAGGAGCAGAGGGTGTCGCCTTGCTCCTGCTGGCGGTTGAGAGGTCATACGGCTCTGGGAAGGGCAAGGTAGCTTATTCCTCTCATATTCACACTGGCTGGCACGTGGGCTCCACCCTCTTGACTGGATGCCCTCCACCTGCAGCATGCCCTGGAGCCTGCTGCCCGCTTCCAGGGGCTCCAGGAGAACTGACTTGTTCAGTGCACACTTGGCAAATGCCAGCAAGGGTGGCTTGCCTCCAGCTAACCTGAGCAGGCCCAGCCTCACCTGTGTGTACTCCCAGGCTCCTGCCCCACACTGAGAATCTGCTATTCCTGCCTTCCCCTTGGGAAATCCATCTCTGGGGAGGTCGCCTTAAGAGAACATGCGTGCCCGTGCTACAGTGTCACAACTGTGGCTCCCTCTGGGCGGACTTTATGCCCCACAGACTTGCCAAAGATGTCCTGGGTGTCAGGCACACTACTCCAGGCTGTGGGGCTTCAGCCCTAGAAGCGGACAGAAACAACGGAGAAAAATGAAGATCAGGGGAGGTGGGGACTGGACCGGGGAGAGAGTGGTGTGGTGTGAGAGCTTGGGGACAGAGACCCGCTGGAGAAGGGACGTTTGAGCCACGGTGGCTGCAGTCTTGATCCAGGGGTGTGAGGCTAGGGACAGGAAGGGCCCTAGAGCCATCACAGTGACTCTGTTGGGACGAGCCCCAAAGGCGACTCTGCTCGGGGAGAATGGACTTAAGCTGTGGCTGGAGTGTTTCCTCCGCTCCAACTCCCAAACTCATTGTGGCAGCCTGGGAGGCAGGGAAAGGGGGGTTCTGGGAGCTGGTGGGAGTGGTTTTGTGGGGAGGTCGTCTGTTTCCTGTCTGGTCTGCTAGTTCCCTTGACCCTGAACCAGAGGGTCCGCCCCTGACCTGTCCTGCTGGGCAGGCGGTGCTGTGTGGCAGCAACGGAAACACGCGAAGACCCAGGCGTAGAGATGGGATCAAAGGAGCCACTCACTGGCGCCACCCAGCGGACAAACCACTCTAACGGCCCTGACTGCTGCACCTGTTTGGAAGGAAATCTGTGAGAAGCTGATCCTATGCCAGGCTGCTGCCGCAAAGGCGGCGCTGCCACCCGCTGAAGTGGAGCCTGCAGAGGGAGGAGGAGTGAGGAGCAAGATCAGGAACCAAATGCAAGGTGAGAGGAGTGCGAGATGTCACCTGGGCGGCGTGGGTGAAGTGGCAAAGACCAGAGCTAGCTGGGCCAGTGCGATGGCTCAGTGACTAAATCCTCATCTGGGAGACCCGGAAGAAGCTCCTGGCTTCGGATTGGCTCAGTTTTGGCTATTGCAGCCACTTGGGGACTGAACCAGCAGACAGAAGATCTTTCTGTCTCTTCTCTCTGTAAATCTGCCTTTCTAATTAAAAAAAATCTGAAAGAACTCAGGGAGTGGGGTCAGCTGGAGATAAACAGCTGAGGTTTTTCCCAACTGTACCAGGCATTGTGCAAAAGTTCATGCAAAATTTACATCACGAGAAAGCTGAGCGGAATTCAGAACTCATTGTACCCAAGTGAATATCTTTTTGTTTAAAGATTTATTTATTTGTATTGGACAGTCAGATATAAAGAGAGGAGGAGAGACAGAGAGAGAAGGATCTTCTGTCTGATGATTCACTCCCCAAATGACTGCAACGGTCAATACTGCACCGATCTAAAGCTGGGAGCCAGAAGCCAGGAGCTCTTCCGGGTCTCCCACGTGGGTGCAGGGTCCCAAGGCTTTGGGCCGTCCTTGATTGCTTTCCCAGGCCACAAGCAGGGAGCTGGATGGGAAGGGAAGCAGGGCCTCAGGGTTTAGAATTGGCACTCATATGGGATCCCAACGCATCTAAGGCGAGGACTTCAGCCGCTAGGCCACTGCACTGGGTCCAAGTGAGTATCTTTTTAATTCCATTTTCCACCAATAGTTTTGTATCTGCATTTTTTAAACTTTAGATTATATTTGCCTTTTATTTGAAACACACACAGAGAGAGGAGGGAGACAGATGCCGTCTCCCCTCTGGTGTACTCTGCAGATGTCTGAAGGAGCTAGGGCTGGGGTCAGGCCAAAGTCAGAAGCCAAGAACCCAGGCTGAGTTCCCCTTGAGGGTGGCAGCTGGGCCTCACAAGCGGAGCAAGGTCTCTAACCCTAGGCACCCCCACTGCACCGTCGAAACGTTTGTGCCCAACACCCACCCCTGCCAGCTCTGTGAGGTGCCCTCATACTGGGTCCTGTGCATTCGTTATCTTTTGCTGTGTAAGAAATGACTTCAAAGTGTGGCAGTTGAAAATCTTAATATTTATTACCTCACACAGTTCCCACAGGATAGTAACCGGGATATGGAGGTTGGGGATGCTGCTGGCTCAGGGCCTCCTGTGAGGTGGTGGCTGCTGAGAAGTCAGCAGGGGCTGGAGGAGGCACTGGAGCAGGTACAGGAAGCTGGCTGCCACAGAGGGCCTGAAGCTGCTGGGGTTGGAGCCACCACACAAGAAAGGCCTGGAAGGATCCAGAACATTCCTTGCCAGCCACCTGACTAAGACAAGGAAAGGAACCCTGACTGAATTCTCACAGGGCGCCACAGCAGCGTTGTTGATGGTCCCAGGGGGTTTGCTGAGTGCCACACATGGGTGTTCACATGCTCAGGCTCGTGGTGGAGTCACCGGCTCAGGAAATGCCCTCTGGCCCAGTGTCCTTGCCTGTGCAAAGGTCCGCTGGGTGGGCCGCCGTTGCAGTGTCATCGTCTGCCCTGTCTGTTTCCATGGATCAGTTGACTCCGCCACCCTGCTATCTGACGGTGACAGCTCCCAGGAGAGCTCATAAAGCAGGTATGCGTGCCGCACACTGATGGCTTCTGATAAGAAGAGCCAAAGTCACATCTGGGCACCGCCTGTGGCGTGTGGGCTCATTTCCCTGAAGTCACTGATGACCCCTACAGCCCCATGGCTAGTCACCCCATGTGGACCCTCCTGGCTGGCACAGAAGAGTGTGAGCATAAAGGGGGCTGCTCAGAGGAGGCTGTGCAATCTCTCACAGGCATGTGCACACACACAATTCTCCCTGGCCCCACCCCTCAGCTCTCCAGGCACCTTCAGACCAGTCCAGGGGCTGGATGGGCTGCAGAAAGCACCAGCAGCCATGCTGGACCCTACAGAGCTCCCCAGCCCTGCCCGGCTCCCAGGACTTGCACCATGTACTCCATGTCTCTCTCCCGCCCCAGTTGTGGTGCAGCCTGCACTGCCCTCACAAGGGGCCCATTTGGGCTTCTCAGAGGATCCCACAGAAGTTCCCTTTCAGGCAGAATTCTCTGTTCTCTCCAGAGGCACGCCTGCCACATGGTGTGTCCATCTGTCTCCCTAGGGAATTTGCCTTCCCCAGGGTCTAGTGGAAATCTAGTGTTGAGTTGAATGAATGAGCAACACTTGCATGTACAAAGGGAAGCAGTGAGTGGGTATGTGGCTGGTCCAATGGATGGGTGGATGGGTGGATAGGAAGGTGAATGGGTGGGTGGATAGATGAAAAGGTGAGTGAGTGAGTGGGTGGGTGGATGGACAGATGGATGAGTGGACGGACAGATGGATGAGTGGATGGATGGACAGATGGATGGGTGGATGGACGGATGGATGGGGAAGTGATGGATGGCGAGGTGAGAGGATGAATCGGGGAGATGAGTGAATGGATGTGGAGCTGAGTGGATGGGTGGGCAATGGATTCTGGATAGGACCAGAAGTTGAACAAAGAGATCACCTTGTTAAGTAATGCTGAGCTTCTCCTGGGATATGTTCTAGAACAGCCTTTCCTCCCCCAGAGACCCACCTCCTCCCATCCACCAGGACCCCTTGAGGAGAGGAATGGAGAAGGCCTTTGGGTACCCCTTCCTGCATTATCTCTAGGGTCTGTATTGTAGGGATCGGAGGGCAGAGGCTTGGCTAAAATGTGCTGTGGGAGAGTTTTCTCCAGCCACACTCCTTTACAAGAGGACAGCACCCCCACTTCTGTGGCTCCAAGAGGTTGCATGCATTGCCTGAGGTCACACAGCAAGCGCAGGACTCAGCTCAACACGCAGGACTGGCTGTGCTGGAAGTCAGGTGGCATTCACAGAGCCAACGGGCAGTCCTAGCTCAACCTCTGCTTTACTGAGTGAGACCCCCTCCCCTCTCCTGGATGCCCGTGCAGGTCACTTCTGGGTGGATGGTGCAGAACTTGGTGGCTGCCAACAGCTCATGGCTCCCCCCACGACGTCCCTCTCTCTACTACCTGGGGGACAAAGGACAGTACCACCCAAGGGCTAATGGTTAACTAAGTCTGACTCCCCAGTTATAAGGAGGTCCTGCGGAGGGCCACCTCCAAGGGCCGAGGTTGCACAAGATGCATTGGGCCAAGTGGCTGGGGTTGGTGGTGGGCGCTGTGGCCTTTCTGGGGCTTGGGATCATCTTGGGCCACTTTGCCATCCCAGCCCCCAGCACTGAGGATTCCCAAGATCTGGACCTGCAGATGCTGCAGCGTGTCATTGGGCAGATGGAAGCCAGCAGGATCCGGGAGAACCTGCGGTGAGTGGCGGGGCTGCCTGCACCATGACCCCCCAACACCCCGACCCGCACACACACCTGCTGACCCCAAAGACCTCCGTAATGCGGGCCCTGCCCTTCCCCCCTCCCCACGCTGCAGGGAATTGTCCCAGGAGCCACACATGGCCACTGGCCACGGGGATGAGACCCTGGTGCAACTGCTGCTGCAGCGCTGGCGGGACCCGGAGTCGGGCCTGGACTTGGCCGAGACCAATGACCACGAGGTGCTGCTGTCCTTCCCCAGGTCGGAGCAGCCTAATGCCATCCACATAGGTGAGGAGGCCCCAGCCCGGCTTGGGGGTGCAGGGAAGCTGGGAGGGGGGCAGCTGCTTGTTCCAGCCCTGAATCTGTCCCCTCTTACCCCCCAGTGAGCCCCACGCAGGGCCTTGTGCACACCTTTCAGCCGAAGGAGGAGGACTTGACTGGGGAGCAGTCAGGGCCTGACGTGGTGCAGCCCTATGCCGCCTATGCTCCTGCTGGGAGCCCCCAGGTAAGCCGCACCCCTCCCCACCTCTTGTGCTCCTCTCCACCCTAACCCTGCTGCCACGGGGGTTCAGCCCTGACCCCACAAGGTTGGTTTCCCTCCATACAGCAGTCCGTACCACCTGGCCTCTAACATGCAGTCATTCAACAAACATTAGAGGACACCTGCTCTAGCCCTGGCCTGTTCGAAGGCACCTGGGCCCAGAGGACAACAGCAGGTCATTGTCCCTGGGGCGGCCCACATGGGACATGGTGGAAATGCAAATCCAAGACCTCCTGTCAGGCCCCCTTCCCACCCGCCTGGTGCTGTGCCAGCTCTAAGAGGCCCCTCTCCCCCCAACCCCCGGCGGGTCTAGGGCCTCCTCGTCTTTGCCAACCAGGGAACCGAGCAGGACTTTGAGACATTACAGGCTGCGGGCATCCGACTCGAAGGCACCATTGCCCTGACTCGGTACGGAGGCGTAGGCCGTGGGGCCAAGGTGAGCTACAGCCCCCAGTGCAGTGGCAGGGCAGGGAAGAGGTGGGAACGGCCGAGGAATGGAGCCAAGTGCTGTGCTGGGCCTGGACTTGGAGCCAGACAGGGAGCTTCCTTCCTGCTGTGTGACCTTGGGCACCAATTCCACCTCTCTGGGCTTTAAGAAACCAAGAGATGGGAGCTTTGCTGGCCGGGGAGGCTCCGTCCTTATTGCCCCTTGCCTGGGTGTTAGGCTGCGTGCTGCGGTTTAGGGAACTTCCTTATCTATGTATTTTTCATTAGAGGAGAGTATAAAAGGAGCTGGAGAAGGGAGTTAGCTTTCAGGGGATACAAAGTCTTGGGCCCCACATGCAGCATGGATGTCCCTGATGCCACTCACCTGTCACTAAGGTTGCATGGGAGTGATCGGCCTTTGGCCAGCTCTCAGATGCTGCCTGAGATGGGGATTGCTGGCGCCGCCTTCTTGCCACTGGACAGTCTGGGAGGCAGCAGTGACAGTTCAAGCCACGGGAGACCTGCCACTCACCCGGAAGACCTGGCTGGAGTTCTGGGCTCTGAGCTTCTGCCCGGTCAAGTCCTGGCCTTTGGGGGAAAGCCAGAATATGGATCGCTTTCCCTCTCTTTCTTTCTCTCTCTTTAGGCCTAGCAAACAAAAATCACTTCTGAAAAAGTTATCAAGTTTGCTAAGTTTTATGTTTTGCATATTTTACAATTTTTCCAAATGTGCCCATGTTAAGACCTGGGGGAAAAGAAAAATAAGGGGAAGAAGCATCATAGAAATGCATGATTAGATTTATTTTTCCATGAGTGTCTAAGTTATGGAATGTCAGGTTCCAAAAGCAAAAGCTATGGGGTGGCATTCTCTGCCGCTGGCCTCCTGGAGACACCCCATCATGTCCCCAAGTCCAGGGTGGGGTGGGGAGAATGTCCCAGGGTTTGCTTCTGGGAGGAAGAGCTTGCACAAACACTTGCACTGAGCCACTCGGGGCCCTGTCTCTGGCCTGAGCTGTTTTCTTACTGGTTTATCCTGCAGGTGGTTTGCTCACTAGGATACAAACTGCAACTTTATTGTCATATTTTTGCAGTGGTAAAATAAATGCCACATCAAATGGGTCATTCAGCCAGGCGTTCTGTGCTGACCGTGCAGCCTCAGCGTTAACCACAACTGCTACCTTTTCATTGCTCTGAAACAAACTCTGCAGCCACCAGTACCTTCTCCCTGCTCTCCCCAGCTGCTGGGGAACCCCTGCTCTATCTTCCGAGTCCTCCAACTTGCCTGCTCTGGGAACTCATGTCAGAGGAGTGATAACATGTCTGTCATAGTGGCCCCTGACTTCTTCCGCGTAGCATAATGTCTCCAGTGTTCTGTCAGCACACGATTCTTTTTTAGGACGGAGTAGCATTCCCTCATGTGTTCTCTACAATGGGCTGTCTATCCGTTCATCCGTTCACGAACACCCGGGCTGTCTCCACTCTCAGCTGTGGCAGACACTGTCTCTGTCAGTGTGAGGACACAAACCTACCCCTGTGCTTCGATGCAGCTATGGTATTCCACCATCGCATGCCCCATTCATTTACCCAGGCCCTCTCATGGGCATGGGTTTGACACCTTCCAACAGCTTTTTAATGTTCACTGATTCATCTTTACTTGAAAGGCAGAAGGGGCAGGAGAGAGAGAGATCTTCACATGCTGGTTCACTCCCCAGTTGCCCGCAGCTGTCAGGGATGGGCCACGCCAAAGCCTGGGGTAGGAACTCCATCCGGGTCTCCCACAGGGGTGGCAGGACTCAGATGCTTGAACCTTCGTTTGTCACTGCTTCCCAGGATGCTTTAGCAGAAAAGTGGGTTAGCAGTGGAGTAGCTGGGTCTTGAATCCAGACGCTCCGATATGGGCTGTGGGCATTCCAAGCTGTAGCCTAACCTACAACACCTGCCCAGGTACCACGAACACCTGCTCAGTGCCTGGCAATCTTGGTGTCCCAAGCAGGGATGTCATAATGTGTGCAAACAGTATCTTGCCTGTGGGAAGATGGACAGGTCCTGGCTCCTGGCTCCCACCGTGGAGGAGGAAGGAGGAAGGAGGAGAAGTGGGGTGTGCCCACCCCTTCTGTCCTCCCCACAGCCCCCTCTCGCTCCTGCAGGCCATCAACGCCGCCAAGCATGGGGTGACAGGCCTGCTGGTGTACACGGATCCAGCTGACATCAACGATGGGCATAGCTTCCCCAACGAGACCTTCCCCTACTCCTGGGGCCTGCCCCCCTCGGGGGTGGAGCGAGGCTCTTATTTTGAGTATTTTGGGGACCCTGCGACCCCTTACCTTCCGGCCAAACCCTCTTCCTTCCGCCTGAACCTTGCCGATATCACTGGGTTCCCCCCGATTCCTTCACAACCCATTGGTTTCCAGGATGCCAGAAATTTGCTCTGGTGAGTCTGGGCCGGGGAGAAGAGGGGGCACTCCTGCACACCCCTATACCCACACTTCCTCTGAGGGGCCTCTCCCTCCCTCAGCAATCTCAGCGGATCTGAAGCTCCTGACTCCTGGCAAGGGGCTCTAGGCTGCAGCTACAAGTTTGGGCCTGGCTTTGAGTCTGGCTTCCCAGCAGACAGGTGCGTTGGGGCCCTCCCCTCCTTCCCTCCCCTCCTTCCCTTCCCGCCCCCACCCTCCCTGCACTTCCTCGCCTCTGCCCTTGTTCTTGCTCTTTTTTCTCTAGAGTCTCAGGAGCTTTTAGTCTAAAATTAACTGACAATAGATAACAAGAAAAAGAACAGGCAACTTTATTTTTTCCCTTTTAATCAAAGAGGCAGAGTTGCTGGGGGAGGGGGCACTTGCCCTAGCCAAGATGTTTTCATAGGCCATCTGAAGTTGGAGTCACAGTGTAATGCTTCTATATAGAGCTTAAAGGGACGGGGCCTTGGGCTTCTGGGAATAGGGCAGGGGTGTGGACCACAGGGGGTGGGGCTGCCCTCCCCACCTTCACCTGGTCAGCAGCCCTCCCAGCCCCATCCCTTCTCACTGCGGAGACTCAGGGGGTGTGGAAATGCTAGGGTCAAGGGCCAAGTCCCCGTGGCCATGACCTGGCTGATGCAGATGGAGCAGAACCCCACCCCGCAGCTGCACCTGTGTCTTCAGATGACTACAAACCAGAAAGAGCTGGGATATGAGAGCTCCCTGTCCCAGCCTCCTCCGGCCCAGGTTCCTACCTCCAGGCCTGGCCTTTTCCTTTTTTCTCTCTCTAACGATTAATTTTATTTCTTATTGGAAAGCCAGATATACAGAGAGAAGGAGAGACAGAGAGGAAGATCTTCTGTCTGTTGATTCATTCCCCAAGTGGCCACAACGGCAGGAGCTTAACCAATCCAAAACCAGGAACCAGAAGCTGCTTCTGGGTCTTCCACGAGGGTGTAGGACCCAAGGCCTTGAGTCAACCTCAACTGCTTTCCCAGGTCACAAGCAAGGAGCTGGATGGGAAGCAGGGCTGCCAGGATTTGAACTGGTGCCTATATGGGATCCCGGGCCTGCAAGGCAATGACTTTAGCTGCTAGGCTACTGCACTAGGCCCTCTTCTTTCAAACTTTCTTGCTTTGTGTTTGGGGACATCAGTGCCACAGCTATATGCCCCTCCCCTTCAGTCCTGACTTCCTCTTCCCCCCAGCCCTTCCCGCCCTTCAGCATGCCACGGCCTCCAGGACAGGGCCTCAGCTCCACGTGGCGATGCCCCCTCAACCTGCTCATGCTGATCTCTGGTACCACCAGATACCTCTTCTTCCCAGCCCTACCTCTCCTATCACTGGGCTTCCTCATGGGCTGACTCGATCAGACCCACAAGGGCTGGGTCCATGTGGGTCTCAGTGATGACCCGGAGCCCCAGTAAGGCACTGGGCACAGGTGCAGCCCCTGTTACGTGCTCTATTGAGTGGACGCATGGGTAGGAGAATCCAAATTGGAAGGCCTGGGCTTGCGCCCTGCTTCCCCCCAGGTTGCAGTGGGTTGTGTGCCAGAGGCCAAGGCTTGTCACTCACTCACCCTCCACAGCCAGGTGAACATGAGCATTTATAACTATCTGGAGCTGAGAAACTCGTCTAACGTCCTGGGGGTCATTCGTGGGGCTGTAGAGCCAGGTGAGTCCTCCTCCCCGTGCTGGCCATGCCCCTGGGACCGCCATGCCCACTCTGGCCCACCCTCCCTCTTTTCAGCTTCTCTGACCTGTCTTTCCTCCCATCAGACCGCTACATCTTGTATGGGAACCACCGGGACAGCTGGGTCCACGGGGCTGTGGACCCTAGCAGCGGCACTGCTGTGCTCCTCGAGGTCACCCGTGTGCTGGGAACCCTGGTGAAGAAAGGTGAAGTGGCCCCGGCCCTGATCCAAGCCTGGCCCTCCAGCGCTCTTCTTCCTGAGCTCATGCCTTCCCATCCCTGGCTGTGCCCCCGAAGCCTGAGGGTCATGTTACCAGCAGGTGCATGAGTCACCAGGCCCAGCCTTGCATGGCCCAAGAACACCAGGGAGTGGGCTATGGTGGCCTCCTGCCACCACAGTTCCTCAGCCTCCTGTGTGTCTGAATGTAGCTGGCTGGTTGGTGTTGCCATGAGCATCAGCCCTGCAAGGGGGCAGGGATGGACAGACGAGCCTAAACCCGGAAAGTGTGTCTTTTTAAAAAATTTATCTATTTTTTTTGGAAAGGTGGATATACAGAGAGAAGGAGAGACAGAGAGGAAGATCCTTCGTCCGATGGTTCACTCCCCAACTGACCGCAACAACTGGAGCTGAGCCAATCCGAAGCCAGGAACCAGGAGCTCCTCTGGGTCTCCCACGCGGGTGCAGGGTCCCAAAGCTCTGGGTGCAGGGTCCCAAGGCTCTGGGCCATCCTTGACTGCTTTCCCAGGCCACAAGCAGGGAGCTGGATGGGAAGCAGGGCTGCCAGGATTAGAACCGGCACCCATATGGGATCCTGGCACGTGCAAGGCGAGGACTTTAACCACTACGCTAGCAGGCCAGGCCTGAAAGTGTGTGTGTGTGTCCGTGGTGCACCAGGCTGGTTTGGGGACGGCTGATCTGGAGGTGGCACCTCGGCCCTTCAGCACCTTGGAGAGCGGAGGCAGAGGCTGGGGGTGGATGCGGAGCAGCCGGGGAGCTGGGAGTTTGGGTGAAAGATTTGAACCCAGAGAACGTCAGAATGGAAATCGTGAAGAGAACAAGCCAGGAAAGGAGGGGGCCTTGCTGTCATCGGGGCAGGTGGCACTGTGGGGCCGGGACCAGGGTGGGGAGCAGCAGGGACGAGACTGCGTGGGCCTGGGATCTGAGGCGTGGAAAGGAGAGGATGGTGGAAGGTTCTGGTTGGAGTAACTGCCTCTGGCAGCTCCACCGACAGAGAATAATCCAGAGGCGACAGCAGGTGGAGGGAGACGCAGCTGCTTCGGTTCTGTGTGGATTGATTTCCTTCTTTAGTCTTCAGTATTTTTTTAAATCATCTTCCATCTGCTGACTCACTGGCTGATGCCTCAAGCAGCCAGGGCTGGAGCAGGCTGAAGCCAGGAGCCTGGAGCTCCATCCGGGTCTCCCATGTAGGTGGCAGGGACCATCGTGTTGTGGAACCATCCATCATGTTGTGGAACCGTCGCTGTCATCCATTCCCAGGACTTCCCCCTCTCCCATAGAGCAGCTTGAAGATAGAGCTGTGTGCCCTGAACTGATATCAGTGACTTCAGTCACCCACAAAATCCAGTTCTGAACAAACTCCACCCCCATCCACGCTGCTGACACCAGTCTATGCATTTGTGCCTGCTCACATGTGGACCCTGAGGTCCCCGAAAGACCCTTGGGGTGAGAAGAGGACACAGGGACAGCTGGGGGGGGGGCAGTCTGCGGGTCAGCAGAGATGAACTGAACCAGGAGGTTGGCCACTTGGGTGCCCGGGCCTGTGGAGGAGGTCAGGTCAGGAGAGCAGGGAGCAGCTGAGGAGAGAGGCTGGCCTTCTGGCTTGGGTAGTGCAAGGATTTCTGTCTTGCTGGTTTAGTATTTGCTTCTGTTTTTCTTTTTAATTTGTGTTCATTTATTTGAGAAGAGAGGACTCCTCTCCACTGGTTACCACTCCTAATGCCTAGAGCAGACAGGCTGGGCCAGGCTGAAGCCAGGAGCCAGGAGCTTCTTCCATGCCTCCCATGTGGGTGCAGGTTGTCCTAGGACTTGGGCCGAATTCTGCTGTTTTCCCAGGCCGTAAGCAGAGGGCTGGATCAGAAGTGGAGTAGCCTGGACTCAAACTATCACCTGTTTAGGATGACGCTGCCACAAATGGAGGCTTGCCCTACCGTGCCATGGCAACAGACCCCCTCTTCTCCCTCCCCCTCCCCCATATGACCTTTATAGCAGAAAGCTTTTTTGGTGCAAGATCCAATTCAGGATCACACGATGAGGGTCTTACTGGTCTCAGCACTGTTGTTTTGTTCAGTGTTTTCCAACTGAAAAAGCTGATTTGATTCAGGTCAGGCATTTCGAGGCAGGGAGAGGGTAGGAAAAAGTGTGGGGATTTGTCATTGCAAATGTGTTATAATTTCATATGCCCCCTTTAACACAGAGCATGATGGAAGGCTGGCTGTTACACACAGGTGGGGGTGGAACTGGGAGCCCCTGGTGGCCAGCCTGCCCAGCCTGCCACCTGCCAGAGGTGCTGGGAGGGGGTGGAAGGGGCAAGTGAGGCCCAAGGCCTCTGGGAGCAGGGGTGTGTGTGGCACAGAGCTGCAGGTGGAAGCCAGCTGGTTTTAAGCGTAGGCCGCTGTCAGGGGCACAAGGGTGGTCAGTCCAGGGAAACCCCAGGATGCTGGCACCAGAAACCTGGTTTTGAACTTGGCCCTGCTGCTGCCAGCTGTCTCCTCCTCCATGACCTGGCAGTTGTGAGGATGGGCTGGTCCAAGGGGGCTAAGGGGCTCAGGGGGAGGGTCCTGAAGTCTCCCCAGAGCACCCCCAGAGGAACAGGGAGGCAGGGCATCCTGGGGGAACAGAGTCTGGTGTTGGTTAGCGTTGTGGATTGAGTGGGAGTAGGACAGACAGGTGTAGCCCACCCTCTTTTGCCCCTTCCCCAGGCACCTGGCGACCCCGCCGATCCATTGTGTTCGGGAGCTGGGGATCGGAGGAGTTTGGGCTCATTGGCTCCACGGAATTCACGGAGGTGAGTGGGCCACCCAGGGGAGAGAGGATGGTGAGAGCGGGCTAGGGGCAGGATGCAGGGCTGCGCCGGCCAGTGTGGCTCTGGCTCCCTCCCCTGCCCCATTCCCCCACTCCCAGGAGTTCTTCAGCAGCCTGCAGGAGCGCACAGTTGCCTACATCAACGTGGACATCTCTGTGTTTGGTGAGGACTGGAGGTGGGAGCGGGGCAGGGTGCAGAGGTGGCCGCCTGGAGGGCTCCCCAACATTACTCTGCTCCTCCCACAGCCAACGCCACCCTGAGGGTGCAAGGCACACCCCCTATCCAGAGTGTGGTCTTTTCTGCAACCAAAGAGGTGGGAGTGTCAGGGGTGGGCGGGAGCCAGGCTGGGGTCAGCCTGGTGGGCTGTGGGTCCACTCGGGAAGGACCCGCCCTGTGGGACCTGCAGCGAGACCAGCTTCCCCTCTGGGCCAGGTCCAAGCCCCAGGCCTCAGGGACCTCAGCGTCTATGACAACTGGGTCCGGCACTTGAACCGCAGCAGCCCAGTGTATGGTGTGGTCCCCAGGTGAGCCCAGGGATGGAACGGGGGACCCAGGGGGGCAGGGCTGCCCAGAGCGGCTTCCAGCCAGACTCACCCCCTTCCTTCCCCCAGGCTGGGCACACTGGGGGCCGGCAGCGACTACGCACCCTTTGTGCATTTCCTGGGAATCTCCTGCATGGACATCGCTTACACCTACGACCCGGTGAGCAGGCGCCCTCCGCCGCCTCTTCCCGCCGCCGCTCCTCTCAACCACTGCCTCAGCCATGCCCCTCCACCTCTCAAAGCCTCTGGTGTTTTAGTCACTGTAAGAGGGAACGGCCTGCAAGCTACCCCATCATGCCCAGTGCCTATTCTGGATGGGGAGACAGCTGCCCATCAGCTGTGGGTGATACTGACTGCAAGAAGTATTCAGCTGGCAGATGATTTTAAGTGTAAATTTACCCTTTAAACATTATATATATGGGATTTTGGTGCGATAGTGTAGTGGTTAAAGTCCTCGCCTTGCACGTGCCAGGATCCCATATGGGTGCCGGTTCTAATCCTGGCAGCCCTGCTTCCCATCCAGCTCCCTGCTTGTGGCCTGGGAAAGCAGTCAAGGACGGCCCAAAGCTTTGGGACCCTGTACCTGTGTGGGAGACCTGGAAGAGCTCCTGGCTCCTGGCTTCGGATTGGCTCAGCTCTAGTCATTGCGGTCAGTTGGGGAGTGAACCATCGGACAGAGGATCTTCCTCTCTGTCTTTCCTCCTCTGTATATCTGCCTTTCCAATAGAAATAAAATAAATCTTTTAAAAAAACATTTTATATATATATATTTAATTTAAAAGGCAGTTACAGAGAAGGAAGAGACAAAAATATCTTCCCTCTGTTGATTCATCCCCCAAATGACCACAATGTCCGGAGCTAGGCTGGGCCAGGTTGAAGCCAGGAGCCAGGAGCTTCTTCTGGGTCTCCCATGCGGATGCTGGCACCGCAGGGTTAACTTGCTACACCACAGTGCCAGCCCATCAGGTCACAGATTTGAAGTAAAAAAAGAGAAAGTCTGTGTCAGAATTGACTACACAGAAGACAGGGATCGCTGCTAGTCCCAGCGTGAGGGCCCTGAGTCTGCACGCCCTGCTCGCTGTCCGCCATGCCCCCTTACCTCCTGGCCGTGCAGCCCTGCTCGCTGCCCACCGGGCCCCCTCATCTCCTGGCTGTGCAGCCCTGCTCGCTGTCCCACCAGGCCCCCTCATCTCCTGGCTGTGCAGCCCTGCTCGCTGTCCCACCGGGCCCCCTCATCTCCTGGCTGTGCAGCCCTGCTCGCTGCCCACCGGACCCCCTCATCTCCTGGCTGTGCAGCCCTGCTCACTGACCCACCAGGCCCCTTTACCTCCTGGCTGTGCAGCTCTGGCGGTGGGGGGAGCTGGGATCTGTACCCCCACCTCATGGGGGTGGAATGAATACCAGGCCTAGTCCAACCCCTTCTGCTGTCTGGTTTGGTGTGGTACCCCACCTCCTTCCCCAGACCAAGACCTCAGCCAGGATCTACCCCACCTACCACACAGCCTTCGACACCTTTGACTACGTGGAGAAGTTTCTGGACCCTGGTGAGGAGGGGTCACTGGGATGTCCCGAGATGGGAGGCGTGGAGGGCCAGCACCTGAGCTCGAGCCTTGTTGCCTACTCACAGGCTTTGGCAGCCACCGGGCCGTGGCACAGACAGTGGCCGACGTGATCCTCCGGCTCAGCGACAGCCTTTTCCTGCCCCTCAATGTCAGTGACTACAGCGACACCTTGCGCAGCTACCTGCAGGAGGCCCAGAGTGCCCTGGGAGCCCAGCTGGAGCAACACGGCATCGCCCTAGGTACAGACACCCCCAGAACTGGTCACTCAGGGAACTCCGCCTTGCGCCCCGGCACCCCTCAGCTGCTGGCTGTCCCCCCACAGGGCCTCTGAGGACTGCAGTGGAGAAGTTTGAGGCGGCAGCTGCAGCCCTGGACCAGCACATTCAGACCACGCGGCAGGGCAGCCCCAGGTGAGCATGGACACTGGGCTGGGGCCTACCAGGCTGCAACTGGCCGCAGAGTGACCAGCATGCCCTGCCTCCCCCAGCCCCCTGCAGGTGCGCATGCTCAACGACCAGCTCATGCTGCTGGAACGTGCCTTCCTGAACCCGCGAGCTTTCCCAGAGGAGCGCTACTACAGGTGAGCCTGCTCAAGGTCTGGGGTGTGCACCTGTCAGGACCGAGCCACGGCCACTGGCTGGGGGCGTGTGATGTCAATCCTGTTGGTTCTGAGCCCCCAGGAGACAGCTGGGGGAAGTGGGCTGTGGGAGGGGTGGCAAGGTCACAGCTGACAGTGAAACCCAATCTCCCTGGCGACCCCAGCCCATAGAGATGGTAGCTGGGAGAGCTTCCCGGGGGCCACTGTAGGCGAGGGTAGAGGGTCCTCTTGTCTGGACCCAGCTGGCCTCACCCTGACCTGTTTTTCCCATCAGCCATGTGCTCTGGGCACCCCGCTCGGGCTCCACAGCCACATTCCCAGGCCTGGCCAACGCCTTCGCCAGAGCCAATGGCACTGAGCCGGGCTCCGAGGCCTGGGCCGAGGTGCAGCGGCAGCTCAGCATCGTCGTGGTGGCCCTGGAGGGTGCGGCTACCACCCTGAGGCCTGGCCTCTGAGCTCAGCCCTGCCTCTCCTGAGTGCTCCTGACCTGCTAACCCTATGCCCCTCATCCTGCTGCGGGGTGGCCCTGCTCTCCCCGAGCCCATCATGGGACCCTCAGCTTCTGGGACCCCACCAGGGGCAGACAGCTAGGGAGGAGACAAGCTACACAGGACAATCTTGCCCATCCAAGCTCCTGATTGGTAGGGGACTGCCATCAGGAAGCAGGGACTGGGGGTGGTGAGGATGGCAAAATCCACCAAGAGGAGGGGGGCTGGGATGCTTAATGCCAGTCTTGGGTGCTAACGCCACTCTCAGACCAGCAGGGAAACAGCCCGGCCTGCTGCCTGCTGCCATGCACTGGGTGGGTCGCATCTTCTCCTTACCTCCTCCAAATACAACAAGCCTAGCTCCTGGGCACCGCAAAATAAAGTTTCCTTTATTGAGAATCATGAGAACAGAAGTCTGATGTCCGGCCAGGGGATCCAGGAGAGCCCACTCCTTACTCAGCCTGGGCATCTGGTGCTGCCCACCTCCTCCTCTGCCATGACTACCTCCTCTATCGAGCGTCCTTGCAGCTTGCTGGCCACCAACACATGGCAGGTGCCAGCGGGGGGTGGCCCTCGTTCAGCATAACACGCCCTCAGGAACACAACCCTGTCCTCTCCGTCCAAGGGCAGCCCGTGGGCTTGGCACAATTCCCGCGCTTCGTGGGTTCCATCCAGGGCCAGAAGGTGCACCAGGCAGCCCAGAGGCAAGGCCTGCCCCTTAGGGGTACTCAGGGCCCGAGCCAGTCGTGCCAGGGCTTCACGGCGGGCGCGGCCCACATGGCCTTGCACCGCGCAGCTTTGCAGGTAAGGTAGCGTCCGGAGTAAGCGGAACAGGCGAGCGGTGTTGCCCTCGCGGAAGGCGGCATCCACTGCCAAGGCCAGACGGAGACCGGGGCCGGCGCGCACGTCAGCGGGCAGCTGCAGAATCTCCCACAGGGCTTCCACGGAGCCTGCAAAGGGGGGCAAACCAGGATGAGCATGCGTGGGTCAAGCCCACCAACCCCTGCCTCCTCCCCAGGACTGGTCCGCCGCTTTCCGCTAGGAGGAAGTGGGAGGCTCTTGGGAACTGCTTTGCCTGCTCTGGTCCTAGTGGACACACCAGGTTTCCCCCTAGCCCGGCCTGGAAAGGCCATTGTTTCCCTTCCACAGCCAGGGACCTCGGTTCCTGTCCCTACAGCCTCTCTGTCGCTAGGGAAACCCATTTAATCTATGACAACGAAATAGAAAGGATCAGGCTGCCCTACCCACAGGAGGTTTGGCAACACCACCTGGGAACGCAGGTTAAGAAAAGAT
Organism: Ochotona princeps; assembly: GCF_030435755.1. NCBI lineage: Eukaryota > Metazoa > Chordata > Mammalia > Lagomorpha > Ochotonidae > Ochotona > Ochotona princeps. The sequence continues at coordinate 5,343,364 of NC_080835.1, forward strand.
TAGGTTAAAAAAAAAAGATTAGGAGATGAAGACCAACCGTCCCGCCTGGCCCGCCCTGGGAGGTGGGGGCCGGGCCCTGCGGCTCTGAACAAGGGCTTCTCTGCCACAGGGACCCCCGACTCACCTAGGTTGTAGAGCAGAAAGAGGCCCTGGAAGGTGGCCTGGCGGGCGGGCGGCACCGCGCCCCGCGCGTAGCAGCGCCGCAGCGAGCCGAAGGCCTCCTGCACCTGCAGCTGCAGCAGCACCGGGTCCAGCGGCCCGCAAGCCGCGTCCGGCCCGAGCCGCGCCACCACGGCCAGCAGCGTGGCCAGCGCGGCCTCCAGCACCACCGCCTCCTCGGCGTCGCCCGCGCCCTGCTGCGCCAGGTCCAGGCGCACGGCGCGCAGGCGGTCAGCCACGAAGCCGGCCACCTCAGCGGGCGACGCCTCCTCGCTCTCGGCCACCTCGCCGGCCAGGTAGCGCACGGTGGCCAGCAGCACGGAGGGCGGCCGCAGCTGGCTCGGCGAGGGCGGGGGCTTGCCGGCGGCCGGCCGGCTGTACTCCTTCACCGTGCGCTGCGGGTCGGCGCGGGGTCGGTCCCCGCCTCCGCCCGGGGCCACCTCCAGGCGGTGCAGACGGCGCTCCTCCTCGCGCCGGGCGCGCTCGGCGGCCGGGCACATGTCCGGGCACGTGCCCACCGGCAGCTGGCAGGCGGGCATGGGCGCGCTGCGGGGGCCCCGGGGGCGCTCAGCGACCTGGGCACCGCGGCGGCCGTTCGGCCCGGTTCTCTGAGGGCCGCCCTTTGGTGTAGGGCTTCAGAGCGCCACCGCCCGGCAGGCCCTGCCCACCGCGGCCTCACGCGGTCCCGTCCAATCGGTTTCTCTAGAAGCGCGGCGACAAGAGCCGAAAACGCCCCTAATCGTTCCGCGGGCTCAGGCACTTACAACGTCCCGGCATAGGGCGTCGGCTCCGCCTCGGGGCCGCCCTCCCAGGGTGCTCCGCTCTGGGCCCGCCCGGGGGAGGGGGCGGGCAGCAAGGCCACGCCCCGAGCGCTGCCAGCGCGGGGCCACGCCCCAAACAAGCAGTTGCGGGGACACGCCCCCGGCACAGACCACGCCCCGAGCGCTGCCAGCGCGGAGACACGCTCCCGGCACAGACCACGCCCCAAACACCGCAGATGCGGGGTCACGCCCCGAGCGCTGCCCCCGCGGGGTCACGCCCCCGGCACAGGCCCACACCACCTCTCAGGGACACACCCCGTTACAGACCACGCCTCTTGGTGTTAGGACACGCCCTCCCTAGTGCAGGACCACACCCCCACCCACTGCCTGCGCAGGAACACGCCCCTAGTGATGGACACTGGCAGTCGTTAAAGAACGGTGCTCAATGGAGTCCTCTCCAGCATCCCCCATAAAATGGCTGTTAGTCGGCCATGCCCCATCATTGCCATGGAGATTATCTCCTCCTCAAAAGCTGAGGGGCCAGCAAGTTTTCCTTCAAAGAGCTACAGGGGAGTAGATGATTTAGACTTCCCCTCTGGCAGGTGTTGTGCGAGTTTTACTAATAAACAGATTTCATCAAGTTTACACCAGCCACAGATGTCTCTTTTTTCACCTCAAACCATTCAAAGATGAAAATCACCATTCTAGCTCATGAATGTACAAAACGTAGGGCAGTGAGTCAGATTTGGCTGTGGGCTTCAGTTCCCAGTTTCCAGATGGGTAAAGTGACTGTTCTGTGACCCAGAGAATGGCAGGGTCGGAAGTTGAATCCTCTGAGGAGGCTGCTGTCACAAGGGAGCAGAGCTGAGCAATCCATTGCTGTTCTTATTTTTGGTCCAGTTACACATGGAAATGGCCCCCTGGGGTTATGAGCTCAGGAAGTAGGGGGCCAGGCCCTGAAGGGAGGACCGGGTGGTGGGGCAGCTGGCAGTGCTGGAGCTGGATCCCTGGAACAGGACACCCCATCTCAGGGCGAGGGCTGGGACAGGTGCAGGTGCAGGATCTCCTCGGCCCGCTTCAAGTACTCGGCCGCCTTCTTCTTCACACCTTCACGGCGGGCGGGGGACGGGTCGCCTGTGGACAGAGACAGGCTTGCCTGGGGGACAGGGATCTCACTGCCCTTGGCCCCTCACAGGCCACAAGGTGAGCCTTACTCCCTCCCTCCAGGGTCCAGTGCCCGTTCTCCCCATTCTGCAGACGTATAGGGAGCCTACACACAGCCCAACAGCGGGCTAGTGGGGACAAGCACTCCTGCTCTGCCGTCCTATGTCACCTGGGACCCCAGGGGACCCTTCCCCACCACCCCGGCTTCCTCTCCCAGACCCTGCATACCAGGTACCCCCTGTAAGAGGATGTGCACGCCGTCCCGGTAGCCCTGGAGTGCGGCAGGGTAGGCGCCCGCCTTCTCGTCCCGTAGGGCCTGGGTGATGAGTTCTGTGGCCCGGCCCACATAGGCAGGGATGGACTTGTCTCGCTCGCTCTCCTCCTCCTCCTGACCTCCCGGCTCCCAGGGTTCCTGACCCAGCTGCTGGGGCTCGACCTCTGCCATGGCCAGCTCCCCTAAGCAGGTGGGGCTGGAGCCTGCACCTTGGGCAGCCAGAAAGGATGGGTTCAGGCCAGGGGGCCCTGCTGTACCCAGGGTCTGCTGCCCACCCACACCTCTGCCAGCCTGTGCTCAGGGCAGGGAAGCAGGACCTGGACGAGCCAGAAGCCACAAGCAAACATAGCACATCCTCCAGGGGTCTATTTAACTATGGGGATGTGGCCCTGTGCTTTTGTGCAGTCTCGCCTTCCTAACTGGCTCTCCAGGAATATGCTGACTACTTCGCAAGTTGTGAGTCCCTGGGCCCTGGGGACCTCAGCAACCCCTCCACAGAAGGTCCCCCTCGTCCCAAGACATCCTCCTACCCCAGCCTAGGCCCTGCCTGTCCCCACTCCTTACCTTCCTTGGAGAAGGGGTCAAAGAGGGCGAGCTCGGCCTCGGTGAGGGGCCCTCGGGCAGGGGGAGCAGCCCCCGCCTCCTCGGGGCTGCCGCAGCTGAACAGCAGATCCAGGGCCTCCTGGGCAGGGCTGGATGGCATGGGGTCCACTGGAGGGAGGCCACGGGGGACAGGAACACCTGCACTAATTGCCCCCACTGTCAGCACCGATCCACCTCTCCCTACATCTGGCGACGACCTCAGGTGTGCACAAGCCCATCGCAACAGTTCATGTCCATTTTCCAGACTGAGAAATGGAGTTCCTGAGATGCACAATGTCCTGCCCCCAATCGAACTGGTACACATCCTTTTCACTGAGCAGTGGGTGGGGACCCCGATGCCAGCCCACCTCCTCTGCCTACCCTGGCCCTCCCGTGCTGGCTCCCAGGTACCTGGCACTTCTGAGTCCTTAAGGCCCCGCCTTTCCGTGGGCAGCAGTGGGGGCAGCTGGGGCTCGTCAGGGGGTGGCGTGGGGATCAGTGGGGGTGGCAGGATGTGTAGTTCCCTGGACACCTCAGAGTGCTGTGTCACCTCCCCACCCTGTGGGAGGGAAAGATCAGCCCCAGGGGCAGCGGGGAGGGAAGTCAGGGCATGTGGCCTGGCAGCAGGCAGGCAGGTGACTTCCCGGGGGCTGGGCAGGCGGCAGGAGCAGCTGCACCTACCCGGAAGAACTCCTTGAGCTGGGGGCTGTTGTTGAGTGCGGGGATGTGCACCGTGAACTGGAGCAAGTCCTCTGCCCCCTTGCGGCGCTCCTCAATCACTGACGCTTCAAAGCGGCCTGTGGAGCCCCCCACGGTGAGGACAGGGGAGGGAGGGCAGCGGTGGAGCCCCCATGGTGGGGCCAGGGGAGGGAGGGCAGAGGTGACCCTGAGGCCTGCTTCTCCTCGGCCCACCTGGGACACTGAGCAGCCCACCGCCTCCTCCAGCAACCCTCCCTGCATCCTCCCAGCAGGATAAACCTCCCCTTCCATTGCCCGGATGTGTCCTGAGCATCTGGGTTCTGATGGTAAATGGGATAGTAGAAGTCTCTGCCCTCCTGGCCATGGAAGGTGAGGGGACACCAGGCCATTCCAGACAGCCTGATGCAAGGAAGGTAAAGCAAGGCCCAGAAAGGGACAGGTATCCCCCCGAGGTCACTCAGCAAATGGTCCTCACCCTATCCCACCCATGTATTATTTTCTTAAACCAGGTTCCTTGCTCTGTCCTGGACATCCTAGAGGTGACTACCTCTGGCCTCAGGATGTCACACACTGCCTGGTACAACCAGGCACTGGCGTAGTGGGCCAGCAACAAACCTTCACCAGCTATGACCAAACATCTGGTGAATCAGGAGACCCAGCTGCCAGACAGACGAGCACCGTTGAATAAAAGCAAACTACAGAGGGCTGGCACTGTGGCACAGTGGGTGAAGTCAGGGCCGGTGGCATCAAATCCTGGCTGCTCCACTTCTGATCCAGCTCCTTGCCAATGTGCATGGGCAAGCAGTGGATGAGGATTCAAGTGCCTGGGCACTTGCCAGTCACGTGCAAAACCTGGGCGGAGTTCCTGGCTCTCGGCCATTTACAGGCACCTTGGGAGTGAGCCAGCAGACGGCACCTCCCCAGCCCCAGCTTCCCTCTTTGTAATTCTACCTTTCAAATAAATACATAAAACCTAAAAAAACAAGAAAAAACCCACATGGGCCACATGGGCAATTTCAAATATTATATGGGCTTCATTTAAAAAAATGAAAAAGATACAAAATTAACCCAAGCTGTCCAGAAGATTCCAGCTTCTGCGAGCCACTGATGTAAACTGCAAGGATCGAGTGTCATTCTGCCTCCCAGGGGCTGGGCTCTAACACATCCAGCTCCGCCCACCCGCTTCTCCTGTGCTGTGCGGCTGCAGGTGCGTAAGGTTGCTGGTGTGGCCAGCGCCGGGCTGGAAGGCACACCTGGGGGAGAGGGGGGAGGCATCCTGGTTTTGCCTCTTCTAGGTCAAGGCCCTTGATCTCAAGGACGCTTTGCTTACCCATCTTAAAAAAAACAGGGCTGAGGACAAGCACAGGGTGCCCCACGTGGGACATCCACATCACAGATCCAAGTGCGCCGCTTTGAGTCCCAGCTTCCTGCGCAACACAAACCCTGGCAGGGCAGCAACAATGCCGGGAAGCTGGGTCCCTGCCAACTACGTGGGAGACCCACGTGGCCTTCCTGGCTCCCAGCATAGCCTACTGCCGGCATTTGGGGGTAAGAACCAGTAGATAGGAGACCTCTCTCTGTTCATTTCTTCCTCATGTTTCTCTATTTGCCTTTCCACTAGACCAGAAGAGTAGATAATGGAGGTGACCCAGACCAGGATGCAAAGACTGCCCTGAGCCCCGGCTTCCTCCTCCCAGCCTCCACTGGCGGTGGCTTGACAGACGGCTCACTCACCAAACACCTGGGCAGGAGGGAAGGCGGGGAACTCCTCGAGGCGGCGGAAGAGGTTGCGGTGTGTGTAGGCCAGGTCACTGTGAAGCTTGCGGAAGTCACTATACCGCTTCCAGACCACCACCTGTGGGTAGACAACATGTATCACTGGCCCCAAAGCAGCAGATACTGCCGCAGGGCAGCTGGGCAGGTGGGCAGGTACCAGGCTGGCCAGGGAGGGAGGAGGTGCTGCCTACTTCCTCTGTCCATACCTGGAACAGGGGATGCCCCCCAGTTCTTACCTCTTTGATGTCCTCAGGGTCCTTCTTGGAGATGAACTGGAAAAGCAAGACAAGAAACTGGGTGAGACCAGAGAGGACCCAGCCAGCCCAGCGTGTGGAAATTCCAGGAAATTCCCAGCCCTCAACTCCCAGCTTCCTCCCACCCTCACCTGGCCCTACCCTGCCCCAAGAGGTCAGTGGCCATTGGTGCCAGGCTGTCCTGGCTTTAAGCCTCTGAGTGCCGTTCTGGGTGATGTTTCTGTACGTGCCTCAGTCTCTCCGTCGGAGACATGGAAGGCTCCCTAAAGGGCCATCCACTGGGCTCCCCCTAGAGCGCAGTCCTCCCGCTGTTCCTTCAGGGAGTCAAGTCCCTTGTGTCTCCAAGAACCCCAAGGGGTTGGTGAAGTGGGAGGAAGTGCCACTTTCCCTCCTGTTCTGTTCACAGAAGTGTAAAACTCAAGCCTTCTGTGTGGACTATGTAGCAGTTTTGGAATCCAGAGACGCAAGACCCAAGAAACACGTCTGTTTAAAGACAAGCAAGGGCAGGCATTGGGTGCCAGGGCTACCAACTGCTGCTCACGTAGGCATGCCTGGCTCCAGTCCGGGCTCCTTGGTCCAGCTCCCTGCCAACACACAACCTGAGGAGCAGCAGATGAGGGTCAAGTGTGCGGCCCCAGCACCCATATGGGGAGACCGGGGCAGTCCCGGCTCCTGGCTCCAGCCCTGCCCAGCTGCTGTATGCATCTGAGCAGTGAAGCAGCAGGTGGAGAGCTCTCTGTCTCTCTGTAACTCTGCCTTTCAATGAAATACATACGTGTTGGTACCAAAATAAACTGATACATTTTGTAAACATTCTCACTTATTGGAAAGACAGAGAGACCAAGACGGACAGACGAAAGGAAGCTCTTGTACTTGCTAGTGCCTTTGCCAAACACCCCGCCTCAGCAGGTACTGGGCCAGGCCAAACCCAGAGCCAGGAACTCAGTCTGAGTCACCCATGAGGGTGGCAGGGCCCCAAGCCTGGAGGCCATCCCCTGCTGTCACCTTCCCGAAGCCTGCCGGCAGGAAGTTACAGAAGCAGAGGAGATACGCAAACCTGCACCCTCCCCTAGGGGTAGCTGTCCACTGTACCCGACGCCATACCCTTTTAAAATAACTTCATTACAATTTTTTTAAAATTTTTATTGGAAAGTCAGGTATACAGAAAGGAAGAGAGACAGAGAGGAAGATCTTTCGTCTGATGATTCACTGCCCAAGTGGCCACAATGGCCGGAGCTGAGTTGATCCGAAGCCAGGAGCCTGGAGCCTCTTCTGTGTCTCCCATGCAGATTCAGGGTCCCAAAGCTTTGGGCCATCCTCGACTGCTTCCCCAGGCCACAAGCAGGGAGCTGGATGGGAAGCGGTGCCACTGGGATACACACCAGCTCCCATGTGGGATTCTGGTGTGTTCAAGGCAATGGCTTTAGCCGCTAGGCTACTGTACCAAGCCCCAAAGCTATTTATTTGGAAAGGTAGATTTAGAGAGATATGGAGAGACAGAAGGAAAGATATTCCGTCTGCTGCTTCACTCCCCAGTGGCTGCAGCAGCTGGAGGATGCAGGGTCCCAAGGCTTTAGGCCATCCTCGACTGCTCTACTAGGCTACAAGCAGGGAGCAGGATGGGAAGTAGAGCATCTTGGATGCAAACCTGTTCCCTTGTGGATACTGGTGCCGATGAGCCACTGCATTGGCCCCTAAAGTCCATTTTCTCACAGATCCTTTTCTGTGAGTGGTCAATGCTTACTGCTTTCCGTATGGAAATAAGCGCCGGATGCAGGTCCTGGGCAGGCCTAGCTCACTGACTCAGTGGAGCCAGGGAGAGCAGAGAGGGCCAAGGTGGACAGCTTGGTGGAGGGGAGGAATGGAGCATGCTTATCTGGAGGAAGTTGGAAGCCGGAGACAGGCCTGGTCCCAAGCATTATGTCCTGGGCGGGGGGGGAGTACAGTTTCTCCAGCCCCAGCTGCTGAGGGTGTGGGAGCTACTGACAGTCACGTCCAGGACACGGGACCCAGGCTGGGCTCTGGGATGCCCTGGGTGCCCAGGGTGCCCACTCCCTGATCCCCGGCTCCAGATCTCTCACTGAACCTCACATAGGCCCTGATCCTCCCAGGCTGCAACTCCACAGCCCTCATGGGGGACCCTGGAGCTGCTGGGCTGGGGGGAGCAGCTGCAGGAGGCCACAGGGCACCAGACGCCCCCTTCTCAGGCCACAGAAGCCAAGGTCTTCAGGCACATTGTTTCCTAGCGGCCTTTGCCTGGCCACTGTGGGTTCCTAGGTGACATAGCTGTGATTAAGCTCTGCTCTGACAGCCTCCCCGCTGCCCTTGGTGTCTCTAATGTGTGTGTGGTGGGGAAGAGGTGTCCCACTGTGGCTACAGGTGCACAGCCAGCTCCTTGAGCTTCAGGAAGGTGGCAGCTACCCCCATGAATTCGTCAACCTCTTAATTTGTCTGTGCACTTAGGATCTGTGCATTTTACGGCCAGTGTCGTGGTACAGCAGGGGTTAAGCCTCAGAAACACTGGTATCCCACACTCAATTTCTGGCTGCTCCAGTTCCGATCCAGTTCCCTGCTAATGTGCCTGGGGAAGCAGCAGAGGATGGCGCAAGTCCCTGGAACCCTGCCATCCACATGGGAGACCTGGATGAAACTCCTGGCTCCTGGTTTCAGCCGGGTCCAATCTAGGGCTGTTACAGCCATTTGGGGGAAGTGAGTCAGTGGGTACAGGATTCTTTCTCCCTCTCTGTAATTGAGCCTTTCAACTAAATAAACATAAGCTTTTGAAAAAAAAAAAAAGTTAAAAGCTAAAAGCAAGGCCTATGTGGAAATGTACAGTCCCTCACTTCCTTTCTGCCCTACCCCCGCCCATCTTCCCTGGGAACAAGCTTCCAGTCATATACTTTATTTATTTTTTTAAAGACTTATTTATTTTTATTGCAAAGTCAGATATACAGACAGAAGGAGAGACAGAGAAGAAGATCTTTCGTCTGATGATTCACTCCCCAAGTGACTGCAATGGCCGGTGCTGCACCGATCCGAAGCCAGGAACCAGAAACTTCCTCCAGGTCTCCCACACGGGTGCAGGGTCCCAAGGCTTTGGGCCGTCCTCAACTGCTTTCCTAGGCCACAAGCAGGGAGCTGGATGGGAAGTGGGGCTGCGGGGATTAGAACCGGAACCCATATGGGATCCCGGCGCATTCAAGGCCAGGCCCCAGTCATAAACTTTAAGCCGGGAAAAGAGTCTATAAAAAATTTGCCTAAAGCACATTTTTTTTTTAACATATAGGATTCTGTATTTGGCTCAATGTGATGTGTTGTGACTTTCAAAAATTCATTTAAAAAAAAAAAAAGTTGGGCCTGGTGGCGTGGCCTAGTGGCTAAAGTCCTTGCCTTGAACGCCCCGGGATCCCATATGGGCGCCAGTTCTAATCCCGGCAGCTCCACTTCCCATCCAGCTCCCTGCTTGTGGCCTGGGAAAGCAGTTGAGGACGGCCCAAAGCTTTGGGACCCTGCACCCGCATGGGAGACCTGGAAGAGGTTCCTGGTTCCCGGCATCGGATAGGCATAGCACCGGCTGTTGCGGCTCACTTGGGGAGTGAAACATCGGATGGAAGATCTTCCTCTCTGTCTCTCCTCTCTGTATATCCGGCTTTCCAATAATAATAAAATCTTTAAAAACAAAAAGAATTATTTTTATTTGAAAGTCAGCCTAGGGCCCGGCATGGTAGCAGCTAAATGCCTCCCTTACATGCACCGGGATCCCATGTGGGCGCAGATTTGTATTCTGTTGTCTCATTTCCCATACTGCTCCCTGCTTCCAGCCTGGAAAAGCAGTCAAGGATGGCACAAAGTCTTGGGATGCTGCACCCATGTGGGAGACCCAGAAGAGGCTCCAGGCTCCTGGCTTCAGACCGGCTCAGCACCAGCTTGGTTCCAGCCATTGAGGCCACTACGGTCACTTGGGGAGTGAATCAATGGACAGAAGTTCTTCCTCTCTGTCTCTCCTCCTCTCTGTATATCTGACTTTCTAATAAAAATATTTTTTTAAGTCAGTCTAACAGAAAAGGAGAGACATAGTGAGATTGAGAGATTATCCATCTGCTGGCTCATTCCCCAAACGACTGCAATGGCCGGAGCTGAGCTGACTGGAAGCCAGGAACTTCTTCCGGGTCTCCCACAGGGATTCAGGGTCCCAAGGACTTGCACTATCCTTTCTCTGATGCTTTGCCACATACTTTAGCAGGGATCTGGTTGGGAAGTGGTACAGCTGGGAGTTTAACCTTCCCCACAAGGAATGCTGGCACTGCAGACAGTGGCTCTGCCCACTATGCCACAGCTCTAGCCTCCCCACACCCACCCAAAAATTACATATATATATGTATATATATATATATATTTATTTTTTTGGAAAGGCAGCATTACAGAGAGGGAGAGAGACACAGAGAATCTTCCACCTGCTGGTTCCCTTCTCAGTTGGCCACAACAGCCCAGACAGGTCCAGCTCAGGCTTGAAGCCAGAAGTCTGATTCAGTGTCCTACACAAGAGGGAACTGGGGCCCACGTCCCGGGGATCAGGGAGCTGGGTGGGAAGTGGGCAGCGGGGATCTCGCTGGCAGGCATTGCCATAACTTGCAGGGGCACTACAACGTGGGTGCTGGCAGCGTACTGAGGTTCAGATCCCCAGTCACGGTTACTCAGGCCTCATGGAAAAATCTGAAAGCACAAAACACCTCTCAGCCCGGGGCGCGCCCCCGCACCTCCCCTCCTCTCTGGGGGCATGCCCCTGACCGTCACCAGTGGGTTCCTGGCCGCAGCTCGCGGCTTCTCCAGTCTCACCGCACACGACAGGGTCAGTCCCTACACAGACACTTGCTGCCTGGACTAGGCCAGGGAGCGGCAGTACTGACCCCCTCACAGATTTTTAAATCTACAAGCCATCATTATTATGTTTTTGTCAGAGAATGAACTCTTGAAAGGATTTTTCCCTCAGCATCCAACACAAACCCCTCGCCAGAAATTCACAACCTGACGCACAAGGCAGCACGAGACCAACGCGGGCACCCAAGCCCGGAAAAAGGCACAGTGATGGCCGCCCCGCCCCTCTGGCCCCGCCCCACCGACCACGCCCCGCCTCGCCGGCTCCGCCCCCGGCGCATCAACTGGCCACGCCCTCCCGCGACTCCGCCCCGACCCCGCGGGCTGACCCCGCCCCCCGAAGCCTTGCCGGCCACGAAGGCACCGCCCCTTAAAGGGGAAATTTTTCTCTAAGGTCTAAAAAGGGGGCTTCTGCCCGCGCCCGCCTTAAGGGAGCCCCTCACCTGCGCGGTGACTTTGTACTCGGTGTAGCCCTTGGGGTGGGTCCTGGGCTCCGAGACAGTGTAGCGCCGCAGGAAGTCATCTTTGGCTTGGCGAGACATGGCCGGCTCGCCGGAGCCGAGCCGGGCGCCGGCCTCCCACTCCTGCCCGGCCGCGGTCCCGCTGCGGCCGCCGCGCTCGGGCCTGCACCCCACTCTGCCGCTGCTGCCGCTTCCGGGCCCGAGCCGGTCGCCCGGTGACAGCGCCGCGCGTGCCCGGCCAAGGGAGCGTCGGGAAAGTTCCGGGTCGCCGGCAAAGCGTAAAGCAGGGTCATACCTTCCCGGTGGAAAAGGAGGCTGCCGCCCAGTCGGGAGTGGATCCTGGGTGAACTCGGCGAGATGCCTCCCTGTCGATAGTTCTTTCTTAAGATTGATTTTTATTGGAAAGGCAGATTTACAGAGAGGAGGAGAGACAAATAAAAAGATCTTCCATCCACTGGTTCGCTTCCCAAATGACCTCAACGTCCAGAACAGAATCCATCTGAAGCCTGAAGCCAGAAGCCAGGAGCTTCCTCGAGGCCTCCCACGCGGGTGCAGGGTCCCAATGCATTGGGCCGTCCTCGACTGCTTTCCCAGGCCACAAGCAGGGAGCTGGATGGGAAGTGGAGCAGTTGGCACACGAACCAGTCACCATAAGGGATGCCCGGCGCTTGCAGGTGGAGGATTAGACCGCCTAGCCACCACACCAACCTACTGCTCCAACCTTTTCCGTATTTCCACCTTCACTGAGAACGACAAACGAGGTGACAGGAAGAGGAGACAGCTGCAAAGGCTTGCCCGCTCCATGGCTGTGGAGGGTAAGAGAGACAGGCTTGTTCCAGGCATGAAGAGAAGTGGTGGCCAGGGAGCAGGCATGAGGACTGATTTGAGGACTTGGGGAACATGCCAGACAACCTCAGTAGCAGCTGGGCAGATTTTTTTTAAGATTTATTTTTATTGGAAAGGCAGATATACAGAGAGAAGGAGAGACAGAGAAGATCTTCTGACCGATGGTTCACTCCTCAAGCAGCCACAACGGCCAGAACTGCATTGATCCGAAGCCAGGAGCCTGGGAGCTTCTTCTGGGTCTCACACGGATGCAGGTTCCCAAGGTTTTGGGCTGTCCTCGGCTTGCTGTTCCAGGCCAGAAGCAGGGAAATGAATGAGAGGCGGGGCTGCCAGGATTAGAACCGGTGACCATATGGGATCCTGGAGCATTCAAGGTGAGGACTTTAGCTGCTAGGCTACTGCGCTGGGTCCATGATTTCACAAGCTGGGGCAGAACCGGGGTAGGGGTTTACGGACTCTGTAAAGGAGGTGGGGTTTAGGGTGCCCCGTCTCACTCCCCTGTGTTTCTCCTCCCCTCCTCCAGGAACTCGGGGAGCTGATGGCTTTATTGCAGTGTCTTCAGACCCAATCAGCCAGGAGGTGACATCGTCACAAGCCACAAGGGATTGGGATGGAGCAGACGTAGCATGGGCAAATATGGGGCTGCCTCCAAGGTCCCCTAAAGCATGTCCACCTGCCTGGCACAGCACCACCGAGGCCACCGGCCATACCCAGTGCCGTGCTGCTTCCTGAACTCCCTCCCAGGGGGTGGCAGAGTACAGGGAATGGGGACTCCCCTAACGCCTAAACCGTATCTCTGCTGGATTCGTGGGGATGCTTCCAGGCAGATGTCGACCACAGCCTAGCTGGGGGCTCAGCAGCTGCCACCTCATCCCCCCTTCCCCACCCTAGCGCCAGGTAGGGAAATTGAGGCCTAGATAGGCCAGGCCACTCGGCAGAACTGGCTTCCAGTTGTCCTTGATGAGCTCCGAGCTCGATGCGCCGCGGCCTGGCAGGGCACAGAGGCTATTGGTCTGTCCACCCGTTTCTCCCGTCCTCCGGGGACCGGGACTTGGCCTCTAGCTGCTGGTGGCCCGTTTACATGTCCTAGAGAGACTGAGAGATGGCGAGGCCTGAGCCAGCACAGGGGGCGGCGGGGTGTCCTGCTCCCAACTCTTCCACTGCCCAGCCCAGAGGATAGAGAGAGCAAGTCACCTAATCTTGGGGAGGTTCAGCTTAACCCTGGAGGGCTGCAGAGCCCTGTCCAGTTGTCATACGCTCAAGCCCCTGGGGTAGTCCCACCCCAGCACAGTGCCCTACAGCCTTCTGGGAAGACCTTGAACACCGGGCCTGACCTGACCTGCTGGCCCCCTCCTGGTCCCCCCTGGAGCCCAGAGTCCTCCACATCTCCCAGGAGCCCTTGCCCTTGTCATCCCTGCCCGTCTGCTGCGTGGCACTGGTTACATCCTACTCTGCTTCCTGCAGCCCTGATTGGGAGCCAAGCCCCATTCTTCCTGACCCTCCCTGTGACTCAGTCCCCCACCCATTAGAACCCGTCCACCTGCTGCCTCCTTTCCTCTAAGGGAAGGGAGCAGTGCCATGCGGCCTGGACTCTCCCAGGGGGAGGTTCTGTGTGACACCCCCTACCAGCCTCTCTGTTCCCCCCTTTGGACTCAGGGCTCCCAGGTCATGTCTGAGGCTGTCCCCACCAACCAACAGCTCAGCCGGGCACCAGGGCAAGGAGCGCTTTATTCTCAGTCACACAGGACAAGGCCCACAGCCTCAGCAGCGGGTATATGTGTGTGGGTGTCCCTGCAGCCCCCGCTTTGTGTTGGGGGTGGCAGCAGCAGGCCAGGTGTGTGTGTGTTGGGCCAGGATGACAGCCAGCAGATGGCCATGGCGGGTGGCAGAGGAGGCGAGGAGTGCTAACCCTGCTGGCTGACTCCCTTTCCTGCAGGGAGCACTGGGTTGGGGGAAAACGGGTGGGTTGGACATCTCGAAGGGGGTGGGGGCCTGGAACGGTCAGTCGGCTGTGAAGATGCGGCTGGAGATGTCATCCAGGAGCCAGTCGATGCCCAATAGCAGGTTCTCCCCGGTGACGGCACTGCAACCCTGGATGCACCAGTGGTGGCTGCGGATCGAGTCCAGCTCCAGGGCCTGGGGGGTGGCGGGCAGGAAGTAACACTAGACATTGCTGCCAGCTGCTGCCCTCGCCTCTTCCGGCCCAAGGAACCCAGAGGCCTCCCTCCAGGGTCGCCCCATCCAGGAAGCCTCCCGGGGTGGTGGGCATGTTGGGTTCCCCCGGGATCTTGCACCTGCATCAGCTCGCCCTCCCTAGCCCAGACCTCTAGAGCTGAAGGCTGAGGTTCAGAAAGGCACTGAGGGTAGCCTTGCTCCTCATCCGTCACCGACTCTCCAGTGCCCCGATGAGGGCCTGCGGCACGGCAGGGGCTGCTGGGCGCTTCCCAACAAGTTCTATTATTCTGGGGTTATCCAATAAAATCACGGTGGGAAAGGCGCGTCCTTGTGCCTCAGTGGGCCTGCCCTGCCCCCAGACTCACCTCCCGAATGGTGTTAGAGGACAGTGCTCCGGGCAGGTCCTGCTTGTTGGCGAAGATGAGGAGGGTTGCTCCGGCCAGGCGCTGCAGGTGGCAGGGGCCAGGGTTCAGGGGTCAGCTGACCCCTCCTCCACTGGCCCCAGTAGCTGAGGGGCAGCAAAGGCCTGGCAGGGGGTGGGGCCAGGGCAGTGGGGTCACCACCCAGTGCACCTCTCCCCACAACCATGCCTGGTTCCTCTACCGTGAACATGGAGGAGGAACCACACAGCGTGAACCCCAGAGCTCCCCCTGGTTTTGGAGGACTGGGATCTGATGACCTCACAGAGTGGAGGTGGAACCAGAAGTGGCCAAGCCTCCCTTTCAAACTCAACCCCTAGAGGGCTTCAGGCTCTGCCCCTGATCCTAGTCACTCCGACCCGCCAGGTCTGCCACCTGGGAGGGGCTCAGCGCCTGACAGACACAGATATTTTTCCTCCCATAATTACTAAAAATTGCATTCATCACTCTCAAAGCGACCTGATTTTCAACCAACTGCAATGTAGTAAGGAGGATTGAACCATGAAACAAACAACATGGCAGCAGAGAAGCTGATGAGGCCCACCTGCAGCCTATAGGGGACACTCAGCCAGCCAGAGTCACTTCCTGGTTCTGACCTGTCCCTGGGGGCTTCCCAAATGCCAACAGCAGGTGCACTGTGGAGTAGAAAGTCTATCGCTGTCCAACGAACTGGCTACCCCTTGGGATCCCGGTGCTTGGAAGGTGAAGATTGAGCCACTGAGCTATTGCACCATGCCCTATAAAGTCTTTTTTTTTTTTTTTTTTAAAGATTTATTCATTTTATTACAGCCAGATATACTCAGAGGAGGAGAGACAGAGAGGAAGATTTTCCGTCCGATGATTCACTCCCCAAGTGAGCCGCAATGGCCGATGCGCGCCGATCCGAAGCCGGGAACCAGGAACCTCTTCCGGGTCTCCCACGCGGGTGCAGGATCCCAAAGCTTTGGGCTGTCCTCAACTGCTTTCCCAGGCCACAAGCAGGGAGCTGGATGGGAAGTGGAGCTGCTGGGATTAGAACCGGTGCCCATATGAGATCCCAGGGCGTTCAAGGCGAGGACTTTAGCCGCTAGACCACGCCGCCGGGCCAGCCCTATAAAGTCTTAAAACAAAACGTGTGGGTGGGTGATAGGGGCTTTTGTTGGCATGATGGCTCAATTGGTTAATCCTGCACCTCCAAGTGCAACATCCCATATGGGTGTCAGTTCGTGTCCTGGCTGCTCCAGGTCCCATCCAGCTCCCTGCTTGTGGCCTGGGAAAGCAGTAGAGGATGGCCCAATGCCTTGGGACCCTACACCCAGGTGGGAGACCTAGAAGAAGTTCCTGGCTTCTTGCTTCAGATCGGCTCAGCTCTGGCCATTGTGGCCATTTGGGAAGTGAAGCAGCAAATGGGAGATCTTTCTGTTTCTCCTTCTCTAACTCTGCCTTTCCAGTAAAAATAAACAAATCTTTATATATCCATATAAAGGCAATGGGAGAGCCTGGCACCGTGGCACACTGGGTTTAGCTGCTGCATGAGAGGCCTCCACCCAGCATCCATGTGCTGGTTAGGGCCCTGGCTGCTCCGCTTCTGATCCAGCTCCCTGTCATGTGCCGGACAAAGCCCTGAGCTCCTGTACCCACACGGGACACCCAGATGGAGCTCCAGGCTGCTGGCTTCCACCTGGCCCAACTCTGACCTTTATAGCTATTTTGGAGAGTGAACCAGCAGATGGAAAAAATCTTTTTCTCTATCGCTCCCCTTGCTGTCATTCTGCCTTTCAAATACTTAAAAGTAAACAAATGTCCATGGCCTGGCGCAGTAGCCTAGTGGCTAAAGTCCTTGCTTGGCTCGCACCAGGATCCCATACGGGTACTGGTTCTAATCCCAGCAGTCCCATTTCCCATCCAGCTCCCTGCTTGTGACCTGGGAAGACAGTCGAGTACAGCCCAAGGCCTTGGGGTCCTGCACCCGTGTGGGAGACCTGGAAGAAGTCTCCTGGCTTCAGATCGGAGCTGAGCTTTGGCCGTTGCGGCCACTTGGGGAGTGAATCAGTGGATGGAAGATCTTCCTCTCCGTCTTTCCTCCTCTTTGCATATCTGACTGTCCAATAAAGATAAATAAAATTTTTTTAAAAAGAGCATTTTGAGCCCAGACAGTAAGACCATCCAAGGGCCAGTGTTACAATGTAGCAAGGCACTGGCATGCGCGTGGACACTGCTGCTTCCTTTCCCAGCTGCTCCACTTCCATCCAGCTCCCTGATAACATGCCTGGGGAATCAGCATAAGATGGACCAAGTGCTTGAGCCTCTCCCACCCATATGGGAGATCTGGAAGAAGCTCCTGGCTTTGGCCTGGCCGAGCCCTGGCCACTTTGTGGCCATCTGGAGAGTGAACCAATAATGGATGAAAGATCTCTGTAACTGTTTCAAAAAACATTGAAGCAGATTTTCTTCTTTAAAAGATCATCTTAATTTCAGTCCTCACTTCAGTGCAGCTCAGAGAGGTTAAGTGTCTTGCCTGAGGTCACCCAGCAGAGGCGGCTTCCTGAGCCAGGTCCCACCCCCTCCAGAGTCTCCCACGCAGCCTCGAGTCCTCTTCCCGAAAGCCCAGCGACCGGGGTGATGTCAGGCCCCACATTTCTGAGCACAGGGTGGCCAAACAGCAACCCCTGGGATAAGAGCCTGGTGGCTGTCACAGCAGCCTTGACAGTGTGGGCTTCCTGGGGTGCCTGGACTCCACCACCCCCACCTGCCCACAGCCCCTGCCTGCCTCACCTCCTCCACCAGCAGGCTCTGTAGCTCCCGCTGGCAATCCTGCATGCGCTGGCGGTCGGCACTGTCCACCACCCAGATGAGGCCGTCCGTGCTCTCAAAGTAGTTCCTCCAGTAGGACCGCAGTGACTTCTGGCCGCCCACGTCCCAGATGTTCAGCTTGAACCTGCACAGGGCAGAAGCCTGAGCTGGACCCTGCCCTGGTCCTGTGACTGCCCACTGTCCCCACCCCGCCCTGGGTCCTGTGCCTGCCCGTTGCCCTCCTCACCTGGCTGCCCAAACCTGAGCTGGGCCCGCCCACTGCCGCCCCCGCCCTGCTCACCCACGGTGCTCCAGGGTCTTGATGTTAAAGCCCAGTGTGGGGGAGATGGTGTCGATGTCCTCGCCATTGAACTTCTTGAGGATGGTCGTTTTGCCAGCATTGTCCAGGCCGCTGGGGTACGCCCCGCCCGTTAAGGAAGTGTCCCATGCTGGGGTGGTGGTGATGTCATCACAGTACCTCAAGTCTCCCCATTGACCCCACAGCAGGCCCCATGAGAGAGGTGGACCCATCCAGGCATATGTACTCCATCTTCTCCTCCCACCCAAAGCTCCTGGGACTCACACAGCGTGTGGGCAGCTCCTGCCATGAGCTCCCTGCTCCTGGGTGGGTTCCAGAGGACAGAGCCTGCCCACAGAAGCCTCACCCTCCAGGGGGCAGGCTGTGGCCACACAGCCTTAGGAATGTGATCCAGCAGGAGAGCGTGGCTCTGGTCAGCACCTGCATGCTAGGGAAGGCCTTTCTGTGGTATCTTGAACCGAGGTCTTATTAGCCTCCCTCACCTGTTTCCAGAATATTCCAAATACCTGCTGGGCAGTGCAAATGAACAGTGGGCACTCACGGCGGAACGGGCTGCAGGGAGCAGGTCCAGGGGCGTCTCTGGGACCTGCTGCCCCACCCCGCGGTCTCCCATCATACAGCATGTTTGTCCACCTACACCACTGCTCGCTGTCTTGTTCCTCTGTGTGTGAACCCACTTCCAGCAGGCTGTGGCTCCCACTGCTTCCCCAGATGGCTAGCTGGTTGGCCAGCCAAGGTGGAACCCCAAAGTCTGTCACTGGGTCCTCCCAGCCTCCCTTAATGCATGGCTCCTGGGTTGGAGTGCTAAGGACCCACAAGTTTGTACCTCCCTCCTCTTTATCTACCAGCCTACCGTTGGCCTCTCTCACTTAAAACACAGGCCCCCATTCACTGCCCCCCCATCTTCTCAACAGCAGCACATGGTTCCATGTCCTTGTCATTTGCTAACATAATCCCACAGGTCATCACCTGTCCTCCCGTCCTTACACTCCAGTCTGGTAGCCCCTCCTGTTGGCCCCCAACTCAGTGTCCCCATTTGGCGACCTCACCTTCTGGCCCCAGGCACCACCATCCTCTCTCTGCTAGGTTCTTGCCTAACTGGTCTGGGGATGACGACTCTACTCTGCACCCCCCTTCACAAGCACAGCCAGGAGGCACTAGGTCCTACGTTGGGGGGTTCCCTCTTCTCCCCATCTCCCCCTGTCCCCTCGGTCTCAGCCGGTGTCCTGTACACCCACAGCGCCCACCCTCCTTCAGGCCCCTGTATTTTGCAATGGGGTCACTCTTCACGCCTGGCCTTCTCTGGCCAGCTTGCAGATACTACGTCACTATCCCCCAGCCTCGCCCAGAGACACGAAGAGGTGACAGAGAGATGGACAGCCGGACCCACGCGCGGAACGACCCGCGCCGTCCACTTGCCCTCCGGGTTCCCTGCTTGAGGGCGGGGCCCGGCACCTGTGGTGGGCGGGGGAAGAGGTCAGAGCTGGGCAGGCCAGGGGACCCCAGGCTGCGGCCCGACCGACGAACGGCGACGTCCAGTCACCTCTGGGCCCCAACTCGCCCTCCCTGCGTCCCGGCACCGCGGCCTCAGGCCCTCACCTGGGGGTGGCTCTCACCGGGTCCCCCCCGCCGCCCGAGCCGGTGGTACGGCCTGCTCGCGGCCCCCTCCAGGAGCGCTTGGTAGCGCCCACGTGCGTGACGCACTCGGGACAGTTGCTGGGCCGATCAGCCGCGCGCACTGACCCCCGCGGCTCCGGCCTCCGAGAGGATACAGCATGAGCAGCCGCAGCTCCCGCTCTTTCTGCTTCATCTTCTTCAGAATGGTCAGAAGCCCCATCGTCCCCGAGCCCCCGCCCGGCCGCTGGTTGCTTCCCAGGCCCGGGACTCCGCTCGCTGTTCCTATTGGCTAGCACGCCCAACGACAGCGCAGCTCATTGGTGGCTGCGCCGCCTGGGCCCGCCCTCGCCCCACGTGACTGCGAGGAGGCCGGGGTCCCTCTAACGGCCTTGGGGGGCTCGGGCGCCGCATTAACCCTTGGCCTCCCGAGGGCCCAGGACTGGTCTGGAGGACCTGCGAAGGCGTCGGGACCGAGAGGACGCGCGCCCGTGGGGCCAGGGCCAGGCTCTGTCCTCCGGAACCTCGAGCCCACACGCTCCCTTAGTCAGTGTCCGAGTGGAAAAGCGGGCTTCCTCTCGTCTGGCTCCTGTGGGGAGGGCGCCCACGGTTCTGTAGGATCGGAAGTGGAGTATCCGTGACTCGAACCGGTGACCCCGTGGGATGCCGACACCACGCCTCGAGGGTTTTCCCTCCTCACCAGTGGAGACCAAGTGAAGAAGCAGGGCCAAAGCGGCGTGTAAAGTCAGTGGGCAGTGCACTTTGCTGCCTGGCTCCGAGCCTGGGCCCCTGCCGGCTGTGGGTGAAGCTGGGGAGGTAGGGGAGGAGCCCCTTCCAGTGCCAGCTTCTGGTAATGGTGTGTGGTCTTCAGCGCAGCCTCCCCACAGCCCTAAGCAGTTTATTTTATTTCTTTATTTGTTTAATTCTTGTAGTTTTTGAGTAGGGAGTGGAAGGTTGAGATTTAAACTCAGAGCCAGTCAACAGTGACCCCCACCGTCTTACAGGGAGAAGGCTACAAAGGGGCTAGGTTTTCCATCCTCAGGAGGTGGTTGTGGCAGGTGACAGCTGGCCAGGGCACTTCCCAGGGCCGGTTCTAATCCCGGCAGCTCCACTTTCTCTCCATCTCTCCTCCTCTCTGTATATCTGACTTTGTAGTAAAATTTAAAAATAAATCTTAAAAAGAAAATGATGTGGTGGCACAGACAAGGCCTCAGCTTGCGATACTGACTTCCCGTAAGCAAGCACCACTTCCGGCCCCAGCTGTTCTTCCCAGCCACTTTCCTGCTATTGCACCTGGGAAGGTGGTTCAAGTGCTTGGGTCCCTTCACCCATGTGAGGAAACCCTGATGGATTCCTGGCTCCAGACCTCAGCCTGGTCCAGATCTGGGCTGTTGTAACTATTTGATATTTGAGGAGTGAACCCCCAGATGGAAAATATCTCTCACTCTGCCTTTCAGATAAATCTTAAAAAAAAAAAGCTGGCGGGGCTGACGCAATGGCTCAGTTGATTAATACTCTACCTTGCAATGCCTGTAACCTATATAGGCAACAGTTTGTGTCCCGGCTGCTCCACTTCCCATTCGGCTCCTTACTAGTGGTCTAAGAGAAGATGGCTCAAAGCCTTAGGACTCTATACCTGTGTGGAAGACCCAGAAGAACTCCTGGCTCTTGGCTTTGGATCAACTCAGCTCTGGCCGTTGTGGCCATTTGGGGAGTGAACCAGCAGATGGAAGATCTCTGTGAATCTGCCTTTCCAATTAAAAATAAACAAACAAAACCCTTGGCAAGACTCCAGCTGTCGCTCAGCCTTCAGAGGAGATGGCTTGAACCTGGCCGGTGGTCAGTTTGCTTTAGGCTGATTGTCACTGGCTAATCATCCTTCTCTCTGGACCAGCCTGAGATGGAAGGGCTCCCCGAATGGCTCAGGTCCTCAGGTGCCCTGTGGAAGTGAGCTGAGTGTTTGACTCTTTGGATGTCTGTGTCAGCTCTGTCTTGGCTTACGTCCACAGCAGCACCTGATTGCATCGGCAGGCAGCTCCCAAGGGTGGAACAGCCTCAGGACTGAGGGAGTAGAACTTCAGAGCCTACTCCACAGTCAGAGGTCCCAGAAGCCTCCTTCCCGCCTTCCCAGGGTCCCCTGCCAGCAGTACACACGCTGCTGAGGTCTTCCCTTAGCTGGTTGGTACCATGCTGGGGTCATGGCTTCCTCATCCCCCCAGGTCACTTGGAGCAGGATGGAGGGCAGAGGCCCAGGAAGCCTCCTGTCTTCCCATCTTCCTGTCTGTCCCCATTGTCTGCCTTCTCTTGATATAGAAAGCCAATAGATAGGGCTTAGCCCGGGGACCTGCAGCTAATGTGTTTACTTATTTTTAAAGATTAGTTTATTTGAAAGGCAGAAAAAGAAGTTCTACCTGCTGGTTCACTCCCCAGATGGCCACAACATCTGGGCCTAGATCAGGCTGAAGCCAGGAGCCAGAAGCTCCATCCAGGTCTCCAGTGTGGGTGACGGGTATCCAAGCACTTGGGCTTTAGCAGGGAGCTGGATCCTAAGTGGAGCAGCTGGTACTCGAAGCAGTGATGCTGGTGTGACAGATGGCAACTTAAGCTGTTGTGCCACAATGCCCGCCCAGCAGCCAGTTTCTGATGGGCTGTGCACTCTGAGATGGGTGTGTGGGGTATCTACTCTCCATGGGTTTCGGGGTGCCCAGGAATACCCCTGACTCTGGAGGGGAGATGGAGCTAGTGGTGCTGGCTCTTGCCATGGCTGAGTTCCCTCTAGGTCGGGAAGGGGGCTTGCTCCTTGCCTGCCTTTGGCAACATAGTCCCATGATGTCCCCATCTCTTCACACCCCTTGCTGGGATCTCACTTTGGGGCCAGTAGTGGACTGGCTTCTCAGCAGGTGCCCACACCTCTGTGTCAGGTTGATTGGCAGCTAGGTACCGTCCCCATCTTTGCCAGCACAGCTGACCTCCTCTGCTGTCCAACAGGTGTCCTCAGAGTTTGTAGGTCATCCCTGAGTCACAAGAAGGAATTTTGAGCTGCTGGAGCATTAGCTGGGAACACCTCTTAGGTTAGCCAATTTGGGAGAAAAGATTAGTTTGAGAGACAGAGAGGGTTAGGGGAGAGACAGAATGTCCATTCACTGCGTCTTGTCCCAGATGGCAGCGACAGCTGTCCCCTTGCTGTGTGAAATGCTTCCTTTGGCCTCCCACACTGCTGCTCCTGCTCAGAGGCCTCCGGCTGGGCCAGTCTGCAGCACCTGGGAGCGGGCATGAGGCCGCCCGGGGCCACCCAGCCTGGCGCCCTGAGCTGCAGGTGAAGCCAAAGTTCTCAAGCTCCCCTCCGAATACATCGTCTCTTAATACTTTCCTCCACTGACCCATAGCAGGTACGGGAGTTCCCTGCCCTTCTAAAGATTCCCTGGGTCTCCCTTATTCTCTCTCTAGGACCCGCAAGACCTTGATGAATCACCAAAGCAGGACATGGTCAGAGACATGAACTGAGACACAAACTGGCATCCGTATGGGCTGCCAGTGCTGGCAGGTGGAGGATTAGCCAGCCATCATGCTGGCCCCGTGTATTTACTTTCACTAATGCTTGGTTTTTGTTTTTTTTTGGTTTTTTTTTGTTGTTGTTGTTTTTTAAAGATTTATTCATTTTTATTACAGCCAGATATACACAGAGGAGAAGAGACAGAGAGGAAGATCTTCCGTCCGATGATTCACTCCCCAAGTGAGCCGCAACGGGCCGATGCGCGCCGATCCGAAGCCGGGAACCAGGAACCTCTTCCAGGTCTCCCACGCGGGTGCAGGGTCCCAATGCATTGGGCCGTCCTCGACTGCTTTCCCAGGCCACAAGCAGGGAGCTGGATGGGAAGTGGAGCTGCCGGGATTAGAACCCACGCCCATATGGGATCCTGGGGCTTTCAAGGCGAGGACTTTAGCCGCTAGGCCACGTCGCCGGGCCCTTGTTTTTTGTTTTAAGGAAAAATTGTGGAGTTCAAGGACAGGGATGAGTTCTTTTCCTAATGAAAAAAAAACATATATATATACACACATATATACTTTGTTAAGGTAGAGAGACACAGAGATAGAACTGCCACACACTGGTTCACTCCTCAAATGGCAGTGATGACTGGGCCACGTCTGAGACCAGGAACATGGAACTCAATCTGGGTCTCACAGGAGGCTGGCAGGAGCCGTCGCTTGAACCCTCACCTGCTGCCTCTGGGGTTTTCCTTGAAGGAAATCAAAGTGGAGAGCCAGAGGGTGGGTATCTGGGTCTGTCTTGACTGCTGGACCAAACATACATTCCCTTTTGTTCACATCTGAGAGAGAGAGAGAGAGAGAGAGAGAGAGAGAGAGAGCTTCCATCTTCTGTTTACTCTGCACATGCCCACAGCCCCTGGGCTAGGGACGGGAGCCAGCAACTCCATCTTGGTCTCTCACATAGCTCCTACCTGCTGCCTCCCGGGCTCAGTACTGGCAGGAAGCTATCGTCATTGGCCACTGTGGCCCAGGCACTCCAGTGTGGGATATAGACAAGTCTACTGGTGGATTACCTGCCGTTCTGGAAACATCTTGTTGATCATTCTTGATTTTCTCTACTTAACCCTTCACTGTCATACACTGCTGATGGACTTACCTTCAGTTTTGGTACTGCAGTAACAGTGTCACTGGCCACTCCTGCCACACTCACCAGAAATAGCAGATGTCCACGGTGGAGGAATCTCTAGCTGACAAATTAGCCAATTCACATTTAGATCCTGGTCAAGCTGCAGCACAGTGGGCAAGCGGCACTATCAGGGTCCACCTGTCTACTCTAGCTGCGCTGCTCAGGCCTGGCAACATTCTCAGCTGAGGCTGTCTTCTGTGGCGTGATAGTCACTGCAAACATGAGCTTCGCTTTCTCAGCAGTCCCCACGAGGGTCCTGGGCTTGGCACTCCTTGACATGCCTTGGCTGTGGCAGCTGTTCACTGTGGTTAGAGACCAAAAGGAGCTGGGCAAAGCCTGGGAGTACAGGAATGGGGTCAGCTCCATTTGAACCGTTAGGGCCTAGAGTGAGTAGGCAGCATGTTGCAGGGACACTGAGGTGCTGCTGGCAGGCGACCATGTCAGGTTCAGCTACCAGGAGGCTAGCACCCCGCAGCACATCCCTGCTCCAATGGGTGCAATGTCCCTGGCACTCTCTTTTGGGACTTAGCTGTCTAAGCTGGAGAGGAAGGAAGGGCCCAGTGGTTAGGGCCTCTTGGCCAGGAAGGCAGTCTGGCTGAGCAGGTGCTTCTAGTTGAACGTGAGCAGACATCAGGAGTGGCAACAGCTTGGGAACTCTCCAGGGAATCGTGGGAGGAAGGAAGGACACTTTCACTCTTAGCTGGGTACACTGCTAGGGCTCACTGGAGCCAGAGGCTGCCAATAACTGTCCCTCCCCTCCCCCTGCCCCATCCAAAGGACCTGGGAGACTTCACATGGGGGTGCAGGTGGTCACTGCCACCCAGCCTAGCACCACAGCCATATGCTGTCGGCCTGTCCATAGCCCCCAGAACTTGATGCATTGCTGCGGTTCCTTTGCACTTGTCTGGAGTCTCTAGAATTGGTAGGAAATATAAGGAGCTGAGCTGGGCACAGCAGTGAGCACCCCAGGTACTTGGGGATGCAGTTGGGACCACAACTCCTCGGTTCTTCTGGTGGGGGGGTTGAGTCTCCTGTTGCGAGCTGTGTGACCTTGGCCTGGGTCCTTGTTTCCTCATCTGTAAAATAATGATGATACCACTGTCAGCCAGGTAAGCCACAGTGACAGAAGCCACACCAGGAAAGGGATCGCCAGGGAACCCAGCAGGGGCATGTCCCCTTTCTTGTCCCAGGGATTTCTGCGTTACTTCTTTATTTGAAGAGAGAGATATCTCCTATCCACTGATTTCATTCCTCAAATGCCTCCAATAGCCAGGCTGGACTGGGTCTAAAGTCATAAGACTGGAACTCAACCCAGATCTCCCATGTGGGTGACAGGGATCCCAGGACTTGAGCCATCACCTGCTGCCTGCCAGGGCATGCGTTAGCAGGAAGCTGGAACAGCCGGTGGAATCTTAGTTGCTTGTGACTCTTAGAGCCCAGAGGACTCACACTGGGGCTGCTGTGTGGGGTCTGACCCGCCAGGGTCATGGAGCAAGGATCTGAAGCTCCCGGCTGGGGTGGAGTGAGGTGGGGTGGGGCATGAAGCGAGAGGCCCTGGCCAACCTCACTCCCCGGCAGTCTGCCGGAACTGGCACTGAGGCGGGCTGCAGCTGGTCCCAGCTGGAGGACTCCAAAATGATCCCCTGTCCTCGCTCACACGGGAGGAAACCGAGGCTGAGCAGGAGCAGGGCTGAGGGCGACAAGGTCCTCTGGAGTGTGTCAGGCTGCTCAGTCAGCACCCTTTTCTACCTGAGTTCTGTGAGGACCGGTGACTGGCTGAGAGCACTCGGGACCCTGGGGCGGAGGGTTCCTCCCCAGGGGCTCCCGCTGGGCAGTGCCCTCTCTTCCCTCCCTTTCCCGACATAAAGCCACCCCTCTCCAGCACAAAAGAACCTTGCCAACAGGAAGTTTTCCAACAGGAAGTAACCTCTCCAGCAGGAAATGACCTCCCTAACAGGTGTGTCCCACATGCCCTTGGAAGGTTGTCAACCCCTGCCCCCCAACACTGGCTGAGGCTTAACAGCCCAGGCCGACACGTCAGCTGTGTGTGGGAAGTCCATAGCTGGCCCCAGCCCCAGCAACAGCCACTGGGCACTTTTCTTTGTTAGCTGCTGTCTACCTCTTCCTTCGCTTCCCTAAAGAGGCCAGGCCTGTTGAGAGAACCTGGGCTGAAGGGTCCTTGTCCCTGGTGTCTGTCCAGCTCAGGAGGCACGGACAGGCCTTGGCTTCTGGACCGGCTGTGTGACGCCCCCTCCCTTCTCCACAGGCCTCAGTTCCCTTAGTTGTGAAATGAGGGTGTGTGTTGGGGAGAGCCCCTCGCCACACCCCGGGCAGCCAGGATAAGGTGGGAGGAGTAGACCAGATGTCCCTTTACTTAGGAAAATCTAGGCGCTCCTGGCTGGACTTCCTTTGTTCATTCTCTGATGCAGTACCTACCTGGTGGAGACCAACTGTAAGGCCTTGGAGGTCCTTCGGAGAGCAAAGCAGGCCCAGATGTGGCTATCCAGGGGCTGCCTTTGGCCTCTGCCCACTGCGGGCTGCAGGTTTGGGACTACTGTGCCACTGGTGGAGGATCCAGGGTTGTGTTCCTCCCACCGCAGCCCCGCAGTTCTGCCCCTCCTGTGACGGCTGAGAGAAGACGCCTGTTCCCGGGCTAGTCCTTACCATGAGGATGTCTGGGGGGTGGGACCTTCAGGAGGAAGGAGGATCTAGATAAGGTCATGGGTGAGGAGCCCCCAGCAGATGTAGGGTCCTTGTAAGAAGATGAAAGAGCCAGTATTGTGGCATAGCAGGTAAACTGCCGCTTGTGGCACTGGTTCCAGTCCCGACTGCCCCACTTCCAATCCAACTCCCCACTAATGCGCCTGGGAAAGCAGTGGAGGATGGCTCAAGTCCTTGGGCCCCCGTGCCCAAGTGGGAGGCCCAGAGGAAGTACCTAGCTCCTAGTTTTGAATTGACTCAGTTCTGGCTGTAACAACTGTTGTGGAAGTAAACCAGCAGATGAAAGAGCTCTCTCTAACTCTGCCTTTCAAATTAATACATTTGTCTTTAAAAAAAAAAAAAAAGAAAAAAAAGAAAAAGGAGAGAAGAAGGCCCATAGCCTTCTCTCCGTGCTGTGTGGAAGAGGGCCCACCTGGGGAACTGCCCTTGCCCTTAGACCTGGATCTCGATAGGACAGCCCACCTATGGGAAGGTACAGAACAGCCACTTTCGGTAGGACACTGCCCAGCCTCACCCAGCCCCTCCCTCCCTGCCACCTGCACAGGAAGATCAAGCCATAAAAACCTGCAGAGTCACGGCCTCTCGGGAGGGGCTGCACCTGCTCCCCTCTATAGGAAGCAGGCTGTGGAGGAAGAGCAGGAACAGAAAGACTCAGAGGACACCTGGGCCCCAGGCCCTCCACTGGCAGATTTTTGGGGGGAGGGTTACGCCATGCCTGGGCTCCTCCTGATTCTTCCTCATGGACCTCACCAACTTGCTTAATGAGCCCTTCAGGTGCCCACCTCAGGCAAGATGCCCCAGCTCGCCTCCTTTCTGGGAAACAAAAGTATTTCAGAGCAACCTAACTATCCAGGGTGTCCCACTCCAGCCACCATACTAGGGGGCGAGGCTCAGCCCACGCATCCGCCAAGGCGCTGCTTCCAATCGCGAGCCCCATCTGTGATGCCAGAATGCACACCTGCCCTCCATACAGTTTAGGGATGGCTAGTGTGCCCTAGCCAGGCAGTCCTAGAAGAGTTCTGGGCTCCATTCCAGGAAAGCATAGGATTGCTAGGCTCTGTACATCTCTCTGCCCAGGACAGACCTGGCAGGCATCACCAATCTATTGCAGTCCTAAACCCACACAGAGGACCCTATCTGAAGTATCTGCCATCAATGTGGGCTTGTGTCATCAGTCTTGAGCTTCCGGGACTGGAGCCATAGGACCCTACACACCCGCATGCTGATCCTGGACAGGGCTTGCTAACTTGCCTCAATCCCCCAGACAGATGTCCTGTCTCTCAGAGTCGCACAACCAGCAGGTGGGGCTGGGCTTCGACGTTTATGAGGTCTTCTGAAGCTTTTATTAGGAAGCACTTCAGGCGCCCTCCAAAGCATGTGTCATTATGAGGTCATGGCTTTGTTCCCTGAATTTGAGCAAACACCACTGGAGTCCCGTGTGTCCCTGTCGGTCCGCCTCCCCCCGCCCCGACTCTGCATTTTGTGTTTCTCATTCCCATGCGTATTTTCATACTTTTACGACAAACACAGGGGCTTCAAAGTTGATGGAAAAAATGAAATCAAAGAGACAGGTTGAGAAACAAATGTTTTAGAAACAGTTAACTCTCTGGTTAGGATGTGCTCGTCCCACGTTAGAGCACCTGGGTTGTTCTTCCAGCTTCCTGCTACAGTGGACCATGGGAGGCTGTGGTGATGGATTGCTGTCACCCACGTGGGAGACCCAGCTATGGGTAACTGGGCAGGCAGTGAACAGTAAATAGGATCTTCTCTTTCTCAAATAAAGTTTTGAAAAAGTTTATTATGCCGGTGCAATAAAAGTTTGGAATATGCTCCTACGTTACAGATTGGGAAACAAAAGCAGAGAAAAGAGAGGGACTGCAGGCTGACCTCCTAAGCCCTGGACCCTGTGTCCGTCCCCTGCTGCGTGTCCTGTCCTGCATAGGGACCACTGCTGACCTCTGTAGACACATCAGTCTGGGAGGGTTTGGGTGGGTCTGTGTGGCGGCACAGGGTGCTTAGTTCCGACATGCAGCCTGGGGGTGGGTATTTGTGCCACCCCCCCCCCCCCCACTCTGTCCAACTCAGGCTCAGAGACAATGAGTTGGCTTCTCAAAGCTGCACAGCCCTGGTGGCGCCACACCCCCACAGGTGCTTGTATTCCCCCCTCCCCCAACACACCCTGCAATGGTTTCTCTCCTGGGCTCCGTCCTGGGTGGCCTGCTCCCCCTCTCTTTCCCCTCTACCTACCTGGCCTTCATCCCTCTTCTCCACTCATCACCATCCTCCTCCCAGCCCCTGCCCTCCCCTCCCCCGCCAGGCGGCAACCGGAAGGCAGGGTCATGTTAGGAAATCCCAGCCACGTGAGCACTCCCAAGTCTTGGCTTCTGGGCAGCCGATGGTTTTAGGAGAAACTGAAACTGGACCGGCGGGGGCGGAGTGGTCACCAGGGATTTAAGGAACCGCAGCTTCCTTGCCCCCTCCCCCCACCAGGACACTGGGAGGTCACAGCTGCCAAGGACTCCCAGGGTTTGCATGGGCTTCTGCTCTTCCCGCTGAAGCTATGCACCTCTGTGGGGACAACAGTCAGCTGACGGGCACTGTGAGTATGGGCAGCAGGGATGGGGGGCTGCAGAGGGAGTCTGGCCACGCTGTGAGGGATGCAGCTGGTGGCAGGGGTGCTGCGTGACCACGGCCTCACACGTTCTCGGGCTCTTGCTTTCCATCCCACCTGCTAGTCTCACTGCAAACTTTAGAACTTGTCCTCTGTACACCTGCTCCTTCTGAATCCACCTGATCCCTCGGCCTCCCTGCTTTTATGGAAGCTTCCTCCTCTCCTACAATTCCTGGCTCCTGGTTTCCTTTGGAGACCTTCCCCTTCCCAGACACCTGGTCTTGCTATACACCCCAACCTCTAGCCCTACCCCACCCCAGCATCTAAAATGAACCTGCTGCGGGTGTGACTTCTTAGAGCTGTTTCCAGAACGCTGAGCTGTTTCTTCTAGGTTCTGGGGACCCCAAGGGTAGGAAGTGGTCCCAGTTTGCAATCTCTGAACCTACTCATGTGGCCAAGCTGCTAGCCCCACTGGCATGGGAACGTTGCAAGGGGACAAGGTGTGGGCAGCAAGTTTTGCCCATTATGTTCATTGCTATTTTCCCACCTTAGCTTGGTGCCTGGCACCTAAAAGGTGCTTAAGACCTGCTGGTTGAGTAAGTGGGGATCCATTCTGGGTGAGATGAGGCATAAGCATGTGGAGTTGCACCAGACGCTGGCCTAGATGCCCGGGGCCAGGGGAGGTCACAGGAGATTCAGCACCTTGGCCTGCCCTGCGGGCTGCTCACCTGCCCGTCCTCCTGGCAGCCTGCCCTGAGGGACGCAGCAGGTTACAGCATGGAGTTTGAGTCCCAGCTCTGCAGCTTCCTGGCTGACCGTGAGCATCACCCTGTGGGCAGGGCTGGCAGCGTGTGAGGGGTGCAGTGTCGGGGCTGGGAGGGCACAGAGGGAGCTGGAGGGACCCTCAGGCCTTGGCTCCAGGGAAGACCGGGGCCATGCTAATGGCTGAGGAGCGTCTCCCCACCCAGCCCTCTGACTTGCACCCTGCAGAACCCCGAGGAGTTGCAGAGGCAGCTGAGGAAGAAACAGAAGAACCGGGCGGCCGCCCAGCGCAGCCGGCAGAAGCACACAGACAAGGCAGACACGCTGCACCAGGTGGGGCCTCACCCAGTGTCGGGCATGCTAGGCTTTTCCTAAAGAAATGTAGGTTTGTTCAGCTCGGGGTTCTGGAAGCTGAGCAGTGGCAACAGTACCGCCTGGGCACCAGCTGGGCACCTGGTGAGGGCCCTCCTGCTGCGGCATGGCATGGGGGACGCCCCATGATAAGAGAGCATGCCACAGTGAGCAAGCTCTATGGCAGAGCTGCTCCCGAGAGACCCCGCCAACCCACCCATCTTTTACCCATCCACCTCCCAAACATCGTAACCAGCTAGCTTGGGAAAGTTGAGCTTCTGGAACATGAAATCTAGATGACACACTCAGACCACAGTCCCTGCTTTGCCACCCATCCCCCAGTTCCAACTGGCTTAAATTTCCCCCTACCTACATTCTTTGAACCTAGGTATCAAGAGTTTTAGGGTAACCTAATGTAGTACTTTTAATGGGGGAGGGGGCATAATCCAGGTCTTAGAACACAGTTCTTTAAGTGAATGCAGGTAAGAAAACCCCTGGGTGGCTAAGGAACCAGCATGGGCACAGGTGCACCTGGGAGCCAGCCCAGGTGCCCAGGAGAGCGTCTCAGTACACCCATTCATTCACTCTGAAGGGCTTCCTGGGTGCCGCCTCCACCCCTACTCCATGTGGCAGGCAGAGTTTAAAGAGGTACAGCTGCGACCAGAGCAGACAGAAAGCCCCGCCCCCAGCCCCACAGGGCTCATTTTCCTGTGGAGAAACCAACCAGCCAGATACATGGTCCATGAAAGATTGGGGATGTCAGATGGTGTCGAGTCTGTGGGCAGGGGGAGAGCAGGGACAGAGTGGGTGGAGTGAGGCCATAGATGTTTGTGAGGGATGCCTGGGCGTCCTGAAAGTGGACACTGCATGAATGAACGAGCAGAAGTCTGCATGACCCATTAGGTTTTAGACACGTCCGTCCCCACACGGGACAGCGGGGTTGGTGATACCTTTGAAGCTTGTCAGATCCTTGAGTCTTTAGCCCCTGCATTTTGTAATCCAGGCCGCTTAAATGATCCCCCCCCCTAAAAGAGGGGAGAGCCCAGGAAATGGGTTGTGTTATTCAGCCTCTTGAGATGTGTAAATAAAATTCCTTCAGCGTTTCCACCAATTTTGTCACCATGAACAGCTGCTTAGAACCACATGTGGCTGACGGTCCCCACAGGATTTCAGAATGTGGTCAGCAGGACGAGGCCTGGTGCTGACCCAGAGCACACCTATGCCATCTGCCTGCGTGGCAGCCCTGCACGCCCGTCCTGCCATGGCACTGCAGTCGGCGAGCTCTGGCACAAGAGAGTCCTGCCAGCTGCATGAGGCCGACTGGAGGCATCCAGGAGAGAATGCCGTGGACCCTGGGCCCTGGAGGCCATGTCGGTGGCAGCACAGTGGAGGGAGCAGCCGGGAGAAGATCCAGACCGAAGAGACAGGAAATGGGGGTGGGGTGGGGGGGCAGGAAAGCAGAACAGGGGCAGGTGCTGGGCTCAGTGGTTAAACTGCAGGCTGGGACCCCCACATCCTACACCAAGCTGCAGGCCTGGCTCCTGCTCATGCACACCCAGGGTGGCAGCAGGTGATGATGGCTCAAGTGCTCAAGTCGCTGCCACTCACAGAGGCCATCTGGATCAGTGGCTTGTGTACCACTGTCTCTAGCCTGGGCTAGTCCTGCC
This sequence comes from Ochotona princeps, assembly GCF_030435755.1. Classification (NCBI taxonomy): domain Eukaryota; kingdom Metazoa; phylum Chordata; class Mammalia; order Lagomorpha; family Ochotonidae; genus Ochotona; species Ochotona princeps. The sequence continues at coordinate 5,375,301 of NC_080835.1, forward strand.
CATCGTAGACACTGGGAAATGATCTAGCAGATGAGAGATCTGTGTGTGTGTACCACTGTCTCTAGCCTGGGCTAGTCCTGCCCATCGTAGACACTGGGAAATGATCTAGCAGATGAGAGATCTGTGTGTGTATCTCAATGCCTTTCAAAGAAAGAAAAAGAATAGTTTTTTGTTTGTTTGTTTTTTTGTTTTGTTTTGTTTTTCAAAAGAAGAAGGGCAGGTGTTCTGGCATAGTGGGCTAGGCCACCACTCAGGATACCCAGTTCCCATACTGGAATGCCCATTCAAGTCCTGATTCCTCCGCTTCTTATTCAGTTTCCTGCTAACGTGCCTAGGAGGCAGTGGACAGTGGGCCAAGTTCTTGGATTCTCACTGCCCACATGAAATAATGGAAGATCTCTCTCCTGTCTTGCTCTGGCTGCTTTTCAATCAAATAAATAAATCTAAATAAATAAATAAAAGGAAGAGAGGGGGAGCAAGACAGTGGGCAGCAGGAGCAGAGCAGCTGCTCTGAGCTGCAGTGGTCCCAGCCTCCGATCCCAGAATAGGGAGTTGGAACCCTGAGAACGCAGAGCATCTTGTTGAAGGGCTTTAACTGAGGAGTAAATGTCCGAGTCTCCAAATGACTCCTGTGGGTCAAGGGCACAGGTGCTGCAGGTGGCACACCTGTCAGGTGTGATGGGCTGAGAGCAGGTGGGATTCTAGGTGGGAACGGTGATGCCTGGGGGCAGTGACGGGAGGAGGGCAGGGCAGGTATGAGCATGGTGAGGCCGTAGAATGGGGCTGGCCATTCACATGGTAGTGGCATCTGAGTTGAACACCTGATACCGGCTGACACTCCCTCCCCGCCCACCTGCCTCTCCCTCAGCAGCATGAGTCCCTCGAAAGACACAACCAAGCCCTGCGGAAGGAGATTCAGGCCCTGCAGGCGGAGCTGGCCTGGTGGAGTTGGACCCTGCACCTGCACACACACCTGTGCCCCACCGACTGCGCTTCCTGCCCGACTCCGGGGCCCCCTGGCTGCTGGAGCCACGCTGAGTGCCCCCCAGGCCTTGCACCCCATGAACGTGACTGTCAAGAGCAGTCTGGCATGTTCCAGAACCCAATGTCCTCGTCTCCAACTCAGCAACTCTCTCCAGGCCCTCGGCTGCTTGATTCTCCTGGCCTCTTCTCATCCCCTCCCCCTGCCGGGTCCCTTGCCTCAGGTCCGGCTGTGATGACTGCCCAACTGTCCCCCAGCCCTGTCCTGGATGCCTTGCCTGCTGGTTCCAGCCTGACAGGGTCTTCTAAGCTCAAGGTCCTCCTGTCCGGCCCCGCAGCCCAACCCGGCCCTGCACAGCCCCTTGGGCTAGGGCACTCCTCTGGGGGGAAGTTGGGGTCCCCTACATCCTACTCCCCAGGGCTCACCTGTTTGCAAGAGCTGGGCATGGATCCCGATCCCCACCCTCTCCTGGCCTTCCCACTGCTCTCCTCAGCTCAAGTCCACTTCTAACCCACTGCTGACAGTCGCTTTAGCATGCTGGCATCTCCCTCATGGCCACCAGAGGCTGCCCTTCTGACTGACGGCTGGGCCAGGATTTTCCAGAGCCAAAAAATATATCGTCAGGTGGTGGACCCTCACACTGCCTCCCAATCGTCCTGCAAGCCAAAATGCTCGTTCTGTTTCTTGCAGTAAAGGTCAAGAAGCCAAGGGACATGTTGCCAGGTCATATGGCCTTTGGGGATTCGGCCACCTGCTCCTCCCTCTGCTGATGGGATCTCGGGCCCAGGTGTTCTAGGGGCAGAGGTCTGGGAAACTGGCAAGAGGAAGAGGGGTGCATGCTGGGAGCCTAGGAGGGCCCTCTCCTCTCTGCTCTGTCTCCTGGGGCTGGAGCTCTGAGGTCCCAGAGGCTTGGTCCTTACAGGGGACACCCTGTGGAATCCAGGCCCGAGGTGGGGAGGCCCAGCAGCAGCCTTGAAGCAGATTCTCTTGCCCCCCCCCCCAGTATGGTTTCTGGGGTCAAGAAACTGAACCCGTAGTCAGAGGTGGGGAGGAGCCTAGGTACCCATGGCCTCCCCAGATCTTCGGAAGCACCACAGACTCATCCAGTGTTGGGGGCAGGGGGAGGGGCTCGTGCTCAGATTCCAGGAGAAGCACTGTAAGGTGCCCCAAGATTAGAAGCCCCAGTTTTTCTTCCAGATTTTTGTCCTAAGTGCATTGCTGGAGGCTGAACACAGGTCTTGGCACCTGTATGCATGGTTTGCAAATAAGGGTTTTTCCTACTCCCTTGGGTTGCAGTGTGCTCCATGCTGGGGGACATCAGAACGTCTTTGAAACAAGAGAGAATTATCTAGAATCTGTGGCAGGAAGCTCCTTGTGCACCAGCTAATCCAAACTCCTGTCCATTGGATTGACGGGGAAATTGAGGCCCAGATGGGTTCCATAACAAGCCCAAGGCCTCGTGACTAGGAAATGGTGTGCACTTGGTGAAACAGTAATATTAAACACAGGCTAGCCTGCCATTGATTTTCCACATTCCCTTCCTGCATGCCCTGCTGATAGTTCCCACTCAAGGGGAAAGGCAGGGTAAAATTCCACTTCAAGGTCAAAATGAACAACACTGGTCTGGTTCCAGGATGGACTACTAAAATACCCCTAAGAGAAAAGAATGCTGGGATAGCACGGTAGTGTAGCAAGCTAAGCTTCTGCCTGTAGCAACAACGTTCCATATGGGCACTGGTTCAGGTCTAGGCTGTTCTACTTTGGATCCAGCTCCCTGCTAATGCTCTGGGAATAGCAGCAGAAGGTACTTGGGTCCCTGCCACCCACAGAGGAGACCTGGAAGAAGCTCCTGCCTTCAACCTGGCCCAGCCCTGGCTGTTGCAGCCATTTGGAGGAGTGAACCAGCAGACGGAAGATCTCTCTCTCTCTTCACAAAAATAAATATATCTTTTTAAAAAAAGAATGCTTTGAAGACTATTTAATGAGGTGAGAAGATGCTTGCAACATGTTAGAAGAAAATTGAAGCTGCAACTGTCACGATGGGATGACATTATGTTTGTGTAAAAACATAAACAGGATAGAAGGCGTGGGAGGAGATGTTGTAGACTGTTGATGGGGAAGTGCTAATGTGTGTGTGTTCCCAAATGTGTGCATGCAGCTACTGCTGTTGCGCTTGCTCGCACGGCGGAATCAAGCCAGAAGTCTGTCTCTGGGTCAGCCAAGAACCTGCTCCCACATAACAAATCACTCTGAAACTTGGTGCCTTACGCAACAAAACGCTTGCCGTCCTGCAGATTTCGTGGGTCAGCGTCCGGCTGGGGTTTAACCAGCGCCTCTGGCTCAGCATCTCACACAGGGCAAAAACAAAGCTGGTAGCTGGGGCTGACAGCAGTCACCCCAAGCCTTGATGGGGTAAGGGGTGACCTGCTTCCAGGCCAACTCACGTGGTTCTCTTGCAACCTCAGCACCGCTGCCTCCCAGACCAGCTCGATGGGACTGTGCAGCTCAGATCCTTGGGAATTGGGAGCTAGAGATGCATTAGCTTGCCATGCAGGGTGATCCGCAGGGTAGTGCGTTGGGTGGGAGTGGTCCCAACAACCATTGCAGCATGCACAAAGGGTCTGGGGTTGGAACAGCCTAAGAGTGCGTGAGCAACAGAAGGGATGCTGGGGCACAGACCTAGAGATAGAAGGGCAAGATGGAGTCTGCATAGAGCCTGGGAAAGTTGAGGAGGTTGCTAGAAGGATGCAAATGACTCCTGGGAATGGGAAGTCTTCTAAGAGCTTTAAGTAGCAGAGGAAACTGATGGTCTCATTCAATTGAAATCTTCAGTACTTACTCTGAGACAAACACAAGTCCAGGCACTGGACTAAGCCAGAGAGGAACATACAATGTCTTTCCTCATAGGTATTTATGTTTCTTTTCTTTTAAAATTTATTTATTTTTATTGAAAGGCAGATTTACAGGAAGAGGGAGAGATAGAAAGGTCTGCCCTTGGCAGTGAGTTGGCTCACTGCACAACTAAGCTGATTCGCAGCCAGGAGCCAGGAGCTTCTGCTACAGTGGTGCAGGTCCCAAGGACTTGGGCCATTCTCTACTGCTTTCCCAGGCAATTAGCAGGAAGCTGGATGGGAATGGAGCCAGGGCATAAACTGATGCCCACATAGGAAGCTGGCACTTGCGAGGTGGAGGATTGGCTGTTTGTCACACCAGCCCTGGGGATTCTGCAGTTTACAATAGGGTGGCCAAGGTGAGGGATGAGCTTAGAGAAAGTGGGAGGAGATGAAGCCAGGGAGGCCACGCGTGGGCCAGATCACATGCGCGTACCACTGTAAGGGTTCACTCTTTGTAACTGGAGGAGCCTGACGTTTTGAAAAGATCAAATTGCTCAGCAGGGGTGAACAGACCCAAGGAGGCAGCCCGGAGTGGCTATAGAATGGGAGGCAGGCATCGCAGCCTGGGTGTGCAGGAAAGGGTGGGATGCAGAGTGACTCTGGTGGTTGGTGGTGCCAAAGGTCAGGCAAGACTAGGAGGTAAGCTGTGTGTCGGGGGGAGCTGGCCTGTGAGGGCTATTGCAGGCTGTGGGGTCTCTCTTTACGTGTCCCCACAGCACTCAGCTGGATACACCTTCTCTCTGGGCTCTGCATGCACATGCGCAGAACCTGCCCTATCTTTCCTCTTCTTCCGATTATGTCTGCCCCTCAGGACCTGCACCAGGCCATTGCTGTGCCTTGCCCTGGCATCAGTGTCTTCCTTCTTGTGTGATATCAGTGACAGCCACTGGTCTGACACATCAGGTACATTCACAGAGCCCAGGCTCAGGGAGGTGGTAACGCACAGAGGTTGGAGCCTTCTGGGCACCAGGTCCAGATGGGGTTGGGTTTAGGTCGCAATTCTACTATTTCCTGGTCCAATTTCCTCTATTATTTTAAATGTTTTTAAAGATTCATTTATTTGATTACTTGACGGGAAGAGTAAGGGGAAGCAAGAAGTAAAGAGGAAGAAAAAAAAAGTTTCCATCTGCTGGTTCATTCACCAAATAGCCACAATGTCCAGGGCTGAGGTAAGCTGAAGCCAGGAGCCTCTTCCAGGTTTCCTGCATGGAGGCACAATCCCAAGGATCAGCTGCTCCCCCAGGCCATTTATCAGGAAGCTGGATTAAAAACTAGGACATGGGCCTGGCACAGTGGCCTAGTTGCTGGGGTCCTCGCCTTGAAAGCACTGGAGATTTCATATGGGCGCTGGTTCTAATCCTGGCAGCCCTGCTTCCCATCCAACTCCCTGCTTGTGGCCTGGAAAAGCAGTCCAGGACAGCCCAAAGCTTTGCGACCCTGCACCTGCATGGGAGACCTGGAGGAAGTTCCTGGTTCCTGACTTTGGATTGGCACAGCTCTGGCCATTGCAGTCACTTGGGGAGTGAATCATCAGACAGAAGATCTTCCTCTCTTTCTCTGCTCCTCTCTGTATATATGACTTTGCAATTAAAAATTGATAAATCTTTTTTTTTAAAGATTTATTTTTATTACGATGTCAGATATACAGAGAGGAGAGACAGAGAGGAAGATGATTCACTCCCCAAGTGAGCCGCAATGGGCCGGTGCGCGCCGATCCGATGCTGGGAACCAGGAACCTCTTCCAGGTCTCCCATGCGGGTGCAGGGTCCCAAGGCTTTGGGCTGTCCTCCACTGCTTTCCCAGGCCACAAGCAGGGAGCTGGATGAGAAGTGGAGCTGCCGGGATTAGAACCGGTACCCATATGGGATCCCGGGGAGTTCAAGGTGAGGACTTTAGGCGCTAGGCCACACCGCCGAGCCCAAAAATTAACAAATCTTAAAAAAAAAAAAGGAAAACTAGGACGTGAACAGGCATCCATTTGGGACACAGGCACCACCACACCCAGCAGCTTAATGCACTATGCCACAACCCTGTTCCCTCCCTCAATTATTTTTCTGTACTCACTTTTCTCACCTGGAAAATGTGGATTTACAAGGAATCCACATGTAGGTATATATGTGTGTATATATGTTCATGTGAGTATATAATCCTAGATATGTATAATTGAAGAGCATATGTCCACCAAAAGAGATCAACAAGAATGTTTGTGTCAGCAGAACTGCTAATGTTAGAAAACTGGAAATAGCCCAAAGACCCATCAGCTGTACAATGAATAGAAGGTGGACTATTTTACACAATGTTACACAGTAACAGAAATGAATAGATCACAGTGATTTGTAGCAACAGCATTTATCCTCACAAACATAATGTTAGGTCATTGTTTAGAAGCCAGTTAAAAAAGAAAGCTCCTCCTGGGACTGACCTGTGGCATAGTGAGCACAGTTGTCAACAGTGATGCCTAGGGCGCTGGCTTGAATCTTGGCTGCTCTACTTCCCATCCAGATCCTGCTTGTGGCCAGGGAAAGCAGCAGAGGACGGCCCAAAGCCTTCAGACCCTACACCCACATGGGAGACCTGGAAGAGGCTCCTGGCTCCAGATCGGCTCAGCTCTGGCCATTGTGGCCGTTTGGGGAGTGAACCAGTGAGTGGATGGAAGATCTCTCTCGCTGACTTTCCTTCTCTCTGTAAAAATCTGCCATTCACATGAAAATAAGTGTCTTTAAAAAAAGTACATGTTAGGGCCTGGCGCGGTAGTCTCGTGGCTAAAGTCCTTTTACAAGCTGGGATTCCATATGGGTGGCCCTGCTTCCCATCCAACTTCCTGTTTGTGGGCTACATCAGGGTGCTGGCAATGCCAAAACACGAAAGCTTTAAAGATGATTACACGAATGTGTTCCTTCTAGGAAAACTCATTGATGCCTGCATCTGTGGTTCGTGCCGGTAGAAAGATGGAAAGAAGAAATCAGAACACGGTGCTGTTCTAGAAGAAAGAGCGTGCCTGGTCCCCAGGTGAAGTCTGTGAACAGTCAGAACCATGGACAGATCAGCGCATGCGCTCCGGGGAGGGCTGGAGGTAAATGAGGACCTCCGGGGCGAGCCAGCAGGCTGGCAGGCAGTCCAGTGCCTGCTGGCTCGCCCCGCTCTGCATCCTGGAGCCTCTTCCCTGGGGACGGTGACCATCTGTGTGTGCGCTCAGACGGCATTTCACGCCATTTTACCAAGTCCACAGCTCTTGGTTCTTCTGAGCCAATGAATGTTGAAATCTCCCTGGAGAGGCCAGGCCTGGCTCTGAGAGATCTAACAACCTCCCCCGGAATCTTGCAGGCTTTTATCCTTGTCTGTCTTGGGCGCTGTGTGTTATCTGGGGAGAGGGGACAGGCAGAGACACAGTCAGGATAACAATAATCTATGACAGAATGTCTCTCATCAGGCCCAGACTGCTGCACCTGCCTTCTAGGTGTGACAGGGGCTCCCCACCTTCCTGGGCGCACCTGTGTAGCCACCAGCTCCTGCCCCTGACAATGCACAAAGGCCTCCAAGGTCTGGGTGGGGGAGTTGGGGAGCTTCTTCAGTAGCCCTCTCTCACCCCAATACCCTCCTATGTGCTACAAAGCTCCTATTGAACCACAGCCTCCCCATGACTCAGGTATTCAAGTACAGAAATGGGGTAACAATCTGGCCAAGCAACTGACAGCCTGTGCCCTTAGAATACTCCTCGCCCCCACCCCCAGGGCTGCCTCCCTGATCCAGCTGGGCTCTGCTGCCTGTGGCTCCGCCAGATCTGTCTCTGGTCTGCCAGTTTTCTGGAGCCAAGGGCTGTTGCCTGGCTGATAATTGGCCTGGGAAGCCCAGAAGGAGGCAGGGGTGGGGTGGGGTGGGGTGGGGTGGGGTGTGCTGGGGAGGAGGGGAGCCCCAGCTGCTGCAGGAAGTGGAGCTATGGATGAAGCAGCTCCTTCCTCAGCCTCAGTGCTTGGGGAGCATCTCAGGCCTGGGGGCAGCAGCTCTTAAAGGGTCCTGAGCCAGAGGTGAGGGGTCTGCAGTACACAGCTCCAGGAGCTCTCGGTGGAAGGGAAGCCCACCATCAGCATTCCACTCCTCCTCTTCTGGGGTTCCCAAGCTGAATGGCTCGCTCAGTGGGAGGGATGCCAGGAACGAGACTATGTGATCAGGAGCCTCAGAGAGGGCCTTCTGGGGGCCCAGGAACTTTCTGGGGCTGAAAGCAGCCCCCCACCTCCAAGAGGGTATTCACCATAAAGGCCACCTGAAGAGTTAGGCACTCAGATGGTTGTGACAAACCACAGCACAGAATCGTACTTGCAGCCACGTATTGGCAGCATGTCACCTACAGGATGTCACCTGCAGGTTACCGATGCAATGGTCCCCATAGGCTGCAGCCGCAGCAGCTCCTGGAACTTACTCATTCCCCATGTGAATGCTCAGCACCCTCTCCCCACCCATACCTACTGATTCAGAAATGTGAGGGCTGAGTCCTGCCCTCCAGATACTCTGAGGCACACTCCACACAGAGAACTATGACCTACAGGGCTCCAGAGTGGGGCTGCCACAGAAGTCATTCATTCATTCATTCATAGACATTGATCAGCACCTTCCACATACTGCCACGTCAAGCCCAACAAAGAGGGCAAAGCAGGGTCGCTTAATGTCCTCCCACTCCAGACAGACAGATCAAATGAGTAAAGACGAAGGCAAGGAGGCTGTGGGGGGTGGGACAGACAGTCCCTGTTTCTGGCTAGGGGTTCAAGGGAGGGATTTCCTGAGGAGGAGGCCTTGAGCTAATGGGCAAGTAGGAATCAACAGACAAAAAATACAGGCACCAGAAAGAGATGCCAGGAACATTTTTTTTTAATCAAAGTCTAACTTTTTGTTTTTAATTGATACATTATTTGGGTTTGGTACAATAGCTCACTGGCTAAATCTTCACCGATATGGGCACCTGTTTGTGCCCCAGCTGCTCCACTTGCCATCCAGCTCCCTGCCTGGGAAAGCAGTAGAGGAAGGCCCAAAGCTTTGGGACCCAGCACCTGTCTGGGAGACCTGGAAGCTCTCATCTTCAGATTGAATCAGCTCAGCTTTGGGCATTGCAGCAATGTGGGGAGTGAATCAGCAAAGAGAAGATCTTTTTCTTTGTATCTCTTTTTCTCTCTAAAACTCCTGAGCCTGAAATGCAGGGAGATGTTACTGAGTAATGATAAATGTTACTCAGGGTTGATGAACCAGATGGGAAGACACCAACAGGAAGCTTTGGGGGATGTTGAAACAGTGAAGGCAGAGGCACCAACTGCTTTCCTTTACTCAAGAGGAATGGCCGTGCTAACACAACACAGCCACAGCCCCTTGCCAGGTGTGTGCTGGCTTGACAGATCTGGGATGAGTGGTTGGAATGCAACTGTCATTGGCTTAGCATTGCTGTTCAAATGTTCCAGAATGGGGACCAGTATGGTGGCATAGTAGACTAAGCCTCCACCTGTGGTGCCAGCATCCCATAAGGTCTCTGGTTTGTGTCTCAGCTCCTCCACTTCCCAACAAGCTCTGTACATATAACCTGGAAAAAATGGTGAAGGATGGCCTAAGGTCTTGGGCTTCTGAGCACACATGGGAGACATGAAAAGGCTTCTGGTTTCAGATCAGCTCAGTTGCAGCCATGTGGCTATTTGGGAGGGATAAAGCACTGACTAGAAGTTTTTCCCTTTTCTCTCTCCTTCTCTGTAACTCTGCCTTCCAAATAAAAATAAATCTTATTTTTAAAAAAATGAGCATATCTTAAAAAATAACAACTTTCCAGGATGCCAGAGTAAGTCTGAATCTAAGTACTTGTCATTGCTATTCTAAGTTGTTTCTGAGTCAGGGAAATTTTCAAGGACTCCTCAGAAACCTGAGGGTCCATGGAGAAGCACTCAGCATCCCTAGTCACCAGGGAAACGCAAAGTAGATGGACCCTAGGTGCCGTCACATGTCAGCATGGCCACAAAATTATCAGTGGACCCCCGCATGCTGACTGGGCTGCGATCTCCACTGGCAGGCGAGCACATGGCACAGGCTCTCCAGGCAACACACGCTCGCCAGCTCAACTGGCAGCTACACTCCGCTTCTTATTCTAGAACAACTTGTGACTGAATATTCGTAATAGACTCAAAGTCGCCAACAACTGGAAGGATTTCAAATGTCAACTCCTGCGTATGGATCAAGTACCCCACAGGACAACGTAGGTCCCCAGGGCCAAAAGAGGCACCCTTCTTCTCCCGCTTCTGTGGCAGCCAGGATCGGCTCTCCTGTTCAGGCAGGGCAGCCAGGCCACCTGACTTTCCTGCAGATGGGCATAGAGGCCGCATCACGTCCCAAGTCTGGTTCACACTCCAGCCAATGCTCAGAAACCATCTACTCACTGATATCCCCACACAGGCAGCTGGCTTAGTCTCCTTCGCCCCAGGATCTCTAGAACCTTCTCCAAGGTCTTTAAAAGTCAATAAATAGGTGTAGATTGATTAAACAGCTTCCCTCTATCTCACTGACTCCATATGCCGCAAACGTCTCTTTTATTTTCAGAAATATTTTATTTACTGGGTCCAGCACTGTAGCCTAGTGGCCAAAGTCCTAGCCTTGGATGTGCCTGGATCCCATATGGGCTCCAATTCATATTAACGGCAGCTCCACTTCCCATCCAGCTCCCTGCTTGTGGCCTAGGAAAGCAGTCGAGGACGGCCCAAAGCCTTAGGACCCTGCACCTGCGTGGGAGACCTGGAAGAACCTCCTGGCTCCTGGTTCGGATCAGCTCAGCTCCAGCGGTTGCAGCCACTTGGGGAGATCTTCCTCTCCGTCTCTCCTCTCTGTATATCTGCCTTTCCAATGAAAAAAACAATCAATCTTTAAAATAAATGAATATTTTATTTATTGAAAAGGCATATCAGATTTATGCAAAGAAGTAGACAGAAAGATCTTCAATCCACAGGTTCGCCTCCCGCCTCGCGCATCCTCCGTGCGGGGTGTGCGCGGTTATGGCGGCGTCGGAGGCAGAGGGAGCAGAGAAAACGAAACAACAGCGCGCATGCGCAGACCTCGGCCGGGCCCGCCGCGCCACGGCGAGGGGCGGGCGGCAGTGAGACTGCGCGTGCGCAGGAGGCCCCGCGGGCGTTAGCGCTTGAGAGCGAGCCGGGGGAGCGGTTGTTCGCGCCTGGCCACGTTCGAGGTCCGTGCTTTCCGTCCTCCGACAGGGCCATTCCTAAGGCGGCCACCTTCTTCAGGGCCTGAACGCCCCCTGATCAGGCCGTGTGGCAGAACCCAGCGGGTCCTGGGCGCTCGGCCTGAGGTAACGGCTTGAGGTGGACTCAGCGTTTCTTTGAGGGAAGCTGAGAGAAGTTTCCGTTCCCACCCCACCTCTTGGTATCAGCAGTGTCTCCTTGCTTTCTGAGGCCTCCTTCTGAACACAGGCCGCCCTGGACTCGGGCTCTGTCACCGTAGGGCCTCCTAGGAGGGCGCCAGCAGAGGTGGGCGGGAAATGGCCTTGCTGTCCATGTCTTTCTAGAATCTTCTCCAAGTTGGCTCCTGCCGGGGAGTGGACTCAGCCCCTTGCCCTTTGGGAAGGTTCCTTCTTTCGGGAGGTAGTGCTTCATCTCTTCAGTTAGTGCCTGGAACCGCTGGGAGGCATTCTGGGTTGTCCCCTCTCCCTCACACAGATCACCACATGGTGAGGAGGCCTCCTGGGCAGCTTCCCAAGTGCCCACTTGCTTGCGTGTCTGGCTGATGGCTGTAGATAAGACCACCCTTAGCTTGTTCCTGGAGGCCCAGGAGTTTCCTGGCTGGCCCGCCGTCATCTGCTTCTTTTTCAGAATATTTCCAATACTGTGACTAGAGGAATTTTTAAAATTATTTTTTCTCTTTTTAGAGGAATTTTCTTTTTGTTAATACTCAGTCATCTGCTCATGGCATTTAAAAAAATTTTGTTAGTGATGATGTTTACGTAGCTGATCAGTATGAAAAGGGTCGAGGAACAGGGGATAATGGGGGAGACCTTTCTATACATATTTTCTTCCTCTTCTTCCCATATATGGGGGAGAGGGGAGTACAAAAGGAAAAATCACACCCAGCCTCCCAACCACTGCATTCCCCAGGGAATTGGGGAACTGCCACCTGATGTCATCCCAAGTTCCCTGTTGTGGAGCATTTTCTGAGGGTTTCTGTGTTTTTGACAACTATGAGATACTGCGATATCACCAGGTATGAGGAAGTCTCTCCGAGGTTGATTGACTGCCATAATCCTCCTTTGAGCCTCAACTGACCCAAAAATTTGCTGTTAAGTTTCACTGGGGTAGTTGATCAATTTGTTCTGCCCTCCATCCTTAGCAAACCAGTGGGCAGCAAAGCCTATCCCAGCTCTGACAAACACAGACTTGGCCCTCAGGTGCCACAGGGGGACCTGCAGCCCAGTCAGAGTGATCCCCAATAACCCCGACTGGTTCCTGTGCCTGCCAGCATGTCCATGGCATTTTTTTAAAAGGAATTATTTGTGTCCAGTGCAGTGACTAGCAACTAAAGTCCTTACCTTGAACATGCCAAGATCCCATATGGGCGCCGGTTCTAATCCTGGCAGCTCCACTTCCCATCCAGCTCCCTGCTTTTGGCCTGGGAAAGCAGTTGAGGACGGCCCAATGCATTGGGACCCTGCACCCACATGGGAGACCTGGAGGAAGTTCCTGGCTCCTAGCTCCGGATCGGCACAGCACCAGCCATTGTGGTCAGTTGGGGAGTGAATCATCAGACGAAAGATCTTCCTCTCTGTCTCTCCTCCTCTCTATATATCTGACTTTGCAATAAGAAAATAAATCTTTTTTAAAAAGATTTATTTGAAAGACACAGAGAGGGGCTTCCATCCACTGGTTCACTCCCCCACATGGTCCCTAAAGGTGGGGCTGACACAGGGCAAAGCTGGGAGCTTCTTCTGGGTCTCCCATGTGGGTGTTGGAGACCAAGCACTTGAGCCATCCACCACTTTCCCAAACCATTAGCAGGGGATTGGATTGGAAATATAATAGCAGGGACAGGAAATAGAGCCATACAGGATGCTGGCATTGCAGATGGCGGCTTCACCCACTAGGTCAGAAGGCCAGCTGCAAGTCCATGGCTTTTTGTTTAAAACATATTTTAGTGTTTCTCTTAAGACAGAGACTCCGTAGGCCACACCTGGCTTGTGAAATGATCTCATCCATTCCAGTAGTTTCAAATACCATCTAATCACTGATGACTCAAGTTGATATTTTTGTCCTGCTTCCCATCCCTTGCACACTAGGAGGCTGCTTCCTTGGCATATATGCTTGAATGTCTTATTTAACCCCAAAAGCTGTTTGTCCCCACCCCAACACTGTTACCACCAGATGGCTTTCTGGGGTCCTTCCTGCAGGGGTAAAGGGTATCTACTTAAAAAAAAAAAGGTTTATTTATTTTTATTACAAAGTCAGATATACAGAGAGGAGGAGAGACAGAGAGGAAGATCTTCCGTCCGATGATTCACTTCCCAAGTGACCGCAATGGCCGGTGCTGCTTCTGTTCTAGGCCCCTGTAGTTCATCTTCCTCTCCGCAGCTATATACTTAGTATTTTTAAAGCATAAATCATTCCTCTCCTTTTTGTAAAATCCTGATGATAAAATCTGGACTTTTCACAATGACCTGCAAGTCTTCCACAATCTGGCCCCTGCTCACACTGACTGCATCTCTGTGCTAGTCACGCTGACCTTTTCTGCCCATGAAACTGCCTGTCACGTGCCATCTGTCCTTGCTGGGGTTTTTCTGCCTGGCTTTTTCAAAGCTTTGATCTCTATGTAGTTGTTTTCACTAGGGCTTCGACTCAGTTCTGTTCTCATCTGAAAGGTCTTCACTAGCCAAAGCAGCTCCCCGGTTGCTTTCAATTGTAACAGCCTGTTTTCTCCATATTACTTAGGGTTTCTTAAATTATACTTAACAGGCTGGTGTTGAGCCTAGTGAAGATGCCCACATCTCAGAATATCTGGGTTTAATTCTGAGATCCGGCTTCTGCTAACACAGACCCCAAAAGGCAGTGGGGATGGCTGAGGTGGCTGACTTCCGTTGAGTTCCTCCAACTGCAGCCCAAGGGTGGTTGTGACCACTGAGGGAGTGAACCGGTGAATGAGAGCTCCAGCTCTGTGTCTTTTAAAAGAATTTTTTGGTTTCTGTTTGAAATCCAGAGTGACAGAGAAAGAGCAACAGAGTGATCTTCCATTGGTTGTTTGACTGCAGATGCCCATGACAGCCAGACCTGGGCCAGGCCAGAGCCAGAAACTCCATCCAAGTCCCCTGTGCTGGGGGCAGGGACTCCGCTCTTGACCTGTGCATCCTCTGTTGCCTTCCAGGTGGGTTAGTAGGAAATCAGAGTGGAAGGCAGAAGCATGACTCCATATCAGACTCTCCAGTATGTAATGGGGGTGTCCTTTTGTTGTTCTCCTTCCCTCCCTCCCTCTCTCTCTTTCTTTCTCTTTTTTTTCTTTCTCTCTTTCCTTTTTTTTTATTGGAAAGTCAGATATACAGAGAGGAGGAGAGACAGAGAGGAAAATCCTCCATCCGATGATTCACTCCCCAACTGACCACAACGGCTGGTGCTGTGCCACTCTGGAGCCAGGAGCCAGGAACTTCCTCCAGGTCTCCCACACGTGGGTGCAGGGTCCCAAGGCTTTGGGCTATCCTGAACTGCTTTCCCAGGCCACAAGCAGGGAGCTGGATGGGAAGTGGGGCCGCCGGGATTAGAACCGGCGCCCATATGGGATCCAGGCATGTTTAAGGCGAGGACTTTAGTCGCTAGACCATGCCGCCGGGCTCTGGACCTCATTTTTTAAAATTCATTTTTATTTTAATATTTATTACAAATGTGAGGGAGTTACAGATCCTTGTGGGCTTCTGGAGAGGTCTGGGGCTAGGGGGAAAGCAGGTGAGATAAATGTTGCTATTTTCCTTCCTGTGTCCATGGGGTGGGAGAGAAGGGGCGAGGAAGTGGACTGCTCCTTGCTGTCCTCCGCATCAGTGCATGGGGATTGAAGACAGAGAGTGTGACTGATGTTGCCTTGGAGGCCTGGATGAGAAGAGTGTTTCCAGGTTGTGCATTTCAATAAGCCAGGTTGAGGAATTCTTCCTGACTCCTGTAAGCTGTCTGTAATTAGCGTGCCCAAAGAGCTAGGCGCTTGCTACAACAGAGCCTGGCCTTTCCACCCTTTGACGAAGTACTCTAAGTCTTCTGTTGGCTTAGATGAGCTGGCTGTCTTGTCTTTCATGATCCTCTGGGCATGCTTTCCATTTTTCTTCTTTTTTAAAAGATTTATTTATTTTTTATTGCAAAGGCATATATACAGAGAGGAGGAGAGAGAGGAAGGTCTTCCATCTGATGATTCACTCCCCAAGTGACTGCAGCTGCTGGTGCTGTGCTGATCCAAAGCCAGGAGCCAGGAACTTCCCCCAGGTCTCCCACGTGGGTGCAGGGTTCCAAGGCTCTGGGCCATACTCGACTGCTTTCCCAGGCCACAAGCAGGGAGCTGGATGGGAAGTGGAGCTGCCCGGATTAGAACCAGCACCCATATGGGATCTTGGCGTGTTCAAGGCGAGGACTTTAGCCGCTAGGCCATCGTGCCAGGCCCATGCTCTCCGTTCTTGCATGAGGCTCAGTCACTGAGGTGGCCCAGTCCTGAAACTTATGCTCCAGGGTCTGTCTGGTTTTACCTTGAGGCCAGGGACCAACTGTAAGGGTTTGATTGGGGAGCCACCAAGAAACCTCCCCTTGGAGGTCTTCACAGCTTGTTGTGTACACAAGCTGGTATAGGGTCAGGGTCAGGCTGCCTCTGCACCAGTCCACACATGTACCAGTGGGTGCAGCTTGGGGGTGCTGTAGCCCAACCCAGCCCAGCCTGCCCCTGGCCCAGCTCTTTTTGTGTAGTGGCAGGTGCTGTGGCCTAATCAGGGTGACATCGAGGAAACCCTACCTGGCCTGTCCCCAGCTTTGGTGCTTGAGCATGCAAGCAGGTGCTGCAGCCTAGCCTGGCCCAGTCCACCCCCAACCCCTGCTCTGATACTCATAGGCAAGGTGCTGTAGCCTAGTCCCTAAGGGCATCCCCCAGGATCCCTTAGCAGGCCTGCCCCAACGCTGGTTCTCACAGGTACCAGCATGTGCAGCGCGCAGCGACTCAGACTGGTTTAGCCCACCCACAGCCCCAGTACTTGACACTCACTGGAAGGTGCTGCTGCCTAGCCTGGCTCAGCCCAACCCCAGCACCAGCTTTCAATGTTAGTCAGGGGTGCTGCGGCCTAATCGGGGCAACACCAAAGAACCCCTACCAATCCCGTTTCCATCTGCTGGGGGTTACGGTGACCTAGCCTTGGCTGGTCCACTCTCAGTCCCAGGTTTTGTGCATGCTGGCGGTGCTTTGGTCTGCACACCTTTAATGTAAGCTGTTCAGACAAGGAATCCTGTCTCTTCGTGGATCGTTGCCCAGAGCAGCGCCTGCAGCATTGTGGGCTCTCAGATGTGTGCTGGCTGCTTTGCTGGTAGTCTGTCTCCTAGCATTCTCTTGCCCTTTGTGTGTTCCGGTTTGCCATGCTTTTATGTGTTGGAAGTGCCACACTCTCCTGCTGAGGAAGCCTGCACCAGCTTAGACCTCACACTCACTCTCCATCGGTGCCTCCCCTGGCTTGTTCATAATCCTTCAGGAATGAGTCCCTTAAAGTAGGCTTCCCTGACTCCTAGGTGAAATTTCTTTGTAACGTGTCATATCACCCCATCTTTCTTTCATAGTAGTCATCACTCAAGCTATTTGTAAGCTCTGTGCAAGCAAGGCTCTGAGTCGGTACTGCTCCTGGCTGTGTCGCCTCACTGAGTTTGTGGCACACATTGAGGAATCAGGTATTTATAAACTGAAAGAACAAATGTTGGGTAAAGACAAGATTGAAACGATGAAACAGGTTGAAAAAATCTAAGAGAGCAGTTAGCACAGAGTGTAAGTTGGTTGAATTTTTCTTACCTTCTTGAAATGGAAGTCTTGGGTCCTGTGGGATAGCAGGCTTGTAAGCATTGCATAAGTCTAAGTTGCGATGTAAATACCAACATTATAAACTAAGGTCTATTTGTCAGATCCCTGTGGTCTCGTAATTATCTGATTCGGTTATTTTAGAGCCATGCTGAGGGGTTAAAATGTGAAGAATTTAGGTGAAAAGTAAATCTAGGTCAGCTTGTGAAGCAGCCATCGTCCTGAAGCTTGCACTCAGCTGAACTACTTTGCTGTAGCAATGCATCTGAGTTTCAGTGTTGCCTTTGATGCATGACCTTGGCCAGATCACATTATCTGCCCAAGGCAGGTATATCTTTTTAACTGAGTGAATACAATTCTTAATCTCCCCAGTATGTCACCAAAATTGAATTAAAGTAAAAAAATGCTTCAAATTTCCTGAGTGAAATTTGTTCTCTTTATAGTTGAAGTAATTTCGTTTTTTATTATTAATTTCTTGAGAGCATACCATTGTTTCCTGCCAAGAACAAAGCCATGTGCTTGGAAGCCTTTTGTCCACACTTGCGTCTTCTGTCACTAGGACTCCTGAGATATGTACATCAGAGACTTGGGGTACACAGCTCACAATTATAAATGGTGTCCCCTTTCTCGGTGCCTAAGGATATACATTCTCTCCACCATTTGCCCTTGTAAAACCACAGGCACTTTTTCTTTTTCAAATCTACTTCCCCACATGTACTGTTTCGGCATGGCTCACCCAATGGTGGAACCAAAAACTCACGTCCTTAACTGCCAGTTTTACGTCCAACTGCTTTTTGGGTTCCTGAGGTTGAAAGGATTTTTAGAATGCTGCAGTGTGAGCTCAGTGTGATCTGGTTGCCGGTAGACAGCCTGAGCTTCGCGTCACAAGCCATCCCTATGAACAGGGTAGTAAGATGAGAAACTGTTGCTTTCCCAGAGTGAGAGCATAGTTCTACACCTGTTGACCAAAGGTAGTTTTTCATTAGATCTTAGGACAGTTAAGGTAAACACAGAAGATGCCCTAGGGTGAACGAGACACCTTTCTGTTTTACTGAGTAGTTCACAAAGGATTTTTGATTTTGGTTTTGTCCTGTGAGGTTTTAATTCCCTTCTCCCCATTCATCCAACAGGCAAAACAGAATCTGTTACAGTTTCAAGGACAAAATATTCTTGCACAAATACAATAATATATTTTTTCAAAATTTATTTTTATTGGAAAGGCAGATACACAGAGAGGAAGAGAGACAAAAAGATCTTTCATCTGATGATTCACTCCCCAAGTGACCACAATGACTGGTGCTGTGCCGATCCGGAGTCAGGAGCAAGGAGCCTCCTCTGGGCCTCCCACACAGATGCAGGGTCCCAAGGCTTTGGGCTGTCCTCAACTGCTTTCCCAGGCCACATGCAGGCAGCTGGATGGGAAATGGAGCTGCCGAGATTAGAATCAGTGCCCATATGGGATCTCGCGCGTCCAAGGCGAGGACTTTAGCCGCTAGGCCACTGCGCCGGGCCCAATAGCAAATTTTGAAGGTTATGTCTCACCCAAAAGGGTGAGCAGAGACTTATGAGAAAATAGAGTGGCACCATAAGTGTAAAAGTATCCTGAGTTGTCTTCAGTTATCAGTCTCTTCCTGTCCTGTATCAGAATATTTTCTTTTTTTAATTGATTAATTAATTTTTTTAATTGGAAAGGCGGGTATACAGAGAGGAAGAGAGGAAGATCTTCCGTCCGAAGTTTCACTCCCCAAGTGGCCGCAACAACTGGAGCTGAACCGATCTGAAGCCAGGAGCCAGGAGGTTCTTCCAAGTCTCCTGTGCTGGTGCAGGGGCGCAAAGCTTTGGGCCGTCCTCAACTGCTTTCCAAGGCCACAGGCAGGGAGCTGGATGGGATTTGGGGCTGCCAAGATTAGAACTAGTGCCCTTATGGGATCTCAACGTGTTCAAGGCAAGGACTTCAGCCTCTACGCTATCGCACCAGGCCCAGAATATTTTCTTCAAAAGAAAATGACTCCTTTGGAGTCAGCACAATGGTTCAATTGGCTAATCCTTCACTTGCAAGCATCCATATCCCATATGGGTGCTGATTTGTGTCCCAGCTACTACACCTCCCATTCAGCTTCCTGCTTATGGCATGGGAAAGCAGCAAAGGATGGCCCAAAACCTTGAGACCCTGCACTCATGTGGTAGACCAGAGGAAGCTCCTGGCTCCTGGTTTCAGCATGGCCCAGCTCAGTTCCAGCCACTGTGGCCGTTTGTGGAGTGAACCAGCACATGGAAGATCCTTCTCTCTGTCTTGTCTTCTCTCTGTGAATCTGCTTTTCCAACAAAAATAAGCCTTTAAAAAATGCAGATCCTCGGGCCCGGCGGCGTGACCTAGCGCCTAAAGTCCTCGCCTTGAAAGCCCCAGGATCCCATATGGGCGCCGGTTCTAATCCCAGCAGCTCCACTTCCCATCCAGCTCCCTGCTTGTGGCCTGGGAAAGCAGCAGAGGACGGCCCAAAGCTTTGGGACCCTGCACCCGCGTGGGAGACCCGGAAGAGGTTCCAGGTTCCTGGATAGGCATGCATCGGCCGTTGCGGCTCACTTGGGGAGTGAATCATCGGACGGAGGATCTTCCTCTCTGTCTCTCCTCCTCTGTGTATATCTGGCTGTAATAAAATGAATAAATCTTTAAAAAAAAAATGCAGATCCTCTAGCTCCACCCTGAAGCTGTCATCTTGAATTGGGAGAGCCCAGGAATCTGTACTTTTAAAAAAAGCCATTTCGTTACTGGATAGCATTGGTCCAGCACTCCACTAAATAAAACATGCTCTCCAGACAGTCCTTCAGGGTGAGGAGGCAGAATCATTCCTTCTGAAAATACAGCTTGGAGACCAACGTAAAAATGACCCTTTACACTCCATTTCGTAATTCTTTTTTATTTTTCACGCTCCATATTATAATTCGAATCTTCACTCAGAAGAACTTGCATTTTGATCTGATATTTTTGTACCCAGAGTGAGTTTGCTGTGAGTCGCCATGGTTATAGCTTCCTGACTGACAGGATGGTAAGTTACAGTGGAATCCATGGGACCAGGACTCGACTCAGCCTGGTTCCGTTCTTGACTCTGTGACTTTGTGGAAACCGTTTCCTCCTTGGATGGACTTCTCGTTGGAGAGGCAGGCTTTTGTCCTCCTTGGATGGACTTCTCGTTGGAGAGGCAGGCTTTTGGAGTGTGTGGCCCGGCCTCAGCACAGGTGGGTGGGCCTCTGCGACCTGCCAAGGAGAAGCTCGTTATCAGTCCTAGTCTCAATTCCAAAACACGGACGTTGGACTCACAGTGTCAGTGAGATTTCCCTGTTTTGCTGCCACACGTTCATCAGTGGTCAGAGAGCCTGTTGTCAGGTGAGGGCTGCTCAGTAGGTGCGTCTTACATGAATATTCCTGGAAGCATCTGGAAAAGTCTAACGTCAGTCCCTATGTGTCCTTTAAATCTAATTCTCGGGGCCCGGCGGCGTGGTCTAGCGGCTACAGTCCTCGCCTTGAAAGCCCCGGGATCCCATATGGGCGCCGGTTCTAATCCCGGCAGCTCCACTTCCCATCCAGCTCCCTGCCTGTGGCCTGGGAAGGCAGTTGAGGACGGCCCAATGCATTGGGACACTGCACCCACGTGGGAGACCCGGAAGAGGTTCCAGGTTCCCGGCTTCGGACTGGCGCGCATCGGCCCGTTGCGGCTCACTTGGGGAGTGAATCATCGGACGGAAGATCTTCCTCTCTGTCTCTCCTCCTCTGTGTATATCTGGCTGTAATAAAATGAATAAATCTTTAAAATAAATAAATAAATAAATAAATAAATCTAATTCTCGGATATTCCCAAGGAGAGGTTCTTGGTTGGAATTTGTCAGGTTCTGCATTGATATGAAAGCTAATTGGTCTCAGGTTCTTGGATTTATTTTTCTTGGGGTGCATTAAGAGAAGAATTCTTCAAATCTATCATAATAGCTGATGTTTATATAACACTTTGGAGTTCATGAAGTGCAGCCTGTAACATTATCTCATTTAGTCTCTCAGCAGCTCAGGGGCGGGGAGGTGAAATCCCCACTGTAGAAGCAGAAACTAAGAAATGAGGAAGCCCAATGCTCAGGGCCCAGTGACATAAGAGGCAAAAATAGAACTCAAAGCTTGATCCTGCAGTTTCTAATACTGCTTCTCTCACACTAATCCATACTGCCTGTCGCTGTTCTTCCTTTGTTTTGAAACCTTCATGATTTGTGGCCACCTGAAAAAACGGATCGAGCCTGACCCTTCCTCTGCAAGTTCCCATCAACTCACTCATAGTTCCTGGGCCCTAGTGTCACCATGGCTACCGTAGTCAATGTTGGAAAACAACCCTGTGAAACCTCCGAACCACTTGTGCTAGGGTTCTTTTGAATTATGCTGTCTAATCCTTATTTTCGAATGAGATAATTAGCATGTGGCATTTGTTTCTGAAGCGGGCAGCCAGCAATGATCAGGAACAGGCCCCAGCAAGAAGAGGGCTGTTTTTCTTCTTTCAGAGAGCCAGCTGTGGTGCAGCTCATGACATTTCCTCTCCGGATTGTCTTTTCCAGCCAGTGTCCTTCATTTCCTTTGCTCTGATGCCCCCAGACCTTGGCCTGCAGGCCGCCCTGCATCTCAGAAAGCTCAGAGTAACTGGAACTGAAGTCTTTCTCACCAGGTGGGCTTTCTGCCTGCTGGGAAAAGTCATCTGGTCCCCCAGCTCCGGCAAAGCTAGCCTAGGTTCCTGCCATGCCTTGGGCATGGGGCATCAGCACATTTTTCTCAGAATATGAACAGTATTTCCTTTCTAGTGAGTCTGAAATTGGCAAAAAAAAAAAAAATGCTTCTTTTTCATTTGAAACTGCATGTCTAGTATAAACAGTCCCCGGGCTCTGGCTCCAGCCTCCTGTCCTTCTAATACCAAGCAGCCAAGATCAGACAGGCTCTTTCCTTCCTGGCAGCCCCAGACTTGAACTTTGGGAATTGTTGGAAGCTTTTCCCTTTGGGCCCACAGAGCTCCGAATCCACCATCAGGAGTCTTCCCTGCTAAGTAGAAATGGCCTCGGGATAAGACAGAGGAATGCATAATGAAAATAGTCTTCTTGTGGTATGGCATTTTATTGCTTTTAAAGTGATTTTGCGGGGTTGTTGTTTATTAACTTGTTTTCCCCCCTTCTCATAACCTGAGGAATCAGGCTGGCAGGGAGGCTGAGAGCATCAAGTCTGGATCTGCCTGGCTTCTGTTGGAATCCTGACTCCATCAGCCACAGCCGTGGGCAGGTTATTTCATCTCACTGTACCTCCATTTCCTCTTCTTTCAAATTTAGGCCATTCGTGCACTTGTGAAGATTTAGAGAGCAGGGCACAGTTATCACTGTTGTTAGTTGCACAAATAAGAAGCCCAAAGCTCAGAGAGATGAGTGACATTAGACCCAAGATCAAACCCAGATTCTTCTTAGGTGGTGCCTGTCCTGTATGCTCGGTGTCAGCTGCCTCTGGGATCAGGACCTCATGTTGGATAAAGGCAGCTTTGATGGTCAGCACCTCTGGGCCTCACTTTCCCAAGTGCTGCTTCAGGTCTCGTATGAAGAGACAAAGTGCAGGGTTATTATCTCCAATTACGAACAGAAAGTGTGGTTCTTCCCTCTCCGTGCACGCTGAATGCCCTCCTGCAAGAGAAACACACCCTTGGGTTCCATCTCTCCCCTTGCCCAGCTTCTCTACAGAAAGGACTTCAAGTGGGCAGAAAATCCGAATTAAAGGAAACTTAGTAAGCGGTAGGCATGTGGTGGGCTCCTGGGGGATGCAGGGAGCCCCACAAGTCCTGCAGAGAGAGGGGAAGATGGCTGTCCTTGGCACCACTGGGAAATACCAATGTGCATCTTTATCGGCTGTGGCAGCAGCTGTGTAATCTCTTAATTTTAGCAAAAATTAATAGGAGAGGTCTTCTCATTGTACTGCCTCTAATTGGTACACCTTTTGCATTCTCTCATGATTGTTTTTTAAAGATTCATTTATTTTTGTTGGAAAGTCAGATACACAGAGAGAAGGAGAGACAGAAAGGAAGATCTTCTGTCCAATGATTTCACTCCCCAAGTTACTGCAATGGCTTGAGCTGAACCGATCTGAAGTCAGGAGCCTAGAGTCTCTTCCAGGTCTCTCATGTAGGCACAGGGTCCCAAGGCTTTAAACCATCCTCGACTGCTTTCCCAGGCTACAAGCAGGGAGCTGGATGGGAAGTGGGCTCGCTGAGATTAGTCCCAATGCCCATATGGGATCCCAGCGCATGCAATGCTAGGACTTTAACCACTAGGCTACCATGCTGGTCTCTTCTCTCATGGTTTAACTTGAGCCCTCTTCACATCCCCCTGGGTTCCAGGTGAAGCAGGAGAGACATTTCATTCCAGCAGAGATCCTGTGTGTCATAGGGCGGGTGTTAGCATCACTGGAACAGTGGTTTACCCAAGGCCATAACATAAACAGCAAAACTTGGGCCTCAGTGCAGTAGCCTAGTGGGTAAAGTCCTTGCCTTACCAGTATTAGCATCCCATATGGGTGCTGGTTTGTATTCCGGCTGCTTCGCTTCTCTTCCAGCTCTCTGCTTATGGCCTGAGAAAGCAGCTGAGGACAACCTAAAACCTTGGGACCCTGCACCCACGTGGGAGACCTGGAGAAGACTCCTGGCTTCGGATTAGCTCAGCTCCAGCCGTTGCAGCCATTTGGAGAGTGAACCAACGGATGGAAGATCTTTATCACTGTATCTCCTTCTCTCTGTCAATCTGACTTTCCAATGAATAAACAAATAATAATAAGGTAAATAGCAAAACTTGAATTCTGGTCTCAGAACTTCAAGAATAGAGGATGGGCCCAGCGCGATCGCATAGCAGTTAAAGTCCTTGCCTTGAACGTGCCGGGATCCCATATGGGCGCTGGTTCCAATCCCAGCAGCCCTGCTTCCCATTGAGCTCCCTGCTTGTGGCCTGGGAAAGCAGTTGAGGATGGTCCAAAGCTTTGGGACTCTGCCCACTTGGGAGACCCGGAAGAAACTCCTGGCTCCTGGCTTCGGATCAGCTCAGCTCCAGCCGTTGCGGCCGCTTGGGGAGTGAACCATCAGATGGAAAATCTTCCTCTGTCTCTCCTCCTCTCTGTATGTCTGACTTTCCAAATGAAAATAAATAATTCTTTTAATGTGAAAAAAAAAAGAATAGAGGGCGTCCCACATGCCATGTGTGTCCAGGCAGATAAGGGAAGGACCAGCCATTCACAGCAGAGGTGGAGTTGGTACAGGAGCAGGGCCGCTGGTGTTGGGTGCTGGTGCTGGGTATCTTTCCCATGGAGAGACACTGCACATTAGGCAGGCTCCCTCTCCTGTGCATAAAGCCAGCTTTAGCTTGTTGGTAGACATATAACCTTAGTAATTCTTGAATGTTTCTGCTTTATTTAGGCTGTCATCTGGGAGCAATGAGTTTAAAACCCTTCACCTACCCATTTCCAGAGACCAGATTTCTTCATGTGGGTCCCAGTGTGTATAAATTCAAAATCAGATATGGAAACAGTATCAGGTAACTTAATTTATTGTTTAATTACCTGGAGTGGAGCTGGCACCATGTATAGTAGGCTAAGCTTCCACCTTTGGCACTGGTATCCCATGTGGGCACCAGTTCAAGTCCCAGTTACTCCATTTCTGATCCAACTCCCTGCTTATCACCTGGGGAAGCAGCAGAGGACGGTTCAAGTCCTTCAGACCCTACCCCCATGCAGGAGACCGAGAGGAGGCTCCTGGCTCCTGGCTTTGGCTCAGTGCATCTCTGGCCGTTGAGACCATTTGAAGAGTAACGCAGTGAATGGAGGATCTCTCTGTCTCTCCTCTGTGTAACTCTACCTTAAACATAAAAATATAATAAATCTTTAAAAGCAAAATAATTTATTTGGGGCTGACACCATTGTATAGTAGATTAAGCCACCATCTGTGGTGCCAGTTTGGGTCCTGGCAGCTCTACTTCTAATCCAGCTTCCTGCTAATGGCCTGGAAAGCAATAGAAGACGGTTTAGGTCTTTGGGATCCTGTACCTATATGGAGATCCTAAAGAAATTCCTGGCTCCTGGCTTCAGATCAACTCAGTTCTAGCCATTGCAGCCATTTGAAGAGTGAACCAGCAAATGTAAGATCTTTCCTTCTGTCTCTCTTTCTCTCTGTAAATCTGCCTTTCCAATAAAAGTAAACAAATCTTTGAAAGACAGAATTGACCTGAGAAAGAAGAAAACAGAGACACAGAGAGAGCTTCTATTCACTGACTCGCTCTTCAAGTGCCTCTGGTAGCTAGGACCAGGCCGGGGTAAGAGCCAGGAGCTTGGAGCTCAGTGCATGTCTCCCGTGTAACTGGCCAAACCCAGCTACTGGAGCCATTGTGTGCTGCTGCTCAGGCCCAGCGAGAAGTTGGAGGGGGATGCTGGGCTGGGCCGCCTGTCAGTCCGCAGCACGAGGGGACCGTGCTCTAAGCAGTTAGTGTATTCCCTCCGTCACACCTGCTCTGCTGAAGTAGCACCTGCTTGGATTCTCTCTCTAAAGGTTTTATATTAAGTACATTTATCTTTCATCCAAGTTTCTAAACTGGAAACACCTGGTCAAATGACAGAAGGAGAGAGATGAAGAGAGAAACAGAGACCTTCCTCTCACTGGTTCACTCCCCAGATGGCCAAAAGGGCTGGAGCCGAGCCGATCCGAAGCCAGGAACCAGGGGCCAGGAGCCTCCCCCAGGTCTCCCACGGGGGTGCAGGGTCCTAAGGCTTTGGGTCATCTTGTGCTGCCTTCTCAGGCCATAAGCACGGAGCTGGATTGGAAGTGGAGCAGCTGGGACATGGACTGGTACCCAAATGGGATGCTGGAACTCAGAGCATGAGCCAATTGAGCCATTGCTCCTGCTCCTGTGGTATATTCTTTTAAACATGTATGTATCTATTTGTAAGGCAAAGTGACAGATGCAACAAAGAAAAAAATCATCTGCTAGTTCATTCCTCAGATGTCTGCGTTAGCCAAAACCGAGATCCGGGAACTCCATGCCAGTCTCCCCTAAGGGTAGCAGGATCCCAAGTGTTTGGGCTCTCACTTGCTGCTTTCCTAAGGTCGTTGGGAAGAGGGGCAACCAGAATTGAGCATGCGCTTGGATAAGGCACTTGTACATCCTAAGAGGTGACTTACCCTGCCGTCCCACAATATCTACCCTGTTTCACGTTTTTTTTTGGCTGCAGTTTTAAAATGTAATCATTTAGTAATACTACACCCAGGAAATGTAAACATGCTTTTATTGCAAATATTTTCCCCTTACCCTATACAAAAAGCAGCTCAAGTGAATCAGAGATTTAAATGTAAGATTTGAAATCATGAAACTGCTTGAAGAAAACCTAGGAAGCACTTCAAGACATTGCATGGGCAAGCAAGCAAAGCAGAGACGGTTGAGGCCGTATAGTCCTACTAGGCTGCCGCTCCAGTTTCGTGCAGTTTGATAGGATTGTGCTAAGGCATCAGTGATTTTGCACACCTATGCTTCTGTGCAAGTGGGTATACACGTTAACACAATGAAAGAGGCAAGTCACACTTTAGTCCCATTGATGTTCCGAGAAGAGTTTTGACTTTGAAGACTCATGATAAGGGACTGAAGAGCCCCTAGAGGGTCTCCAAACCACACTTGGAATGGAAGTGCTCTATGACATTCTTAGCTGTCACGGGGAGAGTCTCGGGTTTTGTCAGGTCACTGGCGAAGACATATCAGCCCGGCCCTGTCCCAGGGCTCTGCACACGCCGCCTGACCACGGGTCAGCATACGGAACTGTTGCTTCCATTAGGTTCCTGTCACTCCTGGAAGTGTCATTCACGCTCTCCTCTCCAGTCCGAGTTTTCCAGCTGCTTACGTGTTTCTGGTCTTTCCCTTCTAGAGGCGCAGTGACAGACGACAAGGACAGCATCCCTCAGGAGCTGGAGGTGGGCAGTGAGACAGACCACTTCGGGGAAAGTTACTGCCGCAGGCACAGATGCATCCATGTTCATGCTCCAGTCATTTCCTACAAACAGACTCACACCTTCCTCTTGATACCTTGGCGGCTCCCCACCACATTTCCTTGCCAAAGAAACCATACTGTTTCCAGGGACATTTAAAGCCCTTATCCTTCCCAGTTCTGGTTCAAGTGTCAGCCTCTTGAAAGCTAGGAGTGTAGTGTTCCCTGTAAGATCCCCAACCATCAACAGGCGGCTCATGGCTCTGTTGTGGCAGCTGGCATTAGCAAAGCTTCCGGAGGACTGGTGCCTTCCAGGGGGCCCTGGGCAGCTTCACCCTTCCAACCACTGCCTGGTACTTGATGTTCAGGAAACGCCACTGTAAATACCCAGCCAAGGCTGCCGAGCCTTCCTCTTAATTAGAAACATTTGCAGTTGCTCTAGTCCCACTCCACTTTCATTCTCTGTGTACACAGATCTAGTGTAAGTTTTGCTGCAGAAAGAAGGCTAAGCAGTAAAAAGTAAAAGTATTAGACACGGAGCTGGAGTTCTGGGGGCTGGTTCCACGTGCAGGCTTGGCATGAATGAGCCATGTCACCCTTGGCAAATCATTTATCTGCTGGGTCTTAATTGCCTGGGTGTAAAATGAGTTTAAACTACAGGCTGAGTAGGTTGAAATTTATAAGCCTTTTTAAATTTTGGGATACTTGCATATACATAATAAGATATCTTGGGGACAGGATCCAAGTCTAAACATGAAATTAGTTTATGTCTCATTCTTGCCTTACACACATAGGCTGCGGTAACTTTATACTGTAAAACATTTTATTTGAAAGGCAGAGTTACAGAGAGGGAAGAGAAAGGCCTTCAATCTGCTGCTTCACTTCCCGAATGGTCACAATAGCCAGAGCTGAGCTGACCAAAGCCAGGAGCCAGGAGCCTCTTCGGGGTCTCCCACATGGGTGCAGGTTCCCAAGGACTTGAGCCATCCAAGGACTTGAGCCTCCCAGGCCGCACGCAGAGAGCTGGATGAGAAGTAGAACAGCCGGGACCCAAACCTGCGCCTGTATGGGATGCCTGCTGCACCTCGGTGCTGGCCATTCAACATCTGTGTATTGACTACAACCCATCATGTAAAGTCAGTTGTGGAATTTTCTACCTGTGACATGTCACTGTGGAGAGTTCTGGATTTGGGAGCATTTTGGCTTTTGGAATTTCAGATTGGGAATGCTGGGAATGTGGCACATGCTCCTCTGACTGTTCATCCCATTTACTGTCCAGTAAATTCCCACTGAGACGTAGGGTTCCTCTTTCAAAGCACTAGAATACCTGTAAGTGCACTGACACACATCCCTGTGTAAAGCTTTGCGTTATGGCCTGAAAGGGACCTGTGGCGCTTCAGCGAAGTGTTGAAAGGCGGAGTAGGTCCTGCCGGACCTCAAGGACAATGTGAGTTACCAGTAACCTGACATAACACAATGACAACATTTGCGTGTTGCATGTATTGTGTGAGCTCCTTCAGTTCACGGGGACGGGAAGAAGCTCCAGGCAGCCTGGCAGAGTGAAGGCAGCATGGCTTTGGGAATCAGCCAGGCTGGGTTTGAGTTCCATTTCTGCCATTCATAGTGTGACTTTGGACAGACTACCCAGCTCCCTGAGGCTGCCTTCTCCCAGTCATGGCTGTCTAGGTAATGCCTGTCTTGAGGATTGTGGGGGATGTAGAAGTAGGAATGTGCAGTGCCTGCCACACAGGAACTCAATACAATGGAAGCTGTCAAGCATTTACCTATGCCACACATCATATCAAAGTTTCCAAAGTGTTAGAAGATAAATAAGATGCAGTCGCTACCTATTATGAGCCAAAACGTGAGCAAAACTAGACTTGGGAAGATGAAGCAACAAACCTGGAATTGAAAGTTAGATTTTTTTTATTTTTTTACTATAGAAGTACAGTAGTCTCTCTCTCTCTCTCTCTTAATTTTAGATGTTTACATAGTCGATCAGGGTGGGAAGGATCTAGGGTTAGGGAGAAGTGGGTGTGATCATTGTTTCAAAGCTTTCTATTTCTTCTTCCCATTTCTGGGGGGAGGGGAGAGAGAGGGGGATAGGCCATACCCAGCCTCCCAACCATCCCAGTACCCCAGGATGGGGATGGGCCACCAACCCAGGGTCACAAAGGTGCATGATCTGAAGGTTCTGCCCGGGTGGATGCAATAGTTTCAAAATGCTGTCGATCTCACTGATATATGGATGAGCAATCCCTTCCAATGTCTTTTAATAATGTCAAATTCTTTAATTAGTATAGAGTAATAGGCATAGGATAATTAAAAATGAATCAGTTCAGAACTAAAGAGACTAGAAGAAAAAGTTTAAGCAAAGGCAAAATCACTGTACATCAGTATCAGCACCATTCACTCATTCAGTGCTGATTTATGGGGGAGCTGTTACGCATCTCCTGGGCATCACGGAAGGTTGCCAAGATCAGTCAGATGTCCCTTGTGCTGCCAGGAGATTTCCCGATGAGATGAAGTCATTCATGTGCGTTGGATGTGGTGAAGGACCCAGGCTTACTGTGAAGTTTGAGACTAAACGTTGACCACACTTTGGGGAGTCAGGGAAAGCTTTCTGGAGGAGCTTTCAGCCTAAAGGACAGGCGTGATGTGGCATGTACTGATGGACAGGGTGTTTCCAGCAGGGAATGCCATGGAGAGGCAGAACAAGCCAAGGGCAAAGGCGGTAGTTCCATCTTCACAGAATGTAGGGGTGTGATGAGCAGCGACAGGCCTAAAAGGACAGACTAAACTGCAATGACATTAAATGATCTCATGATATTTTTCAGGATTCTATCCGTGTGGTCCTGGGAAACATGGACAACCTGCAGCCTTTTGCTACAGAACACTTCATTGTATTTCCCTGTATCCTTTCCTGGCTGGCCGCAGCTGGAGAGTCACCTGAGTGCAGCCAAGCCACAGGCAGTGTGGGGGAGACTAGGGACAGGAGAGCAAATGTGTCCCCTCAAAGAGCAGTGGGAGACGCGCCCTGGCTCCCCGCCCTCTCCTTAGCTCCATTTCCCAGACAAAAGCAAGTGGGAAAGAGTTTCCCACCTGAAATTCAAGCATGGGGAAACCGTGCTTATCCCTTACCCATTTGTTTTCACACTCTACTTGGAGATGAAGCAGTTTCATGAACACCTGTCACCTGGTAAGTGACATGAGGGGAGGTTGGCAGCAGGCACTGGCTGTGGTGAGAAGGTCTGCCAGCTTGGGCTGCAAGCACCCCAATAGTAAAATGGTCAGGGCACATGCTCCCAGCCCGGTGGCTGTGCCGCTCAATAGCATGCGACCCTAGCTAAGTGGCTGTGGGGGAAAAGCCAACACTACCAATATCCTTCTCATTGAGTTATAAAAAAAAGATTATATATTCATAAATAATATTTAATATCAGTAATAGAGATAAGTGGTAAGTACCGGGTTGAGCCTGGAGTGATCACTCAGTGCAGCAATTGTGTGAATGTGTCCTGTTTTAGAGCCCTCCGGGACTTTCACATGAGTGGTATCTTAAAGATATCTCCCAATTTTTCAGTTCTGAGGGTGGCCACTCTTTTAGTCCTTGAAGGGAAGAGTAAGCATCTGGCAATTTGATTTGAAAAAGACTCCAAATCTCCTCGAGTGATGTGTCACTGATGCTTGAAGTCCCTCTGGTTTCCCTTTTGTAGGACGTTCATCCCCTTATAAGCGGTGCCCCGTTCTGGCGTGTGAGCAGAACCTTTTCAGCTTGTGACACAAGGAAGGAAGGAAGATTCCAGACAGCCTTCCTAGGGAGGGTAGTGTCGGGGACGAGGGAGAGGGGACACGGGAAGACATCTTCAGCCACTGCGATCAGTGAACTAGCCGGGCGTCCCCAACAGAGGCT
This sequence comes from Ochotona princeps, assembly GCF_030435755.1. Lineage (NCBI taxonomy): Eukaryota > Metazoa > Chordata > Mammalia > Lagomorpha > Ochotonidae > Ochotona > Ochotona princeps. Next base: position 5,406,134 of record NC_080835.1, read on the forward strand.
TGACACACTCTGACATTTGGATTTCCCGTTGCAGGGAGAGCAGGACAGGACAGTTCTCCTGGGACGGTAAGTGTGCTTTTTCTGGATAAAGTGGACGTTGCCTCTCTACCTCCTGTGGTCCCAAATCCAGATCATGTCTTTTCCTCTTCCTTTGCACCTCAGTTGCTGCCCTGGGGCCAGTCAGAAGGATAAACCTGAAGCCCATTTTCCCCAGGCTAAGTTTTAAGACTCTGTCTCTAGCTGATTGTTTCTCCTACTTGCAAAGCTGATGTTTGAAAGTTCAGGTAGAGAGTTCTCTTCCCTGTGCCCACGTGAACTGAGAACGCTCCCAGGAAAGGCGTCACAAGAGAACGATTTTCCTCTGCAGGTCCTCACTGAAAAGACATCACCAGTAGCCGCGATAAGGAAACGGAAATGCATGGAGGAGCCCAGCGGCAGCCCCAGCCCAGGGCTGGCCAGGTCAGCGGTGTGAGGTGGGGGGGAGCAGGCTAACCTCTGCGTCTTACTGCGTTTCACCCATTGTTGCTGCTGCTTGATCCCGTCCCACAGTGAGTCGCTTTCTTTTTATTTTTTTATAACTTTATTTTTTATAAAGATTTCTTTATTTTTATTGGAAAAGCATATTTAAAGAGAGAAAGACAGAGATTTTCTATTTGCTGTTCACTTTCCAAATGGCCGCAATAGCCAGAGTTGAGTTGATCTGAAGCCAGGAGCCAGGAGCTTCTTCCAGGTCTCCCAGGCAGGTACAAAGTCCCAAGGTTCTGGACCATCCTCCATGCTTTCCCAGGCCACAAGCAGGGAACTGGATGGGAAGTGGAGCATCTGGGACATGAACTGGTGCCCATATGGGATCCTGGCACCTGTGAGGGGAGGACTAGCCAATTAAACCAGCTTATCAGGCCCGAGTCACTTTATCTTTAAAAGGTCAGCCATAACTGCCATCCCAGTGGGTGGACTAAGGAAAGAAAGCAAGTTGAAATTTGCAATGTAATTTTTGTTTCTTTTAAAGATTCACTTATTTATTCCAAAGGCAGAGTTACAGAGAGAACATGAGAAAGAGAAAGAGATTCCCCGAGTGGCTGCAATGCCCAGTGCTGGACTAGGCTGAAGCTGGGAGCCTGGAGCTCCATGCCGGCATCCTGCCTAGGCTAGCAGGGCTTCAAGTGCTCGAGCCATCTGCTGCTCTTCCAGGCTCGTTAGCAGGGAGCTGGGTGGCGAGCAGACTCTGCAGGACTCAGACTGCTGCTCATAGGTGTTACAGGCCGTGGCTTAACTCGCTGCACCAGGTCTGTCATTTGAACACAGGTCCTTTCTCCACAAAGTAGGATTGCTCATAGATTAAAAGGAGGGCCAAGAGAAGATATCATCAGATCTTACACAACTGAATTCAACACATTCAATAAATATGTACTTTGTTAGTATTGTAAGGAGACTTCAGTGAAATATCAGCTCACCATACAAAAATAAGGGGAAACCTTTGAGAATTAGAGAACAAATAAAAACTAATGCTTTTTTTTTTTTCTACCGGTGAACTGAAAGCTTCTGGGATGCAGGCTGTGGCCCAGGCTGACGTATCAGTCTTTGCAAGAGACTGTGTGTTGGCTGTTGAGTGGGGGGCTGTTGAGTGGGGGGCTGTTGAGTGGGGGGCTGTTGAGTGGGGGGCTGCTAGGGAGGCGAGCACAGCGCCGTGAGCTGGACGTGCTTTCATGGGGTCACTCGCCGCCTGTGGGCTCTCTCTCCTTACTAGCATCTGGAGAGCATTGCTGGGAGAGTCTGCCATGCCGTTTGCTCGTCAGCCCACAGTACCTCCAGCCTGGGCTAACGGAGCAGCTGCCTGTTTCCGGGGGCTGCATAGGCCCCTTGATGTCCAAGAGTGTGAGAACAGACCAGCAGGGCACTGACCCGGCGCCGGCCTGGCGTGCCTGTCAGTGACGGGTTAGGCGCTTCCTTCCGAGGAGGGTGGAATATGAAGATACTCAAAGTCGGGAGGTTTTGCTGTTCCATTTGAATTTGCCATGAATATGAAGTCTCACATGTTTCTTCTGAGTTTTGATGCACAAATCAAGTATTTAAAAATCTGATAACCTGCTGTCAATCACATATTCCTGTCTCCAACCCCAGACTCCTAAGTGTCTCAAGTTGGGATAACTATAGCTGCACCTAAAGGAAATTTGGCCTTACAGTGTTTTCTGCCAGCCAGGAGTGGTGTAAAAATAGCCAACCTGCTAAAATATTCATTTGGGCCACTTTTGCTTGAATGTAGTGAAGCTGTCGCTGCCAGTAACAGTTCCTGGGCTTTTTCTCTCCACCTTAGACCCAAGATGGGGACTTTGGGTCCCAGCCTCAGCAGAAAGAAGCCCCCTGTGGCAATCAGAAGGGTAAGCCCTGGATTAGGGATCCTGGGGTACTTCGTTCTGTCAGGGCTGGGATTCCTGCTGCCGGCACATCCTGGTCCTTTGTGCAGACCACTCTGATGGAACCCACTCTGAGGTGGCTCTTTCATACAACAGCATTCACCTCCCCTAACTCGGCCCCAACCCATCCCAGAGGTGGCTGCATCAGACGCACACCACTAACACACCTGGTCCTTGAAAATGTCCCCTCTTCTTAGCTTACAAAGCTGCCATTATACTCGGAGGTTGAAATTACAAAATAAGTGCCCGGCGGCGTAGCCTAGCGGCTAAAGTCCTCGCCTTGAACGCCCCGGGATCCCATATGGGTGCCGGTTCTAATCCCGGCAACTCCACTTTCCATCCAGCTCCCTGCTTGTGGCCTGGGAAAGCAGTCGAGGACGGCCCAGTCGAGTCTCTGCATAGCCAGATATACACAGAGGAGGAGAGACAGAGAGGAAGATCTTCCGTCCAATGATTCACTCCCCAAGTGAGCCGCAACCGCCGGTGCTGCGCCGATCCGATGCCAGGAACAGGAACCTCTTCTGGGTCTCCCACGCGGGTGCAGGGTCCCAATGCATTGGGCCGTCCTCGACTGCTTTCCCAGGCCACAAGCAGGGAGCTGGATGGGAAGTGGAGCTGCCGGGATTAGAACCGGCACCCATATGGGATCCAGAGGCGTTCAAGGCGAGGACTTTAGCCGCTAGGCCATGCCGCTGGGCCCAAGCCTGCCCTTTTTATTACTTCCTACTCCTAGGTGACTCAGTGCTCTGACCTAAGTCCCCAAACACTAACAATCACCTCGCTCACCTTCCCAGGACCCATCACATGATCTGTTAGCAAATATTTATGTGTGAATCCTCTCAACAGATGTTCACGTGGGTCTACCATGTGCCAGATGCTAGGGATGTGATTCTCTCCTCCGCAGACAGCAATGGTGCGAGGCAGGGCACCCAGTCACTGGCAGATGTGCTCTGCCTAGCGGGGAAGAAAACCCAGGGCCCAAAGGGAACACTGAGTGTCCACAGAGGAAGGGTTCCCAAGGTTGGGGTGATGCAGGCTACGGAATAAGCCACCATTTGCAATGTTGGCATCTCACATTGGAATGATTGGAGCATTGGTTTGAGTCCTCGCTGCTTTGCTTCTTTTAAAAAAAAATTACTTTTATTGCAAAGTCAGATATATATAGAGAGAGAGTAGGAGAGACAGAGAGGAAGATCATCTGTTCGTTGATTCACTCCCCAAGCAGCCACAGCGGCTGGAGCTGAGCCGAAGCCAGGATCCAGGAACTTCCTCCTGGTCTCCCATATGGGTGCAGGATCCCAAAGCTTTGGCCCATCCTCCACTGCTTTCCCTGGCCACAAGCAGGGAGCTGGATGGGAAGCAGGGCCGCCAGTGCCCATATTGGATCCCGGTGCATTCAAGGCAATGACTTTAGCCGCTAGGCCACAGTGCCGGGCCCTTAAGAACTATTTATTTTTATTGGAAACACAGAGTTATAGAGAGAAGGAAAGACAGAAAAGATCTTTCATTTGCTGGTTTACTCCCCAAGTGGCCACAGTAGCTGTGATGGCTGGAACTGAGATGATCCAAAGCCAGAAGCCAGGAGCTCTTCCAGGTCTCCCATGTGGGTGCAGGGACCCAAGGCTTTGGACTGTCCTGGACGTTTTTCCCAGGCCACAAGCAGGGAGCTGGATGGGAAGTGGGGCAGCCAGGACACAAACCGGCACTGATAATGGGATCTTTGCAAGGTGAGAATTTAACCACTGAACCATTGTCCCAGGCCCCTGGTTTGCTTCTAATCCAGCCCCCTGCCACCCAGCTGGGAGTCCTAAATGGAATTCCAGCTCCTGGCTTTGGCCTGACCCAGTGCAGCCATTTGCAGGCTTTTGACCCATGAACCAAAGGATGGAGGTTTCTGTCTGCCGAGTTCTGTCATTGCCTTTCAGAGAAATAAATAATTCTTAAAATAAAACAAAACAAAAACACAGTAGTTCAGAATGTGGTAGAGAACTCAGAATGAAGAAAATGGAGTATATATATATATACAGATATATATATATATACACACACACACATATATATGTATATATACAGGGAAATCAGATTTACAGAGAGGAGAGACAGAGATAAAGATCTTCCATCCACTGGTTTACTCCCCAAGCGGCCGCAAAGGCTGAAGATGAGCTGATCCAAAGCCAGGAGCTTTTTCCAGGTCTCCCACACAGGTGCAGGGTCTCAAGGCTTTGGGCCGTCCTCCACTGCTTTCCCAGGCCACAAGCAGGGAGCTGGAAGGGAAGTGGGGCAGCCTGGACACGAACCGGTGCCCCTAAGGCGAGTTTTTGGTCAGGCCTAGAATGTGGTTCTTGTTGAGAGCAGGCTGGTGAATGGCGCTGAGGACAGTGCTGAGACAGGCCCCTGGAGCAACCAGCACCGGCTGTGTCAGAAATCGTCCCGGCCGCCTTCAGGGTCACAGGAATCCATCAAGAGTGAAGTGATGTTTACTTCTTGTCTCCTACTCACAAGCATCTTACTGAGGAGGGGAAGGCAGGAAGACACACAAGCATGTATAAAACCTAGTGCTTCTTTCCAGAGGCTTGCAACTTAGCCCAGGAAAAGGTGTTCCTGTAGAAGGTAGACCCCTCCCCTGTGGGCACGCACAGTCCAGGGCCCTTCCTGTGCCCTGGCTAGCTGGCGCACTGCGCACATTTGGGTAGTCACTTCCTCTGTGCCTGCCATCCTCCAGAGAGGTAAAAAGAGGAAGTGAGAACGTACAAGAAGAGTACATGAGGCTCCAGAGAACAAAGACACTTTATACCAACAAGGTGATTAGCATGAAAGGAGCAGGTCCCTCACTACCCTCCGTACCGGCCTATTCTTAGTCTGACACGTCATCCCTCTAAAGAACAGTACCCGCAGCTTCTTACTCAACATAATTACCTTTTCAACCTGATTCTGGGTTCAGAAGAACTCGGAGTGAAAAGGAGCATGTTTATTGCCTTTTTAAACTCAAAGCCCAAAGACTTTCTGCATGACAGACCCTGTTCCCAGGATGAGGGCTTCTTCCCTTGAACGGAAGAGATCACAGTGCCCTTGAGTGTAAGTCATGGGAACTAGAACAATGAATCTGCTCTTCAGTCTAGTGCCCGCCATCTCTTCCCACTTTGGAGGGAGTTGGAGCAGAGGATCCCAGGCAGTGTGCCCATCTGAACCCGTCAGGAGTGAGGAATACAGCACAGAATTGGCCTGAGAGTGTTAGGGAGACCACAGGAAGGGAGGACGGAGGAGACGTCACACCCCCCCAGTCACTCCAGGCCCCAGACTGAGAGATCTGGACTCTGGAGGGTTAAAAACTTGAGCCAGAGCTGACAGCCCAGAAGTGACACTACATGCTGTCGATACCTCTGCCTGAACTAAAGTTCTCAACAGCTCTAGCCATAACTGTACAGCGGGCAGCTTTGAATTGGGTCCTGCTGGAAGTCCGTATGTTTAACGGGCCATCGCCTCCTCCCCTTCTCGCTTTGCTTGAGGAAATCTCTCTCAAAGTTTTAGGGGGCATCAGTACTACCCCCTCTTTTGTGGAGAGTTCCTTGAGTCAGGGTTGGCCTGTCTGTGTTCTGCCAACCCTATTAGATGCCACTCCACTGGTTCTTAGGGCTACTCTACGCAGCAGGGTTTAAGCCTAAAACCATGGCTTCATTCAGTACCCAAGGGTCATTTCCTCAAGTCAAAAAGCAGGGTGGGTGTGTCTGGAGGTGAGAAAACTGGCTCTCCTTCCTCCCTAGAGGACCAGGACTTCGGCCGCTGCCCACGCAGCCTGGCACTTTGAAGGGTTTGTTGTAAAGGCACTCGTCTCAGAAACACCTGCTGTGCTCATCTGAAACTTGTGCTGAGGATGGGCGCTGGTCATGTTCCTGTGGCACCTGGTGCCAGCCTTGCTGACTGAACTTGCTTTAAAAAAAAAAAAGGTTTATTTATTCAGTTGAAAGGCAGGGTTTCAGAGAGAGAGAGAGCTTCCATCTGCTGGTTCACTGCCCAAGTAGCCACAACAGGCAAGGCTGGACCAGATCAGAGCCAGGAGCTTCTTCGCTGTCTCCCCTGTGGGTGGCAGTGGCCACCCTTTGCATTTTAGGGCCCTCCTCTATCAGGAAGCTGGATTCAAAGTAGAGTGGCTGGGGCACAAACTGGCACTCCTATGGGACTCTTGATGTTGCAGGTGAAGGCTTACTCCACAACACATCCCCCTACTCACTTTTTAGTGGCACCATGCCCATATGTACTCTGTCTGGAATGCTCAACCCCTCACCCTGTTGGGATGAAATGCCACCCATTCACCAAGGCTCTGTTCTAAGCTCACTTCCTCTGTGAAGCCTGCCTTTGCAATGCTCTGTAGAGCCTTGGTGGTGTACTACACCCTGACCTAGGACACAGAGTAGTGTATCAGTTTTACCCCCAGAGATTTGTGTTCTCTATGTTAATGCTGAAGTTCTCGTGAATTGCGTTAGCAGTAGGAGGCATGCAGTAATGAGGCATGCAGGTTAGGTCCAGCTTGGTGTGTTTTCGGCTCTGAAATCTCACAGTGTTACAGGGACAGTGAGCAAGAGGCTAAAATGTGGGCCTGGTGTGATGGCATAGTGATTGAAGTCCTCGCCTTGAACGCGCCGGGATCCCAAATGGGCGCCGGTTCTAATCCCGGCAGCTCCACTTCCCATCCAGCTCCCTGCTTGTGGCCTGGGAAAGCAGTCGAGGACGGCCCAAAGCCTTGGGACACTGCACTCCTGTAGGAGACCCGGAAGAGGCTCCTGGCTCCTGGCTTCGGATTGGCTCAGTTCCAGCCATTGCAGTCACTTGGGGAGTGAATCATTGGACGGAAGATCTTCCTCTCTGTCTCTCCTCCTCTCTGTTTATCTGCCTTTCCAATAAAAATAAATCTTAAGAAAAAAAAGAGTATAAAATGTAGAAGGATCCATCCTGCATTAGGAAATAATGAGCCTGCACCGGAAAGTCAGACGCCAGGCCCCAGGCTGAGGGGAAGTTAGATCACCAGCATTCGGGTCCCTGAGCTCTGTGGAAATAAAGTTTAATTTCCCTCTCAGAACAGGGAAAGAAAAACTCAGCAGGAGTGGCAGGAGACCTTGCCCGTTGACTCCACTCATATCCAGGAAGAGGGTAGGTTCAGGAACATTCTTGTTCCGTCTCTTTTGAGTCCCCTTTGATTCTCTGATGAGCAGGCTGAGCAGCCCAGGACTGTGAGTCTGGGTCCTTTGGGTGGGTGATGTGCCTTGTGCCTCAGCCTCCTTCAGTGGAGGGTGAGGGGAGCCTCCTCCCCACAGACCAGAGGGAGGGGCAGGACGGGAGGAAACTCACGCCCTTCTCTGTGTGCTACTCACTGTTTCAAACATTCCTGAACCCACTGGTCTTACAGGAAACAAGGGGGGAGGAAATTTCTCTCTTCTGTCAGCAAGCGATCCCTGGAAGGCTGCCTCTCCTCTTCCTTGGAGCATTAGCCTTGACGCTGAAGGTGCTACAAGGCTGGGGATGCCCGCAGGGTGCTGCCCTTACAACCTATGGCCCACCAGTGGGAAAGTTCCGTGTGGGCTGCAGCCATCCCAGCGGCAGGGCTGTGAGCAAGCACTTGCTCGGTGTGAAGCCACAGCAGCACAGAGGGAGCTGGGCTTGAGCTGTGTTAACAGGGAACTGGAGGGCATCTTCCCGGGCTGGCAGGTGCAAGGCAGCATAGGACACACAGCTGCCCGGGCTTTAAGCCCAGCCTGGCAGGAAGCTGTTCTCACCCTGCCTGCTGTGCACCTGCAAAGAGTCCATGGGCCAACCTGTTTCCTTACAGATTCCAAGTGGGGACACAGTCCTGCAGAACCAGGTGTCACCCCACTGCAGCAGAACAACCTACCTCCCCCCAAGGAGACAGGCAGCAGGGGCTTCTTTGAGTTTCTAAGGTAAGAGAAACTGCTGTCCCTGCGGACTGACAGAGCTCTGGCCAGAGGGGACCGACAGCAGGTGGCTTTCACAGGTTCCTCAGTGCCTGGCACGAGAGATGGCAGGTAAATGGGCTTGAGACCAAGGGCCCCGTGGTGAGCTCACTACCGAGTGTCCTGCTCTGTTGTGCCCAGCTCAAGGCTGTTTAGCGCCCGGCACAGTGTCCGGTCCCATAAACAGGACCTGAGCAGAGCCTGGTCACATTTGCCGTGGCTCATCCGGATGACTTGGCTACCGAGACATTTCTGCCTCCCTCCGACTCTCGGTGGGGTTATAGGAGTCCTCTCAGCAAAGGACAAGCTCGCAGACCCTTCTGTGCAGAGAACAGCTGCCCTGTAGCTGTTTCTCCTTCATGAACCTCTCCTGGATATCACCTCATTTGACGGCCCTTCTGAACGCTCTTCCAGACTCAAATTTCCACTCCATAGCTCCCCAGAGCCAACAGGCGCGGCCAATGAAGCACTAATGGGAGGAAGGGAGAAGGGAGGAGCCCTCACCCGGTGCCAGCCAGCCCTTTCTCCCCCTGCAGCTCTCTCTTCCCGTTCCAGTACTTCTTCAGGAGGAACAGCCAGTGAACCCCCCAAAGTGGCTGTGCCAGGAGGACCGCCTGGCACAGCACCACCTGCTCCGTGTCCTCAGCCTGTGTGGCCTCAACTTTGGGCAGAGCAGAGCCCCAACTGGCTGACACCCGTCCCCAGGAGGGTTCTCCTGTCCTCTGCCACCTTATAGCTGAATGTTTTTGTCCCAATTTAATTTTTTCAACTAAAAAAAAAAAAGAAGAAGAAGAAAGCAACTTTGTAAAAGGCTTGGAATTCCACTGCCCTGAGGGCCAATTTGGGTCTTTTTGTCTCCAGCATTTAGGATCCTAATGATAATAAATTATTGGTGGAGAGTTATTGATTAAACTTAGCAAAATAGAAGTGGAGAGAGAAGCAACCCTCCCCCGGGGTAGCCACTGGCTCTTCTCAGCACCCTTTTGGGGGGGCGCATCTGCACCTGACCGTTCACTTTAAATGTCACTCCCAAGGGCTGGGCCCTGCTGATGGGAGAGACCTGCTCTCTTCCCAAACACACTCAGCCCAGCTGAAAGTGTAGCTTCTCCCAAGATAAAATGCTTCCCACCCATCGGTACCTCCGGCCTCTGACAGTAAGGCTAATGGTTCTGTCAGGTTGTCCACCCTGGGACTGTGTGAAGGCCAGGGTCCCTGAGCTCCATCCACCACCAAGGAACCAATCCAGGACAGCTGTGGGACCAAGTAATTGATGGGAATGTAGGAAAGATTGCTTCTGCTTGCTGGGCGGATGTTCGATATTGGAGCAGGCCACCTGGACAGGTCAAAGCCCTTCTACCCCAAAAGTTCTGCACAGCTCATGAGCTATGGTGGATCAGAAGGGTCCACCGTGAGGGGAGAGTTGGGACTGGGTTGCTGAGCCCCTCTGCCACCCTGTGGGACCTCTGCTCTGCTGTGCTGCAGTGTGCCGTGAGTAAGAGCAACTCTCTGCAGGCGGTGCTGGCAGCCTCCCCACCGCTGTCCCAACCATAGGCATGTGCCCATCCTGACAGGCTGAGTGGCAGAGGCCCTGAGGGGACCACCCAGAATCCCGAGGCTTCTTCTGGCCCTCCCCGACCCCATCCACTCTGGCTGCTGTGTTTAAGGTTCGGTTCTATCCTCCAGCTAGCCCTGTCCTTGTCCCAAGTGTACGGCTGGCACGGGGCAGGTGCGTTTAGGGCTTCAGTCCACCCTGGCATGGACTAGAGTGTGGCTCTAGCAGGTGGCTTTCCTTCCCAGAGTCTTACTTGCCTTCCCCATACAGCCAAAGCCCAATCAGCTTCAACTGTGCTGGGGCTGGCACCCACAGGCTTGATTAGGAGCTTGGTCTCCTACTGCAGGCCTGTGGAGCCCCCGCAGCTCAGAACCCCCTCTGTTGCCCACATAGAGGGCAAGAAGTCATCCACTGACGCTGAAATGGACAGACCCCCATCCTTTGCTTTGGCCACCGGGCACCTCTCAGGTGCCCCCCCTCCCTTTAGCGATTTTCCTTGCCCCCAGAGCATCCTTCTACCAGTCCCTTTCCTCTGTAGGACAGACAGGGCTGCCGAGTGGCTTTAGGTTGGGGTGAGAGGTCCTGGACAGGGGGGGTGTCCTACCGACCTAACGTCACATGTAGCCTTGACTTGGCCGAGTCTCAGTCCTGCCCTCCCTGACCCTACACGTGCTGCATGCCCTGGCAGCCCCACCAGCCGCTGCCCAGGACAGCACCCCTGCGACTGATGGCCGGCTCCCAGGTGGGCTTGCCAGGAGGCCTCAGGCTGGGAGGCCCTGAAAGCCAAAGCCGAACCCCAGAGGGTGTGGCTCCCAACAGGCGCAAACAAAAGCCCCAGAGCCAGCCCAGAGATCTGCAGAGCCATTCTTTTCCTGGCCTCAGAAATGGTGAGTGCTCCTGGAGGAGGCCTGAGGGGTATGGAGATGGGACCTGCAGGCAGGTGAGGTAGAGATGGGGCAGGTGGAGGGAGGAGATGTGTGCTTGCAGGGGTGTGGGAAATTACGGGGGACTGCACTGAATGCTGACACGGCCAGGCGAACCCCACACATACCCTCCAAGGCAGCCCTGGCCATGCCCTGTCAGCAAGGCCAGCCAGTTCTGGCCCACTTGCCTGCAGGCACACTTGCTCCCAACAGAGCCCTCCTCCCACATGTCAGGTGCCTATGAGGTCCCCTCTGGCCCTGCTCCTTTACCTGCTGGTGATCACTGAAGGCTGGGGCCGAGAGCCAGCCAGCCCAGGCTGCCACCTATACCGTGAGTAACTCTGGGACCCGAAGGCTGGGGGCAGTGGGAACTCTTTGGGAGGGGAGGGGGCTAAGAGATGAGAGGCCAGCCTGTCAGGCAGGTGGCACCCTAGGCAGACCCACACTGAAGCGGGTGCATGGAGGCACCGTTTACCCCTCGCCCATATCCTAGCCTTCAACGTGACTGTACGAAGTGACCGCCAAGGCACCTGCCAGGGCTCCCACGTAGCCCAGGCCTGCGTGGGCCACTGTGAGTCCAGCGCCTTTCCTTCTCGCTACTCCGTGCTGGTGGCCAGTGGCTACAGGCACAACATCACCTCCATCTCTCAGTGCTGCACCATCAGCAGCCTGAGGAAGGTGAGGCGGGCTGGAGGCCTGCGGCAGGGCTTGGGGGCAGAGGAAGGCCACGGCGGGCACCCAGGACAGCTGGCTGAAGACGGCTCCCCTCTGGCACAGGTCAAGGTGCAGCTGCAGTGTGGGGGCACCCGGAGGGAAGAGCTGGAGTTCTACACAGCCAGGGCCTGCCAGTGTGACATGTGTCGCCTCTCACGCTACTAAGGGCCTCCCCGCGTCCCAGGTTCCCATGGGTGGGACCAGCCAGCACCTGGGATGCTGACCTGCGGGAGGCTCTGGCCCTTCCAGTTACTTGCTGGGGTCTAAATGGGAATGCCCATCCCCTCTGAGAGCAGTGTTTGCCTCCTCCTGCCCCCACCCAGCCCCACCCCTCTGCCCTGCCCCTAAATAAACCAAGCCCATCTGGAGTTTCACTCTTTATTAAGTCTACCCCCAGCCAGGGGAAGGGGGCAGACCATGGTTCCTGTGACCCACTTCCCCAAGACACTGAACCTCGTCTTCCCTGTGCCCTCACCCCTCCCCCTGCCCAATAAATAAAAAGGGACAAAGGACATTGAGGGCGAAGGAGGGAGGGACAGGACAGTGTCTGTGTGAAGGGTGAGCTGGGAGAGAATAAATAGACCCCAGGCCCCACAGTGGGGGTGGGGAGGGGGCTCAGCTGCCCAAGGCAGGAATAGCCAAGGTGCCGCAAGTCCTTGGGGGAGGCCGGGAGCAAGGGTGGGGCCACCTGTGCTCCGGAGCCCAGCTTGGCCCTGCCCACAGCTCCCCAGTCAAGTCCTTCTTGGAGGGCCAGAGGGCTTGGTTGCCCAGGCCACCCGCTCCTCTTCTGAATCCCCTGGTCAAGGCTCCCCCAGAGGGCCACGGTGGGGGGAGTCCACAGAACCTACTCAGGCGGGGCCAGGGCACACATGTGTCTCTGGGCCCCGGGGCAGGGAAAAGAATGGAGGGGTAGCCAGCTCTGGATATCACATCTCCCCTGCTGGAGGGCTCTCTAGCTCTGCCCACCACTGGCAGCCACCTGGGGTGTAAGGCGCTGGAGGGGTGCATCCCTGGACCCTGGGGTGCTCTGCAGCCGGCGCAGCCGCAGCTCCTCCAGGCCCTGCCAAAGCTCCTGACGTTCCCGGGCCTTCTGCTGCTCCCTGGGGAGAGAGGTGAGGCAGCTGCCCTGCCCAAGTCCCGACACCATCCAGCTGCCTTTTCCACCCAGCTCTGCAGAGGGGTGCCAGGGAGGAATGTTTTATGACTCCACAGGATTTCCCCCCTTGCTTACGGGAAAGAGCTGAGGGGAGACTGGTCCTGGCCCAGGGGCATGGAGGCAAGCCAGCCCAACCTGGGGCAGCCCTGGCTGAAGGGGAGGAAGCTGTGGGAGCTCAGGAGGGGCCAGCGCCCAGGCAGCTGTGGGAAGGATTGGCAGGCGGGAGGGTGCAGCGGGCACCTCTGCGCACCCAGGCCAGGGAAGCACTTCTCAACTGAGCCCATCATTCCTTCCTATCTTCGCTCCCCGCCACACCCACACCACCACTCACTGCTGTTTCTCCAGCTTGTAGGAGGCTGTCAGCTCGTCAAAGAGCTTCCCATTCATCTCCATGAAGGTCTTGAGCACATTGTAGATCAGGGACACGATGGTTCTGGGTGGGTGATGGAAGGCTTGGCTCAGGTCCACCTCCATCCTCCTCTTCCTCCACATGCCACCTCCCCCCACCCCGGGCTCCGAAGGCAGGGGCCAAGTGGACACTCACTGGTTCCAGTGCTCCTTGGAAACCTGGTAGAGGGTCCCAAACACGGCCGGCAGCACAGTGTGACAGTTGTCCTCGATGAGGCTCAGGATATACTCATTGTTCCAGAAATACAGAGCCCGCTCTGCAACCTGCAGCAAGTGAGATGGCCCCAGGTATTGCAGTGGCCTTGGGGCAGACAGGGTCTGAGGCCCAGCCCTGCCCTAAAGCCCAGGCCCTTGCTCACCCCGCTGCTCCATGTGTGGGGCTCAGCTGAGAAGAAGCAATGTGGTGACACGATAAGACAGGGGCAAATGCTAATTCATCACAGAATGTGTCCCCGCCTCGGGGGCACTGCCAGCTGCCAGGGGCTGGGCCCTCAAGTGGGACCAAGGAAGCATAAGGCCACCATGGGAAGGGGACCACAAAAAGGATGCTTTTCTGCTGGCCGTTCACCTCGTCACCACCTCATTTCCGTGGGGAAAGACTGCTGCTGGCCCATTTCACAGATGAGAAAGTTTAAGCAGACTCAGGGTGACAAGGGATTTGCCCAAGGTCTTCCCCCATCAGACAGCAGAGGGCAGATCTGGGGCAGGCCCTAGGTTTCCTGACCCCAAGTGCAGCGTCCCCCCATTCCCAGATTCAGGACTGGGGGGAAAGTGAGGGCAGAGAGAGAGTGAGATTTTCAACGTGCTCAGTCCCTGCCCCCAGGCTTGGTCCCGAGTACCTGGAAATGGGGGCTGGAGACACAGCGGGCCACCTGCTTGAACAGGGGCTCCTGGATCTTCACAAACTGGGAGGGCTCAATGACATCAAGGATCTCTTCCATCTCCCCCAGAAACATGACCTGGAGTCAGGGTTGGGTGGCACAGGGACAGAGACGGCAGCTCAAACCCGCCCTGCCCGCCTTCCGCAAGTTGAGCCCCCTGCCCTTCCACCCTCTGGTGGGCATCACAGTGCTTCCCCAGACCTCCTTCTGCGTGCAGGTTTTTGGCCAGTATTTGAGCAGCCCCCGGATCACCTGTAAGAGAGAAGGGGGTCAGACCTGCAGAAGTGGGGATGCTCCTCCCCCACCCTGCCCCCTGGGACTCACGTGCTCTGTCAAAGTGGCATCTTTCTCTAGAAACTGCACGACACAGTAGGCCAGCTGTAAGGGGCAGAGCAGAGAGAAGGAAGCTGGGGGTCTGCAGCGGGGCCGGGTGCCAGGGACCAGTGCTGGAACCACAGGCCATCACCCACTGCCTGGAGCTGTAGCGGGGGCCCATGGGAGTGGGGGCATAGTGATCTCCCAGGGTAGAACCTGATGCACCTCGTGAAGCATTTCATGGTAGTCTGCAGATTGCCAGGGCCTCACCTGGGCGTGGAAGACAGACAAGGATTTGACAGAGTGCAGGGGAATCAGGACTCGAACCAGGAACTGTTTGTGCTCTGTCTTCAGGGGCAGCGCGAAGCCATTGATGATGCTAAGGAGGGAGCAGGAAGGCGTAGGAGGTCACGGCCTCCACCCCGAGCACCCAGCCCTAGCTAGGCAAACTAGGGGGACTCACCTTCCTAGGATCTCCAGCAGCTCAGCCACACCATTGAAGTGCTCAAGTTCATAGATGAACCTGCCGTGGCAGAAGAGAAGCAGGCAGGAAGCTCAGCCCGCACTCCTAGCCATCTGGCCTGCCTACCCTGTCCCGGAGCCACATCCCTCCTCAGCCTATCCACCCCAGCCACACCTAAGTCCCTTTCCTCCATCCAGAGTTTCAGGCCACCTCTTCTTCCACCCTCTCCCCACCCAAGACCTGGTCCTCCGGTGACCAGCAGGCACCCAGGGGAGACTCCGCACTCAGTATGCCAGGAATCCACCAAGAATGAGGCAAACATAGAATATCTATGCTGCACCACCCAATCCCAGGGGGAGGCTATACGAAGCCCACACACAGAGGAAGACATGGAGACTCAGAGACGAACAAGATCAGCCTTGAAGTTACTAAGCAGTAAAGCAGGGCCCCCGAGTGGTGGCACGGCACGTTCAGCAGCTGCTTGTGGCACCAGCATCCCCTGTGGGCGCCAGTTCAAGTCCCAGCTGCTCTACCTCTGATCCAGGTCCCTGAGGATGCGCCTGGGAAGGCAGCAGAAAACGGCCCAATTGCTTGGGATGCTGCCGCCCGCATGGGAGGCCCAATGGCATTCTCGGCTCCTGGCTTCAGCTTGGCCCAGTCCTGGCCACATACTGCGGTCATTTAAGGAATGAACCAGCAAATGAAATCTCTTTCCCCATCTTGCTACTTTTCAAATAAATAAATCTTAAAAATAAAGCCAGTGGTGAATACAATATATGTTGGGCTCCTGGAAGACAGGGCTCAAAGCTCTGACAGTGACCAGTCTCCATGCACAAGTTGCCATGGACACTGCCTCATGTCCTTTCCATGATGGTCCTGTGGGCAGGACAGGCAACATCCTCTTTTCAAAGACAAGGAAATTCAGTGGGGCGAGCTCAAGCCTTCAGACCAAGTCCTAAGACCCAAATACTGGGACCAAACTCAAGTACAGGCCATCAGAGCTACGACCCAGAGCCGTGGTTGTGACCATGTGGGTGCCCTGCATCCTGTGGGTGCTTGAGCTCAACACATGCTGGCAGAAAGAGCCTTGCTGGCTCCTTATGACCTGGTGATGAGAGAAAGCAGAGAGAGGCTCCCGGAATGGGCCAGCCCTGCACCTGTCTCTCTCTCTCTCTGCCTCCATAATCTTCAAAATGAAAAACAAACCCCCATGTTCTGCTGCCTCCATAGGCTCTGGGCAATCAATATTCTGCAGTCTGTTGCTGAGAAAGAACCTTACATGGGCGCCCCCACGAAGGCCTCCCAGACCCCCTCCTGGGACAGGCTGAGACACACACAAGCACCCCCTCACCGTAGGAAAATGTGGTTGCACTGCTTGCGGATGTAGGCCCGCAGCCCCAGGAACTTCCCATAGACCCGGTGCAGAATGGTCTTGAGGTACTCACGCTCCCGGGGGTCCTCACTGTCAAACAGCTCCAGGAGCTGGGGGAGGCCAGGGTCAGGGGTCAGGGCCACCCCAGCAGGGTTTTCGTGCTTTCCCACAGCCCTCCAACAGCCCCGGTGGGCAGCACCCCAACTGGGCTCCCCACTTCACCATCAGCACAAACTTTTGATCCACATAACGCTTGGCCACGGAGGGCTGGAAGTCTGGGCTCTCCAAGAATCGCAGGAAGAACTCGTATACCAGCTGGGGCAGGGACAGCACTAAGTCAGTGCCAGCCTCGCCCCCTTGTGTCCCACCCTGGGCTCTCAGCCAAGCAACAAAGAAACCTGACTCCCGGCCTTCCCACCTGCAGGTGTGGCCATGAAGGCTCCAGGTTGGGTTCATCCTCCTCGGGGTCAAATTCAGGGTTCTCACTGGGGGGCAGGGTCCGGAAGATGTTCACGGAGATCTGAGAAGCAGACAAGACAGAAACCGGGGAACCCTCATCCACAGTTCTA
Organism: Ochotona princeps; assembly: GCF_030435755.1. Taxonomy (NCBI): domain Eukaryota; kingdom Metazoa; phylum Chordata; class Mammalia; order Lagomorpha; family Ochotonidae; genus Ochotona; species Ochotona princeps. The sequence continues at coordinate 5,422,864 of NC_080835.1, forward strand.
ATGGGGGCGACGACAGTACCTGTCCCACCAAGTAAGTCACCCCTTGGGCCATCTTCACCGGAACACCAAGTTCAAGACCAGAGCTGGGGGAGGAGGGGCTAGGAGGGTAGGCAGGTGCACCCAGTGATGTGGGTGAGACACAGCCCAGCCCTGGGGCAGGTGTGCACCAGTGGGAAAGCAGTGCAGCCAGCAGGCGTCGTGGGCAGGACAAGGGAGGTATCTGAGATAGGCTGTGCACGATCAGGCCACAGGGTCATGGCACCCCCGACCTCAGGGAAGACATGGCGATGGGACAAAGCTGGGAGGCCCTGAGCCAATGCAGGCACCTGAGTAAGCATTCTGAGGCCAAACCAAGGCATGTAGGGTATATTCTCTACATGGGGTTCCCACCTTGGGTCAAGAGGGGTCCCCTGGAGGCTGGGTGCCCAGTCTGGTTTGGAGAGGGGTGCGCTCACCATGCGGATGATGTCAGGGTACACCGGCTCAATGAGGACGCCCCGGGTGCTCCCCACACATTCCACCAGCTCGTTGAGGGCCGCCCGCTTCACCTCCTTCCCCTTCAGGTCAGCCACGCAGTCCAGGAAGTCGAACATGACCCCGCACTGGGCCAGCTTGCGGCTGAGCAGGTCATGCAGCTCAGAGGCGGGTACATCTGGGGGTGGGGCAGGGGCTAAGCCAGGGCCTGGGCAGGGCGACTTGGTCCTCTCCAGGGCTGCTTCTCGGGGCAGCCTCTGCTGTGCCCAGGCCCCTCACACTTGGGTGCAGGAAACAAACACCTTTCACCCCCTCCTCCTCACTCCTGGGGTCTCCCTCTCCCAGCCCAGAGAGAAGACTCTCAGCTGCCAGTGGCAATGACAAGATCAAGGCCTTCCTACTTGGTTGCCATGGCAATGGCAGCTAATGTTTCAGAGTCCTGGTCAGTCCAGTCCCACGTGAGTGCGAGACGGCATAGCTCTCAACAGGTGCCCCCCCACCTTCAATAGCCATCGCCATCAGAGGCGTACCCAGCTGTAGAAATCAGAAGGAAGGTGGGGCTCAGTGCCAGCCAGCTCTGGGGGGCCTCCTGGCTTGGCCAGTCTGGCCCTGTAGCCCAGAGTAGGTCAGGGCAGGAACCTCATGACGACCCTAAACACCTGCTCTGGGACCCTAGCAGCTGGCCGAGCTGATCGTGACCTCCGGGGAAGCCAAACTGCAGGCTCCATCCTTGGCAGTGTTCTGCCACCCCCACCCACCAGAGCGGGAGTACCTCCAGATGCCCCACCTCTGGGGATGACAGCCTAGTCAGGGTCCTTCAGCACTAAGGGCTGGAGGCTTGAGGCGTCCCTAGCCCGCAAGGGACCTTCCCAGACTTGGACGGGGCCCCAGCTGCCTCTCCGGCCCCTGTCCCTCGTCCAGCCCCAGCCTTGCTGGACCTCCTCCTGAGGGGCAGGGGCAGTGCAGGTGGCAGGTGGCGGGCGGCCAGCAGTGGCTCACCTTTGAGCAGGGGCAGCGGTGTCAGCTCCTGCTGGTTGCTCTGGTAGCGGAACTGCGAGGAGCTGTGGGAACGCCGTGGCCGGGCTCTACGCAGGGAGCGCCGGGAGAAGCCATCCACTTTGTCGGGTGGGGGAACGGGGGACAGCCCAGGGGAGGAGGGGCTGGTGGGTGTGCTCGCAGGGGGCAGCTTGGTCTCCATGGCTAGCAGGGAGCAGGTCAGGCAGTCAGGGTCCCTGGGCTCCCCTCAGGGCCTGGAGGATGCTGAGCGAGGCTGGCTGCCCTAACTCGGGCCCATCCTGGCTGGGCGTTGCAGGGTGGGACGGGGGGGGGGGGGGGACACAACCACAGTCCTGGGCCCCCCCCCAGGGCCTTCAGCGACTGTCCAGTCCTGGGGGGCAGGCGGGCTGGGAAGGAGGCTGGCTCAGGCCTGCGCTGCTACTGCTGCCTGCAAGTCGCGAAGCGAAGCGTCCAGCCGGTTTCCTACTCTGGCTCTTGCGGAAACCAAGTGCGGAAAGAAAGGTCAGAAAAAGAGGGAGCAGCTGGTTGGGGGAGTGGGGGCAGGGGACGCTGTAGCAGGGTGCCCACATGGGAAAACAAGGGCGCCGATCCTTCCCCTCTTCAGCGCGGCCCTGTCCATCTCTCCCCTCAGCCCCAAAGGCCCCAGCGCCAAAATAAACTGCCAAAATGCACCTATTCCCTTTCTGAGTGGGGACCCCGTTGCCCCCTCCCCTGCCCGCACCTGGTCCACCAGCCCCCATCCCCGTGGACATCCCTGAAACGGGGCCCCTGTGTCCCCATCCCAGCCCTGCCTAGGACTTGGCACCCTCCCCACCCACCCCCCACCTCCGTTCCTCCTCCTTCACCGGGCCCCCAAACCTCAATGCGGGTGGATTGGGGAACACTCACTTTTCCAGCCCCGCTGGGTCACCAGCCCCGCTGGGTCACCGGCCCCCTGGGGCTGCCGGTGGTGGAGAGGGGGGCCGAGGTTCAGGGCTCCTGCGCCGCCGCGGTTCCGCTCGGGGATCTGGGGCTGGGCGGCGGCGCTCCTGGCTGCTCTCCCCAGCTCAGGGCGGGCTGGAGCATGCCCTCCTAGTTCAGCCCCCGGCTCGGGGCCCCGCACACCGGCAGGTTCTGAGCCGGCAGCACGAAAGAAGTGCTGGGGACTCGGAGCCAGCGCACGGCGCGGACCAGCTCTCCGCGCACCAGCGCCCGCCACCCGGTGCTGCTCAGGATGACATCAAGCCGCCTCCCCCCACCCTCCCCGCGTCGCCAGGCCCGCACCGCCCCGCGGGCTTGGGGGTGGGGGGGTGACGCTGCGTCAGGGACCGGGGGACACTGGGAAGTGTAGTTCCTGCCTTGCTTTAAAGGGCTCTAGGGTCCAAAGGGGTGACGCGCTAGGGCGGACTCCGGGGCCCGATCTGGATGACCTCCAAGCTAAGACTGGTCTCCTGGATTGTCTTCATGAGACTGTGAAGCGAGAGAGGAGGACCCAACAGTGGACACCCTGGAAACAGGCCACGCATGCCATGCCGGGCCCACGAACTGGAATAGGGCCCCCTAGGGCCCTGGCTAGCCCGTGGGAACCCCGGCCTCACCGCCCCCCAAATCCCCACAAGGTGGACACTTCCAAACTCCTTGGATACCGGCGCTGGACTAGTTAATGCGCCGCAGTGCACCTGGGTCTGCTGGGAAGGGTGGGGTGTTTTCGAGGCTGCTGGGCAATGTAGTCCGTGCTCAGTCCTGCAATTCCCCCCTCCCTCCTGTCCCTTAACTATGGTGACATCATGGTCTCGACTTTAAAGGGCCAGCCGGGGAGTGGCAGAACATGAGAGCTGTTTCGGGCTGCCACCCCTCCCCAGGAGGCCTGATCTCCCCCTCCCCCACCCCCGACTTTCAGCCCCTCTTTGGGTCTGTCATTCACCACCCCATAGCTGGGCATCCGAGGCACAGGTGGGGTGCCAGGAGTTTGGCATTCTGGCTTCAACTTCCCAGACAGCAGCCCGGGGTTCCCTGTGCCGGTGTGGACCCCTGCGCCCTGGCTTTGCCCGAGCCGTTATTATTCTGACTCAAGAACAACTAGAAGCCAGGCTGCAGAAATGGGTAATGAGACTGGATGGGGAGTGCAAGGAAGGGGGCAGTGCTGCTCTGTGCTCTGCAAAGCTGGTCCCCCACCCCCACCCCGTCATCCCTGCAGCAGAGGGAGCGCCCAGAACCCCAAGGGAGTCCTGCTGCACCAGCACCAAGTCAAGGCCTGGACTGAGGACTGTCCTTCAGCCAGTCTGGGATCTGGCTCTGACCCAGCCCCTCTCCTGGCCACCATCCTCCTAGCTCAGAAATCAACAGGCTTTACCCATCTGTCAAATGGGAACCCAGAATCTCCTGCCTTGTCCAGTTCCAGGTTCCAGAAACTTCTCCCAGGTCCCTGAGCTAGAAGCTGGGGAGAAGGTGCTCAGAGGGAGCCTTCTGCAATCAGATGAAGGCTCCAAGGCCAAGAACACACAGGTGCCCTGTCCAAGGAACCATGGAAAGCTGGGGTTGCCCTGGGGGCAGCCTAGACCAGGTCAGGTTACAGTACCCACTGGCATACATACGTGTGGGTCAGGCCTGGAGGTGAACCAGGCTGGGCCAGTTCATAGCATCCACTGGCAGATGTGAGAATCAGGACAGTGGGATGGGCCAGGTTAGGCTGCAATACCAGTCAGATCGCATTAGGTCCAGGACTGGGGGCTGGCTGGGCTGGGCTAGGCTATAGCACCCACCAGCATGAGCTGGAACTGGGAGCAGATTGACCCAAACCAGGCTGCAGCACCCACTGGCAAATCCCAAGGTGAGGTGGGCCATGCCAGACTGAGCCACGACACGCACAGGCGCATGCAAGACCCTGGAGGGAGAGGAAGATGCACCCATAAGGGAGGCTGCAGGGGCGTCCATGCTGGCCACTGTTCCTGCTGATGACTGGTGCAGAACAAACTGGGCAGGGCTACAATACCTGCTGGCCTGCATGTGAGTTGGATTAGGGGGAAAGTCAGGCTGTGTTAAGTGATCATAACCACTGATGCAGGTGGAAGCCAGAACAAGCGCAGTCTGGTCTGGCCTTGCCACAGGATCAGCTGGCAAGTGCCAGGTCTATGGGGAGGTCCTGCCAGACTGGACCGCAGGACTATCTGGAAAGTGCAAGATCCAGGGTTGGGAGTGGGCCCAGTAGGGAAATTGTGGGCAACCCCTGATGAGCTGCAGTTCCCACCGGTGAACCTAAGAACCAGATCTGGGGGTGGACCTGGTTAGACAGGCAGTACCCACTGACATGAATGTGGAGTGGATAGTGGAGACTGCAGCATCCATTGGTGTGTACAAAAGCCGAATGGGATGTGGGACAGACTGGGTCAGTCTGCTGTACATGCCAGCATGTGCAGGAACCGGGGCTGAGGGCAGACCTGGTAGGGATTACTGGGGGTCACTCCAACTAGGCTGCAGCTCCTGCTGGTATACCTGAGGGCTGTGTCTTGGGCAGGCTTAGGCTGGGCTTCAGTATCCATTGGTTCACATAAGATGGGGCTGAAGACAGAATTGACCCAGCAGCTGCAAGCACCGTGTGTGTAGGCTGACCCTACACTGGCTGACACACACGGGAGTCAGGTCTGGGGTCACCTCTGGTGAGGTTTCTTTGGAGACCCCTTCTCCAAGTGGACCACTGGACTCAGAACTCCAAACATGGAGAAGAAAACAGGATCTGTGGTCTGACCATGGAGTGCATGTGTCAGAGCTGGGCCTCCTCAGTTGCCGAAACAGTGCAGTGGACGGCATGCCCAGATGCACATGGGGAATACAGCAGGCCACTGGGGCCTGCAGAGGACATCTAGTACCATAGCAGAGGATGAAGGACAGAACAAACTGGGACAGCTCTCCTGGACAGGTTTTGACAACAAAGATCTGGGCAAATGGAGACTCTCAAGTGGACTATGGCAGCCAGTGGACCTTGGAAAGGTTTCCTCATCCTTGGAGCGGTGAGATTGGCAGCATCTCAGAACTACTGAAACCACTTGAGCAGAACCCTCGGAGCGTGCTCCACATCGGGGACCCTGGGATGACATCGGGTGGTCGTTCCCCATCCCTGGGTACTGACATGGTTATGATGCTAAGTGTGGATTCTCCTCTTCTCTCCCCCCTTCTGCCAGACACAGGAGGAAGAAAATTGGAGGGCCTGGCACAGTAGCCTATTGGCTAAAGTCCTCACCTTGCATGCGCCAGGATCCCATATGGATGCGTGTTCTAATCCCGATGGCCCCACTTCCCATCCAGCTCCCTACTTGTGGCCTGGGAAAGCAATCCAGGACAGCCCAAAGCCTTGAGACCCTGCACCCGCGTGGGAGACCCAGAAGAGGCTCCTGGCTTCAAATCGGCGCAGCACCGGCTGTTGTGGCAACTTGGGGAGTGAATCAACAGATGGAAAATCTTCCTCTCTGTCTCTTTCTCTTTGTATAGCTGCCTTTCAACAAAAATAAATAAATCTTCAAAAAAAAAGAAAAAGAAAATTGGAAACAATGGTCTCATCCACCTTCCCCTATTCCTCCAACTTTCTCATCCTAATCGGTGATTCCCACGGGCATACATCCTTCTCAACCAGGTAAATATCAAAAAAGAAAGGTAGCTGGGGTTGGGGACCAGCTCTCCCCTCCCTCTGGGCTCCGGCCTCCCCCCTCACTGACAGGTACTCTGAGGCCAGCGCCCTCGGGTGCAGGCAGCCTGACCATGACCATGACCACAGAGCCAGTGAGTGGGGCAGGGGGCGGGGCTAAGTGTGAGGTGCCGCAGCCACGGGAGGCTGATCTCTAAGCAGGTGCAAGGTCGCCAGGGCGACGTGGGGGTGAGAATCCTGTCCCAGCATCTTCATGGAAGTTTAAATCACCCACTAGAACATTCACCTAGTTGAGTTGTTGTTTCACGGATCCAGCCTTTCCGCTTTGGAAACGTGCCTAGAGATTCCTTTCACAACAATGCAAAATACTGCATTGTTGCAGAACTAATCACTTCAGAATGGGGAAGAGGTGGAGCCAGTGCACTGGCATAGCAAGCTAGTCCTCTGCCTGTGGCACCAATGTCCCATACGGGCACCGGTTTAAGTCCCAGCTACTCCATTTCCCATCCAGCTCCCTGCTTGTGGCCTGGGAAAGCAGCAGAGAATGGCCAAGTGCTTGTACCCCTGCACCTGCGAGGAAGACCAGAAGAAGCTCCGGCTCCTGGCATGAGATCAGCTAAGCTCTGGCTGTTGTGTGCTGGGGTCCCGGCAGTGGATGTGGGGGACAGGAAGGTGTGAAGAGTATTGTTCCATTGCAGGCAGGGCCGCAAGGAAATTCCCGCAGTACGGCAGGGCCCGCAGATGTCTCTATAACCACCTGAATGCAGCTCCACCTTCCTTGACATGGACACCGGACCACCCTGTGGAAGAATTCTAATCCATTCAGGCATTGTTTGCTGCTGTGGAGTTGGCTTTTTTATTCAATGTGAGCTTGGAGGTTAATGTCAATAATAACGTCTTACAAAAGGGCCTTGTATTATTCATATTGTCTTGGCTGTCCCCTTTGACCTTATGCTAATCAAGGGACCTGTATTTGACCTTATGCTAATCAAGGGACCTGTATTAGGGTTTCATTCTTTTTTTTTTTTTTAAGATTTATTTTTATTACAAAGTCAGATATACAGAGAGGAAGATCTTCCGTCCGATGTTTCACTCCCCAAGTGAGCCGCAACGGGCCGATGCGCGCCGATCCGAAGCCGGGAACCTGGAACCCCTTCCGGGTCTCCCACACGGGTGCAGGGTCCCAATGCATTGGGCCGTCCTTGACTGCCCTCCCAGGCCACAAGCAGGGAGCTGGATGGGAAGTGGAGCTGCCGGGACTAGAACCGGCGCCCATATGGGATCCCGGGGCGTTCAAGGCAAGGACTTAAGCCGCTAGGCCATGCCGCCGGGCCCAGGGTTTCATTCTTTCCTGGATCTTTAGGTTCTCCTTTTCTTTGTGATACAAGATTGAGTTGTAGAATAAGAATTGTAGCAGGAACTTCTAGAGTTTTTAGGTGAAACAAATGCCAGAATTATCCTTAGAAACCCCCGCTTGACCATGACGCAAAAAGTCTGAGCCAGAGTTTGACTGTTTCTGTATAAAGCGGCCAGCTTTCCCACATTGTCCATTATGATCATAAAGTTGTAGTGGTCCGCTTTCTTTCCTTTTTACGCCTCATCCACACACCCGTCTTGAGTTCTGAACTCGTCTGGAGCTGGACTCCGGCACATGAAAGATCTTTCTGTCTCTCCTTCTCTCTATAAAAATCTGCCTTTCCAATGAAAATAAATAAATCTTTTTTTAAAATAGGGGCGATGTGGTGGGTCTGTGGTAGAGCGGCTGCAGTATGTACATCACATGGCAGAGTACCTGGGCTCAAGCCCCCCGTGCCCACCTGATGTGCCATCCAGGAGGCCGCAGCAGCAGGTGAGGGCCCGAGTATTTGGGTCCCTGCTACCCATGTGCAGTATGTGGGAAATCTGAATTGAATTATTCGTTTCTGGCATCTAAGGAATGAGACAGGGGGAAAAAAATTCTAAAAAAAATTTTTTTTTAATGGTTAACATGATAGAATTTATTTTGTATAGGTTTTGCCCCCCCACCCAATTTAAACAAAATGCATTATCTTGTGATGTCTGAAATGAAGGTAATTCATTTAAATCCATTCGAATCAAACTGTGTCAGCAATCGCCCATTTTCAGTGTATGTTGTAACAGTTTCTGGTGTCCTCACAGGTGAGTGTGCTCCCCATGTCCTGAAGCCCTCATTGGCCTGGCTATGCTGTCCCTGGTCATGGCCTCCACCAAGGACCAAACCCAAAGCCACCGCTACCCCCCTGCTGTAGGCAACTGCCTTAGTGGCTCTGTACCTTGGCACACATTATACTGCTGGGAGAAAAACAGGCAAAAGCGAGTGGACATTCTGGGCCTGGTTCATGCCAATGCTGTGTTACTATACTGGTATGCTAACATAGTTGCTTTTTCTGTTTTTTAAAGTGATCTGTGACGGGAAGGGGCAGCACTAGCCATGCTACCACAGGTGCAACCCAGCCAGTGCTACCCCCCCCACGCACACCATTGCCGCCAAAAGTATGTAGTAGGTAGGGGCTGTGCATTAGTAGAGGCTGGGGGACTGGGACAGGGCAGAATGGAGATATCTGGGAGCTGATTGATGTGTTGCCAAGGATCCATCCATTGCATCCACAGGCGATCAAGGGAGTGGATATGGGGTCGATCAGGAAGGGAAGTGTGAGGGCTTCCCTGGGTCAAGCCAAAGCACTCACACAAAAGCCAGGGCTGGGAGCAGACAGACTGGGCCAGGCTAGGTCACAGCACTCACCAGTGCTCAGTGCTCCTGAGAACCACGTTTGGGGCCAGGTCTGGTAGGGTGCTTTGGGATCACCCTGACTAGGCCACAGCACCTGCCAGAACATACAGGAACTGGGGCTGGGAGTGGACCTGGTAGGGGATCTTGGAGGATGACCCTGCTAGGCCACAACACCTACCGTAACACGTGAGAGCTGGATCTAGGAGCAGGCTGGGCTGAGCTAGGCTGCTGTACCCTCCAGTTCATGTGAGAGCCAAGGCTGGGCATGGGACTGACCAGGCAGCTGCCCCCACTGATACATGCATTTGCTGGTGTCACACCCAAAAGCAAGGTCTGGGAGTTTTCTTGGCGGCTCCCTAACAAAACCCTTGCATTCTGGCCTCAAGGTAAAGCCACATAGACATGTGGTCTGACCCTGGAGCACAAATTTTAGGACTGGGCCACCTCAGTGGCTGAACCTTGTGCAAGAATGAAGAACATACCCAGATGAACATGAAAGACAAGACAGCCAGCTCATTTAAGTCAACAGAAGACTTCGAGTAACTCATCAAAGGATGGAAAGGACAGGTTGAACAACACTCCAGGCCAAGCTTTATAACAAGTGCCTAGGTCTGTGGACACACTGAGGTAGACAAGGCCAGAAAGAATTTATCAACTCTGATTTAGTTAAGTTGACAATTTCTCCAAACAATAAAGACTATCCAGTAACACCTTCAGGACATTCTCCCCAACATCAGGACCTCAAACGACTGTCTCCATCCTGTGCACTGATACAGTGTGACAGCAAGGTGCGTTCTCCCACCTCTCCCTTCTCCCTCCTCTTTCTTGGACACAGAAGGGAAAACAGCAACATTTATCTCACCCACTTCTCCCCCGACCCCTGCAAGCCCTGCTACATTCTAATCGGAACCAGAGGTGTGTGTGGATCTGTTACCCTCCTCACCTTTAATAAATCTATCTTATAAAATATGGAATGATGGGCCGGGCGGCGTGGCCTAGAGGCTAAAGTCCTCGCCTTGAACGCCCTGGGATCCCATATGGGCGCTGGTTCTAATCCCGGCAGCTCCACTTCCCATCCAGCTCCCTGCTTGTGGCCTGGGAAAGCAGTTGAGGACGGCCCAATGCATTGGGACCCTGCACCCGTGTGGGAGACCTGGAAGAGGTTCCAGGTTCCCGGCTTCGGGTCGGCGTGCACCGGCCGTTGCGGTTCACTTGGGGAGTGAATCATTGGATGGAAGATCTTCCTCTGTCTCTCCTCCTCTCTGTATATCTGACTTTGTAAAAAAAAAAAAAGAAATCTTTAAAAAAAATACATACTTTTTTTTTTTTTATTTAAAAGCCATAGCTGGACAGGCATTTGGCTTAGCAGGTTAGCCCCAGTGTGGGTCACTCGCATCACATAACAAAGTGCTTGGGTGCAAGTCCCAGCTCTGCTCCAGCACACACCCTGGCACGACAGCCTAGTGGCCTGCATGCTCCAGGATCCCATATGCACACTGGTTCATGTCCAGGCTACTCCACTTCCCATCCAGCTGCCTACTTGTGGCCTGAGAAAGCAGCAGAGGCAAAGCCTTGGGAGCCTGCACTGTGTGGGATACGCGGGGGGGAAGGTCCTAGCTCCTGGCTTCATATTGGCTCTGTTGTGGCCATTTGGGGAGTGAACCAGCAGATGGAAGATCTTTTTGTTTCTCCTTCTCTTTGTCAATCTTCTTTTCCAATAAAAAAAATCAATCTTTATTTTTTTTAAGATTTATTTATTTTTACAAAGTCAGATATACAGAGAGGAGGAGAGACAGAGAGGAAGATCTTCTGTCCGATGATTCATTCCCCAAGCGACCATAACGCCGGTGCTGTACCGATCTGGAGCCAGGAGCCAGGAACTTCCTCTGGGTCTCCCACACGGGTACAGGATCCCAAAGCCTTGGGCATCCTCGACTGCTTTCCCAGGCACAAGCAGGGAGCTGGATGGGAAGCAGAGCTGCCGGGACTAGAACCGGCGCCCATATGGGATCCCGGGGCGTTCAAGGCGAGGACTTTAGCCGCTAGGACATGCTGCCAAGCCCAAATCAATCTTTAAAAACAAATTAAAAAATGCCATCCAACAAAAACATTTTTTAAAAAATGTGCTTAAGGGCCAACACCAAGGTGAAGGACTGTTCCACCTACAGTGCTGGAATCCCATAGGGGACTGGTTCAAATCCCCAGCCACTGCACTTGCCATCCAGCTAACGGCTTGGGAGCGCTGGGAATGTAGCAGAGGATGGCCCACATGCTTGGAACCCTACACCCATGTGAGAGACCCGGAAGAAGTTCCTACTCCCAACTTCAGACCAGCTCAGCTCTGTCCCCATATATTTGGGGAATAAACCAGAAGATGAGGATAGAAAATGTTTCCATGTCTTCCCTCTTAGCTTCTCTGTTAACTCTTTCAAATAAAAATTTTTTTAAAGTACTTAATGTCACTCACTGTCACATCAAAATCACAATGAGATTGTCACCTGACCGCTGTCAGACATGCTGGTGGGGCTGCGTTGCGGCATGATGGTAAAGATGTTAGCTGCAAAGCAGGTATCCTATGTGGGCACCAGCTTGAGTCCCAGCCCCTTCACTGCCGGGCCAGCTCCCTGTGATGCTCCTGGGAACACAACGGAAGATGGTTAACTGTGGACCACTGCGTCCACATGGGAGACTTGATGAAACCGCTGGCGCAGCCCAAGCGCTAGCACAGCCATTGGAAAGTGAACCAGAGGACCAAAGGTTTCTCTTTCTTTCTCTATAACTCTACCTTTCAAACAAATAAATCCTTATTTTAAAAAATGTTGGTGATGGAGAAAAGGAAACTCTTTTTTTCTGTTTAAATTATATATTGTGTGTGTCTTTTTTAAATGCTTTATGTTCTTCTTAGTATTGTTTACATGGTTGAGAGGTATGTAAGCCCGTGTAGGCCTCTGATTAGAGTGGGTAGGGTCAGGAATGGGTGAATGTGGGTAGGAAAAATGTTTTGGCTTCTTTCTTCTGTCTTTTTTTTTTCTCTAGGGGAGGTGGGAAGGGGTCACTCCTCTCTGTCAAACTACATCAGCACCTGGGGATAGGGGATGGTCATTGATGATACCTTAGAGATCCCAGGGGAAGAGTGGTTAGAGGGTGTTACTTGAGTGATTTTTTTTTTTTTTAAGATTTATTTATTTTTGGCCTAGCGGCTAAAGTCCTCGCCTTGAACGCCCTGGGAACCCATATGGGCGCCGGTTCTAATCCCAGCAGCTCCACTTCCCATCCAGCTCCCTGCTTGTGGCCTGGGAAAGCAGTTGAGCACGGTGCAAGGCTTTGGGACCCTGCACCCGCGTGGGAGACCTGGAAGAGGTTCCTGGTTCCCGGCTTCGGATCGGCATGCACCGGCCGTTGCGGCTCACTATGGGAGTGAATCATCGGACGGAAGATCTTCCTCTCTGTCTCTCCTCCTCTGTATATCTGGCTGTAATAAAAAATAAAATTAAATTAAAAAAAGCTCGTGAAGCTCACTCTTTCTGTCAGGTACTTCCCCTGCTCTGGCACCTCCACTCTTGGCTGACCCAGGACTGGTAATCCCCTGAGCATGGTCCCTGTATACTGCTTAGATGGGACAATGGGTATAGCAATGTTATTTCTGGTTTGTGTGCTATCGGGAGTTCCAGGACAGGTGAGACCTAGCAGTGATGGAATGTGGGCAGAGAAGCCAGGGAAAGGTGAATGTCTGCGGCTTTGTAAGCGTGTCCTGGTTATTCACTGCATGTCTCTTAGGATGACTTACATTGCTGGGGACACTGGGATATAGGCCTTCAGCCTAATGGATGATGGACTTAAGGGTAATGACTGTATGTTCCTCTTGGGGTTATGTTTGGTTGGATTATGATTGGTTGGATTGCTGTATGGACTTGTGATTTGCTATTCCTGGTGTGTTCTATTATCACCAAACTTGGTTAATAAAGACTCCTTAACAAACCTTAGATATGTCTGGTGTGTTCTCGCTCACACCCCATAAGAGTCTATTGGCTGATCAGGTCTATCTCCGTGCATCCATAGGCCCAGGAACACATTGCAAAGCTTGGCCAGAAGAGTGGTCCAACCTGTTCTGCTTTCTGGCCTCTGACGAAGCGCCCGACATCTTCTGTTGGCCTAGATGAGCTGGCCATCATATCCCTTGTGTACATCTGGGCATGCTGTCCACTGCACAAACATCAGCAACTGAGGAGGCCCGGTCCTGACACAAGCATTCCAAGGTTGAACCACATATCTTGTGATTTTCCCTGTGTCTGGGTCTAAGTTCAATAGTCTAGCTGGGGAGCACCCCCCCCCCCAAGAAATCTGACCTGGGGTGACCTCAGACTTGATCCTTGTGTGACTCAGAATCTAGGGTCAGGTTTGTTCTGTCTTCTGCACCAGCCAACACTTGTTGCCCCAGCAACATGCTGTGCATGCAGCTGCCTGGTCACTTCCAGCCCAACTTCATCTCTCACATGAACCAATGGATGCCCAGCAAGCCTGCCACAAACGTGGTCATCACACACACCAGCGAGTGCCACAGCCTAGTCAGGGTGACCCTCAATGACCTCCACCAGGCCTGATCCCAGCCTCTGCTGCAGCCCAGTCTGGCCCAGCCTGTGTCCCAAGGTCTCATGCATACCCATACAGGTTGCAACTTAGTCAACCTGTCTCCACACCTGGCCCTCACATATGTCAACAGGTGTTACCGCTTTGTCTAGTCTAGCCAAATCGGTACCCATGTGGGACTCCGACACGTGCAAGGCAAGGATTTAGCTACTGATCTATCACGTAGGGCCCAGGATTATTTTTTGGTTAAGATTAATTTATTTGAAAGTCAGAGTTAGAGACAGAAGAGAGGGAAAGAGAGAAAGCTTCCATCCACTGGTTCACTCTCCAAATGGCTGCAACGGCTGGAGCTGCGCCAATCCAAAGCCAGAAGCCAGAGCTGCTTCTAGGTCTCCACGTGGGTGCCCAGGTGCATTGACAGGGAGCCGGGGCAGAAGTAGAACAGCTGGGGCTCTAACTGGCACCCACATGGGTGCCAACATTGCAGGCAGAGACTTTGCCCACGATAACACATGTTGGCCCCACTTCATTTTATGTTGTCAGATTTGTTTATTTGTGAGCAGAGAGAGTGATCTCAGCATCAGTCTAGCATCTGCTGCTTCGCTGCCCAGACGGCCACGTGGCCAGGGCTGGTCCAGGCAAAGCCAGGAACCAGGAGCTCCGTCTCTGCCTCCCCTATGATGACAAGGCCCAACTAGCTGGGACATCTTCCTGCTGCTTCCCCAGGCACATTAGCAGGGAGCTGGATCAGAGGTGGAGCAGCCGGGACTCAAACCGGTGGTCTAATAAGGGATCGTCAGATGCTGGCAATACAGGTAGCACAATGCCATTCCCATGGAAGACCCTTAAGCACTGTTGTTGGGATATGAATGTAGTACTGTGCTTGACAGTATGGAAACAGTTTTAAAAATTAGAAACAGGCATCACACCTGGGCATATATGTAAACGACATGAAGTCTGACCTGGGGCTAGCATTGTGGTGTAGCACCAGGTTAAGCCGCCACCTAAGATGCCCTCGTCCCATTATTAACGCTGGTTCAAATCCCCACTGCTGTGCTTCCCATCTAGCTCCCTGATGATGCACCGGGGGCGGGGCAGGAAGGGGGAAGCAGAAGATGGCCCAAGTCCTGCCGCCCACGTGGACGTCCAGATGGAATTCCAGGTTTCTCCTATGGCCTGGTCCAACCTCAGGCGTAGCCATTTGGGGGTAGACCACCAGATGGAACATCTTCCTCTCTCACTGCCTCTTTCTGTAACTCTGCCTTTCAACTAGATACATCTTAAAACAAAAAACAAACAAACAAAACAACAGGTGTGATATTTAGCCCATGAAGGAAGGCGGGGATACCCAAGAACTCTGCTTTACCAATCAACTTCTGTTTGGTAAATCTAACACTATTCGAAGTCATTTGTGATCAAGAAGAAGCCATAGCCCCCAGGCCGCCTTGTCTGATCCCACCCACCTCTTCTCCAGGTTCCACTGAGGAGGCTTGAGGAGTGTGCATTCCTAGGGCAGGACAGAGGGGGGAATCTCTGAGGCCCCTCCAGCCCACCCCTTAGGTACTGGGCCCCTCCCTTATGAGCCCACCCTCTGAGCCAAGCCTGGCCCTCCTTTACTGCCCTGTTCTCACCTGCTGCCTTGCTTGAGCTGCTCAGAAACACCTTGCGCTCCCATCGCTCCTCCAAGCTCCTCCAGGCTGACCCTGGAAGGCAGGTTCCTGCCTCGGTGGGGCTCCTGCTCCAGGCAGTGGATTGCTGATAAGCGTTCATCCATCCACTCCCCCAAAAGGCCACAGGGCAGTGGAGTTGTGCCGAGTGATGGGAGGGTCTTGGGGTGGTCAGCAAAGACCCTACCTACCTGGATGCTCAAATGGGGAGTTCATACAATTTCCATCTGGCAGGAAATTTTCATTCTTTTATTGAGAATCTGGCATAATAGGTCTGATATAAGGCCTGAGATCCGCCAGTTTTATTTTTCGTTTTCATTTGAAAGACAGATTTACAGAAGTAGACAGAGAGAAAGATCTTCCGTCCACTAGTTCACTGCCCAAATGGTTGCAGTGGCCAGAGCTGGGACTGGACCCAGAGCTGGGTGCTAGGAGCTTGTTCTGGGTCCCCCACACGGGTGCAGGAGCCCAAGGCTTTGGAGCATACTCTGCAGCCTTCCCAGACCACAAGCAGGGAGTTGGATCAAAGTAGAGCAGCTGGACTCAAACTGGCACGCAGGTAGGATGCCAACATCATGGCAGGAACTTTACTCAATCCACCACAATGCTGGCCCAAGTCATTTTATGGTATCACATCTACTGACTTGCAGGCATGGAGAGAGACACAAAGTGAGCACATGAGTCTAACATCTGCTGCTTTGCTCTCCAAACAGCCATGTGCTCCAGAACTGATACAAGCAAAAGCCAGGAGCCAGGCACTCCACCCGTGTCTCCTGGGCAGGTGACAAGGCTCATCAGATGGTGGCATTCCAGATGGCACAGCCCAAGCCCAAAGGGGACTCTTAGGAACTGTGCTTGGGAAGGAGAGAGAGCAGCACTGTGTCAACAAAATGGAGAAATGTGGGGGCCCGGCGTGGTGGCCTAGTGGTTCAATGCCTCACCTCACGTGAGCCAAGATCCCATATGGGCACCAGTTTGCATCCTGGCTGTCCCATTTTCCATCCAGCTCCCTGCCTGTGGTCTGCGAAAGCAGTTAAGGATGGCCCAAGTCCTTGGGTCCGCACGCTCATGTGGCAGACTCAGAAATTTCTGGTTTCTAGTTTCAGACCTGCTCGGCTCTGGTTGTTGCAGCCATTTAGGGAGTGAACCAGTGGATGGAAGATCTCTGTCTCTCCTCTCTGTAAATCTGCCTTTCAAATAAAAGTAAATCAATATTTAAAAAAAAAATAGCTGGGGGTCACCAGTACTATGTCCTGGAGGGGCACAGCAGAGTTCCACTAAAACCCCAAGCTCCTGGATGCTCAAATATGAATTTCATACAATTTCCACCTGGCAGGAAATATTCATTCTTTTTTTTTTTAAGATTTATTTATTTTTATTACAAAGTCAGATATACAGAGAGGAGAAGAGACAGAGAGGAAGATCTTCCGTCCAATGATTCACTCCCCAAGTAACTGCAACAGCCGGTGCTGTGCTGATCCGAAGCCGGGAACCAGGAACCTCTTCCGGGTCTCCCACGCAGGTGCAGGGTCCCAAGGCTTTGGGCCATCCTCGACTGCTTTCCCAGGCCACAAGCAGGGAGCTGGATGGGAAGTGGAGCTGCCGGGATTAGAACTGGCACCCATATGGGATCCTGGCGTGTTCAAGGCTAGGACTTTAGACACTAGGCCACAGTGCTGGGCCCAAAATGTTCACTCTTTTAATGAGAAACTAACTTAGTAGGTCTGGTGTGGAGCCTGAGATTCTGCATTTTTTTAGCTTTAGTTTTTACTTGAGAGATGGATTTACGGGAAGAAGGAGAGACAGAAAGATCTTCCATCCATGAGTTCACTCCCCAGGTGGTCGCAATGGCCAAGAGCTCAGCCAATCCAAAGCCGAGGCCAGGAACTTCTTCCATGGAGATGACAGGGCCTAAGCTCTTGGGCAATCCTTTACTGCCTGCCCCTGCCATAAGCAGGCATCAAGATCAGAAGTTGGGCAGCTGGGACATGAACTGGCACCCTTGTGGGAGTCCAGCTCTAGCAGGTGGGGCATAAGTCTGTTGAGTCACCACATCGGCCCCAGGCAATGTTGATTCTTTTGATTTTAGCCTACTGCTCACAATCACAAGAACCATTCAGCCCACCAGCTATCCACAAACAGAGAAGGAGGGTCAGCTAATCTGTTCCTTGGTGACCTTCCCGGTTTACTCAACAACCTTTATGAGTGTTTTTTTTACCTGTAAGGTGATGACAATAATCCCCATCTTAGCGGGCCGTCAGCAGAGCTGAGAAGATAAAGAATGGTGGGGAGCTTTATCAAACACAAATATTTATTCACGTAATTGTTCTCACATATTTCTGCTGCTAATCTCATCCAGCACCCCCAGCCCACCGCCAAGCTTTCCGTCACGTTAGACGGGTCTCTGTCCCTTTAAATCCCGCCCAACCCCCGAAAGGAGGCCGACGAATAGGCGCGTGCGCGTTCGTCGGTGGGACCGGCCCCCTCAGCAACAGCCTTTCCCGAACCTGTGGGAGGGAGGCTAAAGGTCCTCCCACACAGCCCTTCTGCGCAAGCTTACATCCTGGCTGTGAGCCCTATTTCATGCCCAGAGCCCAGTCCCTTTTTCGCTCCAAAAAGCCCCGCCCCCCGAAGCCAATCAACAACCCTCGCCCTCGGCCGTAGCCAATGGTAGCGAGCGTGGGGGGCGTGGCTGGGCGTCCGGGGGCGCGGCCTGGTGCTGAGAGAAGCGGCGGGGCGAGCCCGGGGCTCTAGTGAACAGCGCCGCCGGGCAAGGATCACCCGCGGGCCGGCGGGCAGGCAAGCGGAGGCGGCCCGGGCCCCGCGGTCTCCGAGATGTCACGATGGCTGTGGCCATGGTCCAACTGTGTGAAAGAGCGGGTCTGCCGCTACTTGCTGCACCACTATCTGGGGCACTTCTTCCAAGAACACCTCAGTCTCGACCAGCTCAGCCTCGACCTGTACCGGGGCAGCGTTGCCCTGCGGGACATCCACCTGGAGACCTGGGTGAGGCGTCGGGGCCGGAATCCGGGAGAGAGAGAGAGTGGGGGGAGCAGTTGTCCGGAACTGGAGAGCGGACTGGGCAAGTGTAGGCGTCAGGGGGCACCCCCTGGACTGGGGTCCCGCCATGTCTCCACGGGAGAAGCGGAGCCGGGGAGGGGGTGTCAGTGAGGGCGTCGGGGGTGTGGAGGACACCAGCATCTTCGCATCCCAGCTTGCTGGCTGAGCCGAGAAGTAGGGGTGACGGAGAGAGTGGGGCGGCAGCTTGCAGCGCTGGGGGTCCCCCCACGGCAGGGCGGCTGTCGGGTGCCGAGGGGGAGGCCACCTGTGGCCGACCTGCCTGACCTCCTGACCCCCGGGGCCTGCGGTGGGTGGGGTTCGCCTCCGGATGTGGATGTCAACAAGGCAGCGTCAGCGGGGCCGGCGGTGTTGATCAACACCGCGGGCGTGAGTGTCAGGGCTGCTGGCGTCTACTTCCTGTTTGGGGGACAGTGGGAGGACCCACGGGTGTTTGGGGGCAGGACTGAGGGAGGCAGGCAGCATCACAGCCTGGAGGGGAGGCCCTCAGCGAAGGGTGAGGGGTCTCCAGCTCAGGGGGAAGGGATGGGAGATGCTGAGCTGGCTGGGTCCAGGGCCGTGAGGGGCCCTGACACTGCTCAGCTGACCTCAAGAGCAGTGCTGGGGCTGGTGCTGGGTCCACCCTGCCGGCCCAGGAGCCAGAGGCCTGGCTGCTTTGTACACTTTGGGTGTGAGAGGGTAGCCAGGCCTTGGTGGGGTTGAGGGGTGCGCCTCCCAGTAGTGGGTGGTCTGTGACTTCCAGTGGCGGGAGGAGGAGGCCTCAGTTCCCCCGTCTATGGGCCTCTGGACACGGAACTGGTTTTCATCCTTTGGGGTCTTGGCTGCTGATGTGACAGGTGTGACACTGAGGCTTGCAGAGGTTGTCCCCCTTAGGGTGTCTGGGAGGCTCACAGGGAGGAGCCAGGTGGGCTGGGTGCCCTCCAGGAGCCCCCAGGCTGGCAGGTGACTGAGTTGGGCACATCCCTGCAGTGACTGGAGAGTGCCCCCACCCAGGCCGTCCCTCCTCCGCCTGCCGAGGCTGGGTCACTGGTCAGGGCCTGCTTCATCCTGACTTTCGTGCATTCCCTGGCCATGACCTGGACAGACCCTGGGAGTGTGGGAGTGTGGATGTTTGGTTTACCCCTAAAGCCTTGGGGTCCACGTGGAGCAGGCGCTCAGCAGATGATCTTAAGGGACCAGGATAGGAAGCCGCATGAGCAGAGGGGGCAGGTGCCTTGGCAGGCTTCATGTGCGACCACTGGCAGCACCTGGGGCATCCTCCCAGGCAGGATGACCGCAGCTGGCAGGCAGCAGGGGTTGGGAGCTGACGCTGCCGAACGTGCACCCCCTTTTGTGTTCACAGTCGGTGAATGAGGTGCTGGAGTCCATGGAGTCGCCGCTGGAGCTGGTGGAAGGCTTCGTGGGCTCCATCGAAGTAGCCGTGCCCTGGGCTGCCCTGCTCACCGACCACTGCACGGTGCACGTGGCTGGCCTCCAGCTCACCCTGCAGCCCCGCCAGAGCCCAGGTGAGGGAGCAGGACAGGGCAAGGCCAGTGGGCTGTGCCTGGGCCCTGGCAGCCACTCCCCCGTGCCTGTTTGGCCCTGAGACCCACTTGCGCTTCCTCCACACAGGGCCAGTGGCTGCTGACTCCCAGAGCTGGGCCTCCTGCATGACCTCCAGCCTGCAGCTGGCTCAGGAGTGTCTGCGGGATGGACTGCCAGAACCCTCTGAGGCCCCGCAGCCCCTGGAGGGGCTGGAGATGTTCGCCCAGACCATTGAAACTGGTGAGCTCAGCCCCCTCCAGCTCCCCACTCCTCCATACGTGGCCCCCAGGCGGCATTAAGACCCCCTGCTAGCCAGCAGGTAGCATCTCATCCTGCTCCCCCTGACCTGAACCCTCCCCCATCTTTCCCCAGTGCTGCGGAGGATCAAAGTGACCTTTTTGGATACAGTGGTGAGAGTGGAGCACTCGCCGGGGGACAGGCGGCGAGGGGTGGCCGTGGAGGTCCACGTGCAAAGGTAGGAGTGGGCTGGTGTGAAGACAAGGGTTGTGTGGAAGCTCTAGGAAGGACTTCTGGCCCTGTCCGCCACCACCCTAGGGCTGGTTGGGCCCAAGGAGCTAGGGTGACAGACCTATGCCTCTAGAATGGAGCACGGTATGGCGAGTGGGCTCCCAGGCCTGGGGCTGCCCAGGCCAAAAGCTGACTGACCCCTGCACCGCCCCAGGCTAGAGTACTGCGATGAGGCTGTGCGGGACCCAAGCCAGGCACCACCAGTGGACGTGCACCAGCCGCCCGCCTTCCTGCACAAGCTGCTACAGCTGGCTGGCGTCCGCCTGCACTTGGAGGAGCTGCAGTCCCAGGTGGGTTCCCCACATGTCACTCCTGCAGCCCCTGTTGTGCCTTGGGGATCCCTGAGCTCTCAGCCCCCTGCCAGCCCTTCACATCTCCCCCATGTTATCTGTGCACCTCGCAGGAGGACCCGCCAAAGCCCCCCGTGCAGATCGGCAGCTGTTCAGGGTACATGGAACTGGTGGTGAAGCTAAAACAGAATGAGGCCTTCCCAGGCCCCAAGGTGAGTCCCTAGGTACCCCCGGAACAGGGGGGGTATGCCCCATCTGCAGGCCTGAGAGGGTATCCAGTAGGGCTGCCCAAGATGCCTGGCTGGGTTGCCGGGCTAAATTCACAGCAGAGCTTGGCCCAGCAAGTGACTGCCCGCTGCCCTCCCGGGATGGTATGGGCAGGTGGGTGGCAGCCCAGAGAGGGGCCTGCTGCAAACATCAGCTCTAGACTGCCCGCTCGCCCCCCTAGTTGGAGGTGGCAGGACAGCTGGGCTGCCTGCACCTGCTCCTGACGCCGCAGCAGCTCCAGCAGCTTCAGGAACTGCTCAGCGCTGTGAGCCTGACAGGTGAGACCTGAGGACAGCCCAGTGCAGAGGGGTGGTGGCCCTGGAGGGCTGGCCAAGACCCGGCTGAATGGTGCCCTGCTGCAGATGCCGAAGGCCTGGCCGACAAGCTGAACAAGAGCCGGCCGCTGGGTGCGGAAGACCTGTGGCTCATTGAGCAGGATCTGAACCAGCAGCTGCAGGCAGGCACTGTGGCCGAGCCCCTCAGCCCAGACCCCCTCAGCAACCCCCTCCTCAACCTAGAAAGCACTGGTGAGTGTGGGGGTGAAGCACGGGGGCTAGAGTCCCTGGGGGCTGAGCCAGCTGCCCCTGACGTCCTGCCCCCTCGCCCCCTCCAGACCTCTTCTTCTCCATGGCGGGCCTCACGAGCAGCGTGGCCTCGGCCGTGTCTGAGCTCTCCCTCTCCGACGTGGATCTGAGCTCTTCTGTGCACAGCCATGTGGCTTCCCGCCGGGCATCTGTCCAGGCCCCCCGGGCCGGTGAGTCCGGGCACCTCTAGGGCAGAGTGAGCCCACGCTTTGCTGGGCTGTGTGCTTTGCTTGCTGCTTGGGCTTGCTGGGGGTCCTGTCACTGGGCCCTTCTTATATCCCTGAGGGGCAGAAGTGAGGCAGGGGGAGGCCTGGCACATGAAGCTGGTACAACTCCCCCAAGAGCCACACAAGTCAGGCCTTCTGGCTCCAGGCTTGCAGCCAGCCCTGCCCCAGGGGTAGCTGGGCACTCTAGGGATGGGGTGGGGGTTCAGTGAACGCCTTCTGTCCCCTCAGGCAAGACAGCTGCTGCTGCTGCCACCACGCCTCTCCCTGACACCATGCGCCCTGACTCACTGCTGAAGATGACTTTGGGGGGCCTGACCCTGACCCTGCTGCAGACCGCTGCCCCATCTTCCGGACCACCTGACCTCGCTACCCACTTTTTTACCGAGTTCGATGCCGCCAAGGATGGGCCCGTTGGTTCCCGTGACTTCCACTACCTGCGGCCACGCTTCCAAAGGGCCTGTCCCTACAGCCACGTCCGGTGCGAGCCCGGAGCTAGGCAGGACAGGAGCCACCCCCACTTCCCACCCTGCCCCTCTAAGCCCACTATCTGACGCCCCGTCCTGTTCTCCCCACAGACTGACAGGTGCGGCTGTGCAGCTGACCTGGGAGCTGCGGACAGGCAGCCGAGGCCGCCGGACGAACAGCACGGACATGAACTTTGGGCAGCTGGAGGTGTTGGAATGCCTGTGGCCCAGGGGCGCTTCAGAACCCGAGTACACGGAGGTGCGGGCAGGGTCCAGGGTGGGGGGGTCCTGGCACATGGGGGCCGGCCTGATTCTGTTCTACACTTCCCCACCTCCCACCCCAGATCCTGGGTTTTCCCAGCAAACTGGGCTCCCAGGCATCAGCGCGACCTTCTGCTCACCTACGCCACACACAGACCCTGCGCCGTGTGCCCAAGGTAACCCAGCCTCTGCTCTGGACCTCAGGGCTGGGGGGTGCTCCCCAGGTTTCACTGGCCCCACTCTGTCCTCCTCCTGATGCTCCAGCTGGAGTACACTCCTGCTGGGTCTCTGGGTTTGTGGTAGAGGGTTCAGGATTCAGGGTGGCTTTAGTAATGATACAGTAGGGGTTCTGCCTCAGAGTGCATGGGGGAAGGGGTTCCCAGACCCCTCCTGGTCTTCTGCCCTAGCTTTCATCCTCCCAGGAGGGATCCAGGTTGTGTTTTGCCCAGGGGAGCCCCTTCTTGCTGCCTGGGCTACCCTGCTGAAGCAAAGCATGTCCTGCTCATTCTCAGAGCCGGCCCCGGCGCGCTGTAACCTGCCATTGCCACTCAGAGCTGGCCTTGGACCTGGACGATTTCCAGTCGGACCTGGAACTTGGGGCCCTGGACCGGCTCACTGCCCTGCTGCGACTGGCCACCACACCCCCTGAGCCACCAGCTGCCACCTCTAGCTTGCTGGTAAGCAGGCCAGGCCAAGCCAGGCCGGGGTGGGGAGGGCACGGAGCCCCTAGAGGCAGCTCTGACCCTCAGCCCTTGTGCAGACGGAACCCCCGCAGATGGAACAGCAGACGGTGTTCCGGCTGTCATCACCTCGGGCCACGCTGCGGCTCCACTTCCCCATTGCCGACCTGCGGCCCGAGAGGGACCCCTGGTCGGGCCGAGCCGTGCGGCCTGAGCAGCTGCGCTTGGAACTGGCTGAGCCCCATTTCCGCTCAGAGCTTAGCAGTGGGCCTGGCCCCCCAGAGCCCACGCGCCTGGAGCTCACCTGTTCCGACTTGCACGGTGAGAGCCCTGGGAGGGAGGCAGGCTTGGATGTGGAACAGGCTGGGTCCCAGCTGTACAAGGCCCTGGCCTGGACCCTCCCCTGAAGACTACAAAGCATTGCCTATCCCTAGGCAGTGGGCAATGAGGAGCCTGTCTGCCAGTGCCACACGGTTGTGTAGGAGCCCCAGGGCCGACCAGAGCACTCCCCCCACTCCAGGTATATACGAAGATGGAGAGAAGCCACCTGTCCCCTGTCTGAGAGTCTCCAAAGCCCTGGACCCCAAGAGCACCGGGCGCAAGTACTTCCTGCCCCAGTAAGTTGGCAAGGGGAGGTGCTCCTGAGAAGGGTGGCAGGAGGCCAGGCAGGGGCCAGGTGTGACAGTCCTGTGTCCTGGCAGGGTAGTGGTGACCTTGAACCCCCAGGCCAGCAGCACACAGTGGGAGGCAGCCACGGACAAGAGGGAGGACCTGGAGCTGTCCACTGAGAGCCCCTGCGAGCTTCGTGAGCCTGAGCCTTCTCCCTTCTCCTCTAAGAGGACCATGTACGAGACGGAGGAGGTGAGACCCAGCTTGTCCCTCCCCAGGCATTGGTCTGTGTTGCCTTCCCTGGAGCCCCTGTCTCCACGCCCCTCCCCCCAGATGGTGATCCCTGGAGATGCTGAGGAGATGAGAACGTTCCAGAGTCGGACCCTCGCAATGTCCCGCTGCACCCTGGAAGTGACCCTGCCCAGCGCTCACATCTTCCTGCCCAGCAAGGAGGCCTACGAGAGCATCTACAACAGGTAGAAACCCGCTGGGTGGGGCTGTGAGCGGGTCCAGCCCCAGGCCGCAGGGGTGGGGAGGCCTGCCCCCCATCACCTCTGCCAGCCTCCACCCCTCTCCCCACCCCCGTCCCTCCACCTCAGGATCAACAATGACCTGCTCATGTGGGAGCCCGCGGCCTTGTTCCCCACCCCCTGCCCCGCTGCCCAGCCTCCTGGCTGCCCCAGCCCCTCTTCCAGCTCCTGGCAAGACACCTTCAAGATGTGCAAGTCGGCCTTCAAGCTGGGTATACAGGACAGCCTACACCGGGCAGACGGTGGGCAGGGAGGGTCCTGGGTGCCCGAGGGAAGTGGAGGCTGGGCTAGCTTTCCCAGGCCACACCCCCACCCGCCCTGGTCTCACCCCAGACTCAGACTCAGACGACGAGGAAGCCCCCTTCTCTGCGGGGGCCTCCTCAGGGGCCCCCCAGCAGCCACCAGCCGCCGAGCCCTCAGGTCCTGCTCGCTCCCAGAGTGCCCTGTCTACCCTCGTGACGGTGCTGAAGGGGCGCGTAACAGCCCTGTGTGAGGCCAAGGTGAGGGCACCCCTGGGCAGGGGAGCCCTTGCTGGCGCTGGGGAGGGAACCAGGCCAGCGCCCACCCATGCCGCTGCACCCAGCAGCCGCATGTGGGCACTCATGTGTCAAGGGCAGAGGGCGCCTTGTGGGGTTACAGGGAGACGGACAGGACAGGAATTATTTTCCTTTTTGGAAAACAAGCACCCACCTCTCCCCTGGGGGTGGGGAGGAGGAGCAAGCTGGTGAGCACCTGGTGAAGCCAGGCCCGTGTGCTCTGCAGGATGAGAGCGGCGGGAGGCTGGAGGCGGCACACGGGGAGCTGGTGCTGGACGTGGAGCAAGGCACCATTTTCAACGTGTCGCAGTACCATGGCCAGCCCGGGCTTGGCTACTTCTGTCTGGAAGCCGAAAAGGCCACGCTGTACCACCGAGGTGTGAGGGCGGGGGCCCTGGGCCGCTGCAGGGCTGGGGTCAGGGAGGGACCCACCAGGGACCTGGGGCAGCATAGCAGGGGAGGGCAAGGCTGTCGGCTGGGACCCACTGGGGACGTGGGGTGTCACAGCGGGGAGGGCAGCCAGCAGCTTGGCGTGGGGTTCACACGATGCCTCCCCAGCGGTCGTGGATGACTATGTGCTGCCCGGTCGCCTGGAGCTGCCCACCTCCCCTCCCCCGGCCCAGCTGGCCCCCACCATCTACCCCTCGGAAGAAGGGATGATTGAGCAGGGTGCCTCAGGCCGCCAGGGCCAGGACCCCCACATGCTGTCCACGGCTGTGCGCATCCAGCTAGATCCCCAACGCAATGTCAAGGTATTGCATGTCTGCTGGCTTCTGGGAGTGGGGGGGGGCAGCTGCGTCCCAGTGTTCAGGGTGGGGATTGTCACTATCCTGACTGCTCCCCAACCCCGACCTTACCCCCAGGAGTTTCTGGTGACCCTGCGACTTCACAGAGCCACCCTGCGCCACTACATGGCTCTGCCTGAACAGAGCTGGCACTCACAGGTGAGCCAGGGAGGGCGAGGGCATCAAAGCCCCTAGCTAAGGGTATGGCAGGCAAGGCTCACCACCCCACCTGTGGCCTCCCCAGCTGCTGGAGTTCCTGGATGTGCTGGACGACCCTGTGCTGGGCTATCTGCCCCCGACGGTCATCACCATCCTGCACACGCACCTGTTTTCCTGTGCCGTGGACTACAGGTACCCGGGTGGGGCTGGCCAGGGGCAGGGCGGAGGGAGCCCGCCCGCTGCTGAGAGGTGCCCGCCACAGTCCAAGTGTCTTCCCCAGGCCTCTCTACCTCCCCGTGCGAGTCCTCGTCACCGCCGAATCATTCACCCTGTCCAGCAACATCATCATGGACACCTCCACCTTTCTGCTCAGGTGAGAGGGCCTGGTCCCACTTCCAGGGCATGCGCAGAACAGGAGGCTGAGGGCGGTGCTGTCGGCCCCAGGGCCTGGCATCGCCACCTAGTATTAAACCTGGGCAGGTGCAGCTGTGAGCCAGGTGGGAGGGTAAAAGCCAAGATATCAGAACATAACACCCCCTTCCCCTGCTCCCCCCAAAAAAGCAGACACAGAACTTACCCACCTATTAGCAAGCTCACTCTAAGGAGCATTCGTATGGATCTAGAGACAGTGAGGAAGAGGCATGACACGCTAGTGTTCTCAGAATTAGAGGGCTTTAGCTTGTTAGGTTATTCTACTCTCAAATACCTTGGAGGATGGGGGTGGAGGACAGCCCCAGGACTGCCTCAAGGCCCAAACCAAATGAGGTAGCAGAGCTGGGAGGCCCAAGGCCTTCACCCTCCTCCTCTTCCTCGCTCTTCCCTTTCCCCTCCCCCACCTGCTGTCCCCATGGATCCAGAGAGGTCCCCCTCTGCTCCTCAGGAGCTTCCCCAAGGCCTGCAGTGGCTCCCGGGGCCCCTCTTAGCCCTGTACCCCACCAGGTTCATCCTTGACGACTCGGCCTTGTACCTGTCAGACAAGTGTGATGTGGAGAGCCCAGATCTGCGGCGAGGTGGGTAGGACCCCTCTAAGGGCTGGCAGGTGGCACCCACAGGCTTTCTCCTCACTCTCCACCCAGTGATGAGATAGGGCCCGAGTGGAGGATGGGGAGCCCAGAGGGATTCTCTCTTGCCTCTTCTGTTTCAGATTACGTCTGCGTCCTGGACGTGGACCTGCTGGAGCTTGTGATCAAAACCTGGAAGGGTAGCACCGAGGGGAAACTGGTAAGCGGAGTGGCGGGCTCCCCCAGCCTCATCCCCATGCCAGCCCACTTTAGCCCTTGCTGCTGGCAGCATAAATGCAGGGTCTCAGCCCTGCCACGAGGGGGCAATACAGTGTAGTCAGGGCAGGGCCTGAGGACTTGGCCTGCTCTGGGGAGGGTAGAGGAGGTGTCCCAGGCTGCCAGGGAGTCGACAGCAGGGGGCAGGGGCGTGGCCTCCCACTTCTGGAGAATGCACAGAACAAGAGGGCAGTGGGGGATGCCCCTGCCTCCTCCCACCTCAGGGGGTCCTGGGCCTAGCCGCCTTCTCTGTGACCTGTGCCCACTTAACCCACTGCCTGCAGAGCCAGCCACTATTCGAGCTGCGCTGCTCCAACAACGTGCTGCATGTGCACAGCTGCGCCGACTCGTGCGCCCTGCTGGTCAGCCTGCTGCAGTACGTACTGAGCGCGGGCGACCTGCACCCCCCACCCCGGCCCCCCAGCCCCACGGAGATCGCCGGCCAGAAGGTACAGGTGAGCCTGGCCAGGCACTGCCAGAACTGGGCCAGGCCCCCTCCCCAGCCGTGGCCCTTGGGGGCCCTGGGTTGGGGGGAGCCCCTAGTGGGGGGCCTACCTGCCCTGCCTCATGGCCTGCCCATTCATCTGTTTGGCCCAGCTCTCCGAGAGCCCCGCCTCCCTGCCCGTGTGTCCCCCAGTGGAGACGGCCCTCATCAACCAGCGGGACCTGGCTGACGCCCTCCTGGACACAGAGCGCAGCCTGCGGGAGCTGGCCCAGCCTGCAGGTGCAGGGGACGCGCCGGGGATGGCAAGCATAGCCAAGTGCCCCCAGCAGGCATGTTCCCATGCCAGCCACTCTTGCTCTCCTGCAGGTAGTGCCCTGTTCCAGGCCTCGCCTGTCTCCGTCTACCTGTTCCCAGGGGAGCGGAATGGGACCCAGCCCCCTTCACCACCTGCCGGGACCTGTCCTGGCAGCTTTGGGTCCCAGCCTGAGGTAAAGGAAGATGAAACAGAAGAGGAGGGGCAAGCGGACACAGTGGACAGCGACGAGTTCTGCATCCTGGATGCGCCGGGCCTAGGCATTGCGGTGTGTGGCCAGTGAGGGTGGGGCGGACCCAGGTAGAAGAGGTAGTCCCTGGGAGCTCTCAGTGCCTCCCTCCCAGATATGTGGCTGGGGTGGTGCCCCAAGAAAGCTATCATACATCAAAGAGAGAAGGTGGGAAGGGAGATGCCAGGATGGGCCAGAGCAGCCTCGACGGTGCTCCCCTCACAGCCTCCTGCTCCTTTTCCCTTGATCCCTGCCAGCCTCGAGATGGGGAGCCCGTGGTGACACAGCTGCATCCGGGCCCCATTGTGGTCCGGGATGGGCACTTCTCACGGCCGCTGGGCAGCACGGACCTGCTGCGAGCACCTGCCCACTTCCCCATGCCCTGTAGCCGTGTGGTGCTGCGTGAGCTCTCCCTGGTCTGGCACCTCTATGGAGGCCGGGACTTCGGTCCCCATCCCGGCCACAGGTAACCAGAAGGTGCAGGGGACAGCTGGGGGTGGGGGGAAGGGGCTGGGCGGGGAACAGTTGCCACGCCTTGCAGGCTCTGAGCTGCTGGTCTGAGGCAAGGAAAGGGGTCCACTGAGAACTCAGGTCCCCCCATCTCTTCTTCCTAGGGCAAGAGTTGGCCTGGCGGGCCACAGGAGCTCTCCGTCGCGCTGTTCTGGTCACAACCGGCCCCAGAACACGTGGCGCACGCAGGGCGGCAGCGGGAGGCAGCATCACGTGCTCATGGAGATACAGCTCAGCAAGGTGGGCGCAGGGCACAGGGCACCCGAGCCTCCTGGACCAGCAGCAAGGAGCCGAGGCCGGCCTGAGGTGGTGGGGGAAGCCAGGCCTGTGTGTCACCCAGGGAGAGCAAGAAGGGGAGGGACACCGGGGGCGTGGGACTTAAGCAGCACCTGGGCTTCCTGTGTCACCTCCAGGGCCTGGTGACAGCCCAGCTCCCTGGGCAGGGAGAGATGCAGGTCTGAAGGCAGGGCAGGCAAGTCAAAATGAGGAATTTGTAGGGAGAACATAGAAGAAGACACAGGAAAATAGGGTGCACTCAAGGGTCTAGGATGAGGTGAGGCAGGGCAGGAAAGGAAGAAGTTCCACATAGTGGGTACGGTGCCCGTGGGGGCAGGCATCAGGGCTGAAGCCAGGTGTGGGGTGGGGACGCTGAAGGTTGCACAGAGCAGAGATCTGGGCCAGCTCTGCCCTCTGCCCACCCACCCCAGGTCAGCTTCCAGCATGAGGTGTACCCTGAGGAGCCGGCTACGGCCCCCACGGGGCCTGTGATGCCTGGCCAGGAGCTGGAGGAGCGGCCGTTGTCACGCCAAGTCTTCATCGTCCAGGAGCTTGAGGTGCGCGACCGGCTGGCCTCCTCCAAGATCAACAAATTCCTGTACCTTCACACCAGCGAGCGCATGCCGCGGCGCGCGCACTCCAACATGGTATAGTCCAGCGGCATGAGCCATGTGCCCTGGGGGGGCAGCCAGCAGGTGCCACAGCAGGGCTGGTGGGGCACTCCACCCAGCACTGGCCCTCTGTCCCCAGCTGACCATCAAAGCACTGCACGTCGCCCCCACCAGCAGTGTGGGTGGACCTGAATGCTGCCTGCGTGTCTCACTGATGCCCCTGCGACTCAACGTGGACCAGGTGAGGGGAACTTGGGAGACTTCCCCCGCCCTCTGCAGTGTGTGGGCATGCCTGCAAGTCTCACCACTTCCCTATTGTCCCGGCAGGATGCCCTCTTCTTCCTCAAAGACTTCTTTACCAGCCTAGCAGCTGGCATCACCCCCATGGTGCCTGGGGAGAGCTCTGCTGATGGTGAGAGAGGCCAGGCCAGGGCACGGAGGGGCAGTCTGGCCTCCCAGCCCTTCCCGCCACCACTTTCACTCTTTGACTGTCACCTCCCCTCATCAGCTCGCCCTGATACCCGAGGCCAGCCCAGCAGCCCCCAGGAAGGTCAACCCATGGGCATGGAGGTGGCTGGCATGCAGGAGGCCACGGGCAGTGGCCACGGCTCGCCTTCACCTGAGCAACAGCCCATCTACTTTAGGTAGGGCTGCTGGCTGGGGCCCAGGCTGGGCTGTGGGCTTCAGGAACCCCCGGGGCAGTGACCAAGGCCCTATTCTCCTTCCCCCAGGGAGTTCCGCTTTATATCCGAGGTGCCCATCTGGCTGGATTACCACGGCAAGCACGTGACCGTGGACCAAGTGGTAAACAGCGCCCTGGGACAGAGGGAAAGGCCAGTGGCTGCTGCCGCCCACTTCACACAGGGTGGTCCCCAGTGGCTCCCCTGGGCTGGTTGGTGTGCACCCCACAAACCTGAGCCGCCATCTCCCCATGACCCAGGGCACCTTTGCTGGCCTCCTCATTGGCCTGGCCCAGCTCAACTGCTCCGAGTTGAAGCTAAAACGGCTCTGCTGCCGGCACGGGTGAGTCCCCCACAGCCCCCAAACCAGCCCATACTCTGCCCTTCACCAGATGTGTGGCCTGAGCCAGTTGTCACCCCCACTTGCGGTGTCCTCAGTTGTCACCCCCCCAGGGTATCCTCAGGGGACACCTTCTGCTCTGCACCGGGGCTCCGGGATGGTGGCAGGGCAGGCCCAGCAGGATGCCCACTGCTCTTGCCACAAAGGTTCTTGGGCCTCCTGGTCATCCTCCCCACCTCTCGCCTCACTTTGACACCCTTCCCCCCTAGGCTTCTGGGTGTGGACAAGGTGCTGGGTTATGCCCTCAATGAGTGGCTGCAGGACATTCGCAAGAACCAGCTGCCCGGCCTGCTGGGGGGTGTGGGCCCCATGCACTCGGTTGTCCAGCTCTGTGAGTGGACCAGATGGCAGGGTGGAGGTGGGCAGAGGGCAGGAGTAGCCCCTGGGACCATCCCAGGGAGCAGGGGAGGAGATCAATCAGGGCGCCTGAACCCCTCTGACCCCCACCCCCAAACTCCCACACCTGTAGTCCAAGGCTTCCGGGACCTGCTGTGGCTGCCCATCGAGCAGTACCGGAAGGATGGGCGTCTCATGCGGGGGCTGCAGCGAGGGGCTGCCTCCTTCGGCTCATCCACGGCCTCTGCCGCCCTGGAGCTTAGCAACCGGCTGGTGCAGGCCATCCAGGTAAGCCTCTGGCCAGGTCTGTTGTCGGGGCTCCGGGATGGTGGCTAGCTGGGGTCTGCAGGGGTGAACTGCCAGGGCTGGGTCCCTTTGACCCCTAGGGAGCGTGACTCCCTGGCAGGGATGTGCCTGGTCGGCTCCCCCAGGCCTCCCCAGCGGGTCTTACAGAGAGTCAACGGGGATCCAGAGCCCGGCCCTGGTTTGTTGGGACCATGAGGCCCAGAGAGCCCCTGGAAGCCAGGAGCTGTTTGTGAGCCAGCAGCCAGGAGGTGGAGGGTAGTCATGGCCTTGTCTGTTGCAAGTTCAGGCCTCCTGGGGTGGGGGGCGGGGCACCATGAGGAAGCTGTAGGGAGAGAATACAGTCCCCCAGGGGCTGAGAACTGGAAGGTGCAGTGTGGGGGTGAGGTGCTGTGGGCAGCAGGAAGGGCCGGCTCGGGCCAGCTTGCCAGTGGCTCATGGGCCTGTGCTAGGGCTGCCTCTGGGCCGGGAAGCCTGGGATGGAGCAGGAGGGGCAGGCAGCTCAGTGAGCCCGGGGCAAGAGCTGGCCCGCACGTGGTGGTCAGTGGAAGAGGGCCTGGGCTGCAGGAAAGTCTCCCTGGGTCATCGTTTCTGCCTGAAATTCCCGCAGTGCTAGGGACAGGACAGCTCGGGGCTGGGGGGCTCCTGGATCGGCGTGTGCCTGCCCAGGCCAGGTCCTCACGCGGTGCTCCCTGCCTCAGGCCACAGCAGAGACCGTGTATGACATCCTGTCGCCGGCGGCACCCATCTCCCGCTCCCTGCAGGACAAGCGGTCGGCCCGCAGGCTGCGTAAGGGCCAGCAGCCAGCTGACCTCCGGGAGGGCGTGGCCAAGGCCTACGACACGGTTCGAGAGGTGAGGGGGCTCCCCTCCCACCCCCTTACACCCCACCCACCCACATGATCGCCCTCCCTGGAAGCCCAGCTGACCTCTGCCCTCTGACCTCACAGGGCATCCTGGACACAGCACAGACCATCTGTGACGTGGCGTCACGGGGCCACGAGCAGAAGGGGCTGACGGGCGCTGTGGGGGGTGTGATCCGCCAGCTGCCTCCGACGGTTGTGAAGCCACTCATCGTGGCCACGGAAGCCACATCCAGCCTGCTGGGGGGCATGCGCAACCAGATTCTACCAGATGCCCACAAACACCACGCCCTAAAGTGGCGCTCAGAGGCCCAAGACTAAGGCGGGGGGTGGCCAGAACCTGGCAGGGGGTGCTGCTGCCTGCCCTCCCCCCTGCCTGCCCACTGTGCCCTCCCCCTCCCCCACCCCGCCGTGGTGCTGCCAGCTCCAGGGCCTCCCTTAGGAGACCACTGGGTGAGGCCTGGACCCTCCGGGGAACAGCCACTGTGAAGGGTTGGGGCCCCACGGGGCGGCGTCAGCCTATTTGTGCACTTTTCCCCTGGGCCCTGCCCCAGGACCGGACCCCCGGACCAGACCCCATTCAGCCAAACGTCTGTCTGCATCGTGGGAGGAGGAAGGGGGACAGACACCTTGTGTTCAGTGTATTTTTATGCTCCTTGAGTGTGTGGGCCGGTGTCTGCAGGAAGTGGAATAAACTGTGCCCACCGCCAGCCACCTGACCCTCGTGTGTCTCTCCCGGGACCCTAAGGGTCAGCCGCACCCTCAGCATTGACTGTGGCTCCTTGCTCTCACCACCAGGGGGCACCACCGCCTCCAGCTGGCCATCCAACCGGGCACTTCCTGCCCCAGGCTTGTCCCTCTTCCCAGGGTAGCTGCCCTGGACCCAGGGGAGGTCACCATCTGTGCGAGAGGTGACCAGGTCTGTGCCATGGGCTCCCAGCTCCAGACCCACAGTGCTATCCTGACCTGGCATGAGGGCTGAGATGACAGGGAGGGAGAAGACGTTCTGCCAGTGGCTCTCAGCATGCCCCACCCCCACTCCAGTCCTCACCACAGCACTGTGGGTTTGTCCCTCACCTGGCTGGGCTGCCTGCAGACTTCTTGGGTTTACAAGGGTCTTCCCACCTCTTGGAGGCCCGGCTGCTCCAGGGCCCTGCCCCCGGGGGCCACCAGGAGTGGTTCCACCAAGTGTGACCTCGAGGGGACAAATGGCCCATGTCTAGGGTCTGATGGCACCAGGAGGGACAGGCAGGCCCCTGCCTGGAGCTTCCTGGACGTGCCCTGGCAGGGTGGGGCACAGTCCAGGGTTCCCTGCCCTTCGAACCGCACTCAGATGGGTATTGACGGCAGTGGGCTAATCATTAACTGGCCAGGGGCTGGGTCAACGGCTCAAAAGGCACTGCGGCCCACAGGGTGCCCACTTCCTCCTGTGCCCCCGGGGGCCAGCCAAGCACCAAGGTAAGACCCTCGCCTGGGGGCTCGTGCCCCTGTGGAGCCCTCTACCCCAGGGTGCTCGTGCTAGCCCCAGCTTCTTGCTGCAGGGTCACGGACTCTTAGGAAAAAAAGAGGAAGGGTCCCCGGCAGCCCCTGGGCAGCCCTCCGCGAGCTCCTTTAGCCATGGGCTAAGATGGCCAGAGCCACGGGTTCTCAGCAGTCAGGATGAGTGGCCAGCTGTGGCCACCTTCCAGCACGCGCCCCAGGCCTGTCTTTCTGGCCTTGGGGAGGGGTGTAGGGTTCTGAAGGTGGGGTTGAGTTCCCTGCTGTAATCTCCTTTGCAGGCACCCCAAGGGGGACACCACTTCAGGGTGGCAACCAGGGTTACACAGACCTCCCCCCCATGGCCCTACTCTGTGACTTCTGTGGCCTCTCTGGCTCAGCAGCAGAGGGAGGCATGACCCAAGGCTCCCTTCTCTCTTTGAAGGCCAATTGGCACCTGTCACGGGTACCTCTGGGGTCAGAACTTGGCTGGGTGGGGGATGACAGCTTAGTGTGGGAGACCCCAGTCCCCGGCCGACTCCTTCTGGCACAGCACAGCAGGGCCACGTCCCAGGTTCCAAAGCAGCCGGGGCCCCATGGAGAAAGCCACAGCAGCTCAGGCCAAGCCCCTCATTCAAGGTCCCCGAGCCCCCCGGCCTCCGAGCCCCCTGCTTCTCACACAGGTCTGCCCCTCCATCTTTCTCTCAGCCTGTCTTCCTCCTGCCATCTGCCACCTCCCAGGGGGTACTGGCAGCCACTGAGGATAGTGGGCAAAGGGCAAGAGCAGGATTGGGGACCCCTGCTCTGGGTGGATAAGAAAGGAGGAAATGCGGGGCCACTAGGGACAGGGTGTGGGGGTCGGGGTGGACAAAAGCTACCAGGCTGTAAAGCAGAGAGCCACTCCCAGCTTTTATGAGGCCGATTTGGGGTTGAACTTGGACTTCGCCCAGGAAGCAGCGCGGGAGTCAGGGTGGAGGGGCACTGCTGGATAAGGAACCTCGCCATAAGAAGACGTGCACCTGGGGCCGAGAGGACTGGGGATCCAAGGCCCCCCCCACCAGATCCAGAGACGGAGCCCAGGCCTCCAGTTAGCTCCCACCCCCTGTAACAGCAACTCCATGTGGAATGCTCAGCTCTTTCCAGTGGGGCTGCTGTTATCTGGGGTGGGAGCTGGTACCCACGGAGGAGAGGCGGCTGCCAGGGCGCCTGCCACAGGCGGGTGGGCTGTCACGGGCGGTGAGACCGAGTGCACAGGGCTCTGACCTATGAATTGACAGCCAGTGCCCCGTCTGCCCTCTGGCTGCCAATTGCATAGGTCACAGGTATGTTCGCCTCAATGCCAGCCGCCAGCGCCTGCAGGGGTGGGGACAGACCGGGGTGGGCACCTCCCTTCGTTCCTGCCCTCCTCCTTCCCCTCTTGTGGCCCTGAACTGCCCATCCTGCCACTGTTCTGCCCTATCTCTATGCTCTGCCCAGGCTGTTCACTGGTACACTCACCCAAGCTTTGGGGCAGGACTCACCTCTTACTGACTGTAAGCCCTGTGTAAGCTTCTACTGCCTGAAGCCCATGGGACTCCGCCACAACCGCTGCTGCCCCCCTGCTGGCCCCATGCTGCCCCTGAGCCTGGCGTGTGTCTTGTGCTCCAGGTCCCAAGGCAGCACACCACCGTTTGCTCCCAGCCAGTTTTCATGCCAGAGTCCTCCACTGAGGCCAGGGACCCCCCACCTCCTGGGCTGCACCCTGCTCTTTCCGGCCAGGCTCACCTCCCTGGAAGCCACATGCTTCCCTGGGCTAGCTCCCCACTCCCACCCCCACACCTCCCAGTACCCTCCGGTGGGGACACGGATCCACCCACCACAGCCCTGGGCCACGATGGGCTAGTGGAGAATGAAGAGGTTTTTAAGGCTAACCAACAAAATTTCTAAAACTAGAGACGTAATGAAATCTGGCCCCCCAAATTTCTTTTTTTTTTTGAAAGATTTATTCATTTTATTACAGCCAGATATACACAGAGAAGGAGAGACAGGAAGATCTTCCGTCCGATGATTCACTCCCCAAGTGAGTCGCAACGGCCGGTGCTGTGCCAATCCAAAGCCGGGAACCAGGAACCTCTTCCAGGTCTCCCACGCGGGTGCAGTGTCCCAATGCATTGGGCCGTCCTCAACTGCTTTCCCAGGCCACAGGCAGGGAGCTGGATGGGAAGTGGAGCTGCCGGTATTAGAACCGGCGCCCACATGGGATCCCGGGGCTTTCAAGGCAAGGACTCTAGCCGCTCGGCCACGCCGCTGGGCCCTGGCCCCCCAAATTTCTAAAACAGATGCACCGGTGTCCCCTATCTGAGCACCGAGGTTCAGACCCCAGCTCCTCTCCCCGTTCCTGCTCATGCACCCCCTGGGAGTGGGGGTGGGGGTGGGTGTGTAGAGGGGGTGATGGCTCAAGTGGCTGGCTCCTGTCACCCACGTGGAGACAGCTATGGAAGCTCTGTTCTCTGTCTCTCCTCTTTTTCAAAAAAAAAAGAACCACAGACTTGAGAATGAAGTCCAGGTTGCCTAACAACAGGGGCTGGTAGCTGAACCCTCCAGGTCACACAGCACTTGGAACTCCCTGGGCAACCTGCGAGGTGACTGTCCCCACCGTGTCTGGGAGAGGACTGCGGCTCAGAGGAGGTGAGCTGTTGTGGGACCTTCCTTCTCAGGACCCTAGCAGCCATCTCCTGTACTTCCCACAGGCAGCCTCCCTCCCACTGCCCTGGCTGCTCCTCAGCCCCAGCCCATCCGCACCCCCCCACCCCTCCGTGCACTGGCCCAGGCAGGCTGTGGGCCTCTCCCACCCTCCTTATCTTGTTGCTCACAGTTAAGGAGCCCAGGGCACTTATCTTACCCTGGGCTCCTTGGGAA
The DNA here is from genome assembly GCF_030435755.1 of Ochotona princeps. Lineage (NCBI taxonomy): Eukaryota > Metazoa > Chordata > Mammalia > Lagomorpha > Ochotonidae > Ochotona > Ochotona princeps. The sequence continues at coordinate 5,459,114 of NC_080835.1, forward strand.
CAAAGTCCACGACTTACTCATCCTCTCCCAGCCCGGCTTTCCACCCATCCTGGGTGCTGGATGGCGAGGCACTGGACTCTCAACTTCCTGGGATGGTGAAGCTTGAGGGTGACATGTGTCCACTGCCTCTGGCCTGGCTGCTCTGTGCCTCTCTTCCCTAGCCTGGACCTCACCCCATTCCTCTAGGCTGACCCTGTCCCACTCCCAGGTCCCATGAGAAGCCCCCCAACCCTGCCCCCCACACCTTGAGGTGTTAACCTGACCATCAGTAGGTGGTCCCAGGAGTAGCAGCTACTGTCTTTCTATTCCCACAGCCTCTGAGACTAGCACACTTAATAGGTACACACTGATGCTTAAGCAGGGTTAACCTCGCCATCATCATTCGTGCCCAGGTGTGACCCCTGGGTGCTGGCAGGGATCATGCCTCCTGGAAGTCTGTAGAAGGGAGGGCGCGGTGGAGGGGCGCGGCCTCAGCCTGCTGTGGAAGAGGCGGACTTGAGGGGAAGGCCCCCGCGGCAGGTGGTGGGCGCTGGAGGACGCAGGCCAGCCAGGGCCACCAGGGGGCGCCTCCCGCTGCGCGCGGAGCCAGCTCTGACCAGGCGGCCCGGGACATCGCTGTGTCCAGCGGAGAGCGTGTGGCACTCCCAGGCTTGTCTTCGTGACATGTCTGAGATGCGTGTGTATCGTCTGACAGCCCCTGGGGTCCGAGAAAGGCTCTGCAGGGCGCCCTGTGACCCTGACCTCTACGTGGTTGCCATCACTTCCTTTGCCCTTCCCCAATGCCTGCCTGCGCTGGCAAGGGTCCCCTGCTGACCAGTGGTGGGTTGTACCAACGTAACAGACTTTGTTCCCACTTATCTAAATGGCCGTCCCTGGTCCTCCTCCTCTTCCCCACCCCCATCACTTCCACTTATCACAGCAGGTGCTTCTCTCAGCATGGAAGCACCCAGGAACTGCAAAGACATGGGGTGGTATGGTGTGGCAGGCAAAGCCACTACCCACAATGCTGCCATCCCCGGCTGCTCCATGTCCAGGCCAGGTCCCTGCTGATCCACCCGTGGAAGACAGTGGAAGGTGGCTCACGTGTTTGGGCCCCTGGCTCCTGGCTGGGAAGTGAACCAACAGATGGTATCTTTGCTATTCCCTCTCTCTGTAACTCTGACTTCCAAATAAAAGGTTTATTTTTAATGCATTTTATGAAAAGAAAAATCCACACACAGAATTCTACAATGCTTCTGCTTCAAAATAAATATCTTCCGGACCAAAACACTGGCATGGTACTGGTTAATGTCATTGCTTGTGCCACCAGCCTATCTGGCTGCTCCACTTCCCATCCAGCTCCCCACCTGTGGTCTGGGAAAGCAGTGAAGGATGGCCCAAAGCCTTGGGACCCTGCACCCATGTGGGAGACCTGGAAGAAGCTCCTGGCTCCTGGCATCGCTGCCTGGCCCAGCCTGGCCGTTGTGGCTATTTGGGTAGTGAACTCACGGATGGAAGACCTCACTCCTCTGTCACTGTTTGTCAAATAAGTTAATCTTTACAATAAACTTATATTTGACTTCCGCTTTCCCATGATGGAGTCCCCTGTAGGTTCTAGCCTCTGATCTCTCCCTGCTGATGACCACAAAGCCTTCGAAAGGGCTTCCAGGAAAACCAGAGCCAGTTCCCAGTGCCTGGCTAGGCCTCACCACTGGGAGGAGCAGCACCATAGCACAGGCCCTGTAGCACAGGCCCTGTGGGCTACTCCCAGGGACCCTGAGCAGAGATTTGCATTCTGGGAGAAGGGACGAGAGGAGCTGGGTCTCTTGATCCTCCCTGGGGGACGGAGGTGGGAGGGGCTGGGCTCTGTGGTGGCTGAGTGAGGGTGACCCACAGGTGGGCACTGATTCCGGCCTCAGCCCCTGTGGCCATGGTGAGGCAGAGGCCACGGGGACAGGATGTGAACAGATACTCACTGAGAGTGCTCCCTCCCCCCACACACACACCTGGAGAGCAGGCAGTGGCCACTCAGGCAGGTGCCTCACTGGTACACTCAGGCATCCGGGGGGTGAGAAGGACCCAGGCCTTGCTAAGGAGCTGTACAAGGCTGCACAGTGTGGGCCACAGGCCCCCAAAATGATGACAGGTCCTGATTTGGCAGCCTCTGCAGGGTGTGGAGCTAGAGGTCAAAGGGCACAGCTACATGCTGAGAGGCATGGCAACATGGCCTCTGGCAAGAAGCCCTCAGCTACCATCTCCACCAACATAGGTGCTTAGAAGACAACCCTGTGTTACCGTGGGCATCCCCACCTTATGAACACATGCAGTCCCACTCTCCCCAAACTGGAGAGCAGCAGAGGGGTCCCCCAAGGACTTGAGCTACCCTCTACTACTTTCCCAGGCTATCAGCAGGGAGCTGGATCAGGAGTGGAACAGCTGGGACTTGAACCAGTGCCCATTTGGTATGTAGGCACCACAAGGTGCCAGGTTAGCCCAGCAGTGGGGACCCTAACCGCGCTGTCTGTGCGCTGGGCTGTGTCCAGGCTGCCAGCACCTTGCGTAGGTCTCTGGGGTGCAGCAACTTTCTCCTGGGGTCCAACTCAAGGCCATGGCCACTATTATTGCTACAAGAGATCTTTGCAGAGGGGGCCGCCATGGGAAGGAAGAGACTTCCCCAGTCCTTGATTTGCTTTTGCAAGAACCGAGCCCTGCTCTGCCAGCGAGAGGTCTGGCGTTTCTGGCTTCTCCAGCCCCTGCTGTCTGCCACATCTGGAGACAAACTCCCTCTTGTTCTTTTTGTGAGGCTGCCTTTAGGGACCTTCAAGACACTTGTCTGGCTATGGCAGGATGAAGCAGACCCCTGTAAGGGGGTGGGACACCTTTGCCTGCCAGTGAAGGGAACCATCTTCATGCCCCTCCCCTCCCCCACAGGCAGGTGCACAGGTGCTTGTGAGTGGAAGAGGAAACCACTGGGAATGGGGGAGGGGTCTGACCTCACAAAACGGAAATATTTAGACCACGGAACCGGGCAGACAAACTGCAGAGAAAGCAAAAGTGAAATCAGCCCATTCACACGTTATAAAAACTTTCTCATCAAGAATACAGAGGGGACCTTTTCACACTGCCTAGGTCCCAAGGGGACACACCTGGTGACACCGCAGGTGGCAGGGGATGAGGGGCTGAGTCCCAGCCGCCTGAGCCCCCTACACCCCCACGCCCCCATCCTAGTGAGAAGGCGGCTATAGCCAGCTCCTTGGAAAATGTCAAGCGGCCCCTGCCTATGCACAGGGGCTTGGCTCCATTTATAAATAACCCTAGAACATTCTGTTTTCCAGTTTCTGCGCTGGCTTTCCCAGCACACAAGGGCTCTGGGGAGCTGTGCAAAGCAAGGCGGATGAGAGTTTCCGGGGCCCAGCCCGGCCTGGCGCAGCCAAGCCCAGCCTGGCCAGAGGCGGCATTCATTCAATACACTCCAAACAACCACTTCATTTAAGATCCTCGGGCCTGGGGCACTTCCCCAGTCCAACCCAAGTCTCCAGGGCGGACCCTCCTAGCTGTGTGAGTGTGTCCCAGACAAACCCTCTGGCTTCTCAGACAGACCCAGGAAGTGTGGACCGGGCTGAGGGTGGACCCTTCCTAGCTGTGTGAGTGTGTTCCAGACAAACCCTCTGGCTTCTCAGACAGACCCAGGAAATGTGGATTGGGCTGGCTGGAGGAGATTCCTGGTCACCAGTTGGCATGGCCACTGCTGGACAAGGACACCCGTCCCCCACACTCCAACTTGCAAGAAGATCAAAAACCGTGTAGTTTTTGAGGGGCTGTGACTGCTGACGCTGTAAGCAGAGCACGGGGAAGGTGGGAACCACCCGTGTCACCCAGCGGTTAGGGAGTGAGACCATGCAAAGAGCACTTTATTCAACACCAAACCTCTCTCCCACCTGTTCCCTGCCCCCATCCTACCTGACGCATCCTCCATGCACTGCTGTTCCTCCCAGCCACTTTCTGCCTGTCCACGCTCCCCACCACCATGCACCCCACCCGGCCTGGGCTTGCAGCTCCCACAAGGGGAGTCAGGAGCCTGGACAGCAGGAGGGTTTGTGTTCACGCCCCACCCCCACCTGCTGCACTTGGGGTTCCTGATCTTGGTTACCTAACAATTGAAGCCCCTCCAAGCTCTGACATCATGGGGGGTCAGCTCTCAGCGGCCCAGACCTCCCAGAAGGACAAAGTGGGGGCCAGGGACCATGGCGGGGGCATGAGCTGCAACCAAGAGCCAGCAACGGGTAAGGGAACAGGGCTGCGGGGCCGAGTGGAAGACGGTCACTGGGACTGGCCTCTTCCAGAGAGGAAAGCGGAAGCATTTGGGTTTTTGAATTTCCCCCAAGTTCCCACAAGATTTCATTGTTGCCCCACACATTCCCTCTTCCGCACACGGGGAATTTCCGATTTCACTTCCTTTAAAAAAGCAAAAAGTTCGAGTAGCCAGGGCCTCAACTTCCTTTTTTTTTTTCTCGCCTGGTGCCCCCTGCCCCGGCTGCAGCCTCCCTGGGCAAGGCTGCCCCTTCTCCGCACGTGTCCTTCTGTGTCCCCAATGTCCTCCGGCGGACTCCCCTACCTCTCTGCCATCTTTTCCTCTCCCAATGATGAGAATGACAGGGCGAGGGGCGGGCGGGGGGCGCCACCATTCAGGCCTCCCCCACCCCGTCCATGCTTGAGCGGACAGTCGGTGGGAGGACCGGCCAAGGAAGCCAGGCTTCTGACTGGGTGCCTGGCGGAGCCCTATGGCGGGAGCTGGGGGTGCTGGACGGCCGGAAAGGGGTTCTCGCGCCGGACCCCCACTTCCCGCGTTCCCGACCGCAGAACTTCCGCGAGGGGCGGGGCGAAGCAGGTGCAGTTGCCATGGCAGCCCCAGCCACTACACTACACTACACAACACACACACACACACACACACACACACACACACACACACACACACACACACACACACACACACACACACACACACACACACACACACACACACACACACACACACACACACACACACACACACACACACACACACACACATCGCGAGATCTGGCAAAGGCAGCCAATGGGAGGCGCGGAGGGGGAGGACGTGGCACGGAGCTAGGGGCGGGGCCTCGAGTAGTTCCGCCCTCCCCCTGTCAGTCCTTCGCGGCGCCCACTGCGCCGGCGCCGGCTTGCCCAGCCTCGGCCCTATAAAGGGAGCCTCGCGGCGAGGCGCGCGCTCCACTCGGCAGAGGGCGCCTGCGCAGTGCGGGCAGCTCCCCGCCTCCCGCCGCCGGCCCGGCCCGGCCTCTTGTCGCTCCCCGACCCCAGGCCTCTCAGCCACCGCTCGGTTCCCGCAGCCTCTGGCAGCTCTGTGTCCGGCAGCATGTTCAGCTGGGTCAGCAAGGATGCGCGTCGTAAGAAGGAGCCGGAGCTGTTCCAGACGGTGGCCGAGGGGCTGCGGCAGCTGTACGCGCAGAAGCTGCTGCCGCTCGAGGAGCACTACCGCTTCCACGAGTTCCACTCGCCCGCGCTCGAGGACGCGGACTTCGACAACAAGCCCATGGTGCTGCTCGTGGGCCAGTACAGCACGGGCAAGACCACCTTCATCCGGCACCTGATCGAGCAGGACTTCCCGGGGATGCGCATCGGGCCCGAGCCCACCACCGACTCGTTCATCGCCGTCATGCACGGCCCCACCGAGGGCGTGGTGCCGGGCAACGCGCTCGTCGTCGACCCGCGACGCCCCTTCCGCAAACTTAACGCCTTCGGCAACGCCTTCCTCAACAGGTAGGCCTGGGCCTGGGCCCGGCACGGGGGCCCCCTGCGGCCCCCTCGCGCCCCCCATCTGCACCCTGGCCGAGCGTCCCCCTCCCACCCAGCCGTCCTTTGTCTGCGAGGCCTCTCAGGGCTGGCCCGGGGACCTGAGGGCCTGGCCTGTGCAGGAGGCTGAGAGTAGGCGTCGCTGGCCACCCTCGAGGCCTTCTGCCGCCCCCAGACCCTTGGGAGCACCCCAACCCCCTTTCCTCAGAGCCAGGGGCGGGGCAGACATCTCTTTCTCTCTCTGTCTCTCTCCCTCTGTCTCTCTCCCCCCCACTGGGCTGGCTTAATTCATTCAAAGCCAGTTGCCTGGTGGGGGGGGTCCTTGGGGAGGCGGGTCCTGCTTCTCACAAACTTGGTGTGGCCTGGCACCCCCAGCTCCCTGGCCAGACCCTGCGGACCCCCCCATCCTGCTGTGCCAGGGAGTGGGGAGCTGCTGTCCCAGGGACTCGGGGGCAGCCACCCCTCCCCGAGGGCTGAACGCTGCCCCCTGCGGCCCTTCTCAAGGGGTCAGTGCCCCCTAAGAGGCTGCAGGGAGAATGGATGCTGCGTGCTGCCTCCCCCGTTGCACCCCAGAAGAAGAGCCCACAGTGGCCCAGATTCCCCTGCCTGCTGTGTGACCCCACAGCTGGGAATGACACACATGCGCTGTGGCACCGCCCAGGCCCGCGGTCCCGCTCCCACCCCCCAGGGACATTCCACAGGCTCTTCCTCCATTCCAGCGGTGAGTCCTCCTGCCTTCCCCAGCCTACGTCAGGGAGAGACTGGCCGACCGACCACTGCTCCTGGGTCTCCGCCCTGCGTGACCACATTCCTCTCCCAGCTAGCCTGCCGGCGCAGGGGCGGGCCTGGCGCGGGCCTGGGCCTCCCCGCACGGTGCTGCTTGCCTGCCTGCCGCTGTCGCTGTCTGTTTCGGGAAACATCCCCAGGCGTTTGGCCTCTGCTCCTGGTTTACTGCTCAAGCTTGAGGGCAGGTGGAGGAAGCCCTTTGGGCTAAGATTCCTGAAGTGGCTGGTGTGGTTAGCCCTGGGGTGCTTATGGTCCAGCTCCATTTTGGGCGCGTGTGCACATACACGCGCCTGTCTGTAGGCGATTGGCTCCAGCTCTTCCCTCGTGGGAGCCGGTGGGAAGTTTGGCTGCTGCACTGGGAACATCGGGTCCCTGTGTGCACACACACAACGAAGCTGCCACTACCCCCCCCGTCCCTGGGCTGCCTTGTGAGGGAAGAGAACCTGAGGGAGTCAACCGGCTGGCCCTGCACATCTCAACAGTTCCCCGCTCCGCCACACTCTGCCTAGCTTCTGCGGATCCCCCCTGCTTCCCCGCCCCCCAAGAATGAGCAGTTCTGGAGCACTCGGTCCCAGCCAGGCACATTGGCAGCGGTGCCAGCAGGTCTGAGAACCACTCTCTCCAGAAAGTGCCCTGATCGCTGGTGACCCTGCCCGAACCGAGCGAGGTGCAGAGCTGTGTCAGGATGCCTGTCTAGTTGACGCAGCCTCTCCCTGCGCTGTCCAGGGACCCAGTGGAGCCCCCAGCCCCGTCCCAGTGCCTGCTCTAAGGATGGGACCGGAGAGCGCGGAGCCGCTCAGGCCCACAGCAGGGCGGCTCAAGGGTTCGCCTTCATCTGAGGACTCCCAGTTGCTCATGCATGGTGCCGTGCTCCCTGGCCTGTGCTTCGGGTCCATTGGGATTGGCCGCAGCCTGGTCGCTCTGCTCCCGCTCCGCGGGCTTGGCAGAGGGTTCGCTGCAGATGTTCACTCGCCTGCCTGGCCCGCGGCCAGGGCATTCTTCTGCACGTCGCGCTCCAGCCAGGCCTTCTGCAGATCCTCCTGTGCCGGCTCCCTCGGGCCAGGCCCCAGTTGGGCTCCACAGGGTGAGGGCCGAGGGGTATGCGCTGTGGGCAGCCTCTCCCTCGCCCTGGCCAGCTGTCCACCCCTCCCCCTCAGCCTGGAGACCACGGTCACCTTGCCAATGGGGCCACGAAGAAGGCTGGGCAGCTCAGGTTGCTGGCGCCGGCCAGCCGGAGGGGCAGCTTGGCACCTGCGCCTGCACCCCAAGCACGGACAGTGAGAGGCTTGGTTTTCTCTTTGCTCATGACACTCCTGAGGGAGCTGATGTGTCCAGTGGGGGGATCCCAGCAGACTGCCTTTAGAGACGGCGCCAGTCTGGGCTGGGTGTGGTGTGGCAGCTGGGCGTTTTCAGGCATGGTTGGCCCTCATTCTTCATGGGCCTGGTTTGGGTGCAGGGAGCCCTGGGACAGTATTTCCCACCCCCAGGCAGCCTGTGTGGCCCCCTGGCTGCTGGTAGCGGGAGCGGGGGGACAGACTGACCACAGCAGCAGGAAGCGGACAGCTCCATCCCATGTTGGGAAGCCCATCTGGTGGTGGCCAGTTTCCGTGTGAAATTTTAAGGTCACTGTGTCCCTCTCCTTTTTCCTTCTGGGTGGAATGAACTAAGAGCACGCGAGTTCACCCGCAAGTCAGCAGACATGAACTGTGAACTTTCAACCCCTGGGAGAGAACGATGGGGCGGGAAGTGAGCTGAGGGGGTGGGCTGGAGGCGCTTGCTGGCCACCCCGGGCTTGTAGAAGGGAGCGCCTCCGGGGTGTTCCTGGCTTCTGGAGCGGTGGAGAGGCTGGCGGCAGGGAGCCCAGGGTGGCAGCTGCTGCTCCTCCTGAGCGTGCTCTCCCTCGCTCTTGTGCAGGTTCATGTGTGCCCAGCTGCCCAACCCGGTGCTGGACAGCATCAGCATCATCGACACGCCAGGGATCCTGTCTGGGGAAAAACAGCGCATCAGCCGAGGTGAGCAGGTGCCGACCCAGCTGTCGGCGGCCGTCCTGGAGTTGCCCCTCCCCAGGCCCTCATCTCTGGAGTGCTCCACCCCATCCAGGCACATGTGCAGCTGGGGCCGGGCATAGTGGTGTGGCAGCAGTGCCAGCAGCCCACAGGGACACGGGTTCATGTCTCAGCTGCTTCGCTTCCAGTGCAGTTCCCTGCTGCGGACCTGGGAAAAAGTAGTGTAAGATAGAGCCAGTGTTTGGGCCCCTGCCACCGTGTAGGCCGGATGAAGTTCCTTGCCCCTGGCTTTGGCCTGCTCCACCCCTGGCTGTTGTAGCCATGTGGGAGTGAATCAACAGACTGAAGACCTGTCTCTGTGTCTTTCCTTCTCTCTCTCTCTTTCTTTCTTTTTATTTTTTTAAAAATTTATTTATTTTTGTTGGAAAGGCAGATATACAAATATGAGGAAAAGCAGAGAGGAATATCTTCCTTCCAATGATTCATGCCCCAAGTGGCCGCAATGCACTGATCAGAAGCCAGAGCCTGGAGCCTCTTCTGGGTCTCCCACACGGGTGCAGGGTCCCAAGGCTTTGGGCCGTCCTCGACTGCTTTCCCAGGGCACAAGCAAGGAGCTGGATGGGAAGTGCAGCTGCTGGGACACAAACTGGCACCCAGAAGGGTCTTGGCGCATACCAGGCGAGGACTTTAGCCACTGAGTCATTATACTGGGCCCAGTAAATAATAATCTTAAGGAAAAAGAGACAGGAGCTGGTGCTCTAGCAAAGCAAGTTAAAATGCCACCTGTGGTGCTCACTTCCTGCATTGGTGCTGGTTCAAGTCCCAGCTGCTCCACTTTTTTATTTAAAAGATTTATTTATTTATTTATTTATTTTTTAAAGATTTATTCATTTTATTACAGCCAGATATACAGAGAGGAGGAGAGACAGAGAGAAAGATCTTCATCCGATCGTTCACTCCCCAAGTGAGCCGCAACGGTCAGTGCACGCCGATCCGAAGCTGGGAACCTGGAACCTCCTCCGGGTCTCCCACACGGGTGCAGGGTCCCAAAGCTTTGGGCCGTCCTCAACTGCTTTCCCAGGCCACAAGCAGGGAGCTGGATGGGAAGTGGAGCTTCCGGGATTAGAACCGGCGCCCATATGGGATCCTGGTGCGTTCAAGGTGAGGACTTTAGCCGCTAGGCCACACCGCCGGTTCCAAGATTTATTTATTTTTATTGCAAAGTCAGATATACAGAGAGGAGGAAAGACAGAGGAAGATCCTCCGTTCGATGATTTGTGACAGCTGGAGCTGATCCGAAACCAGGAGCCAGGAGCCTCCTTTAGGTCTCCCATGCGGGTGCAGGTCCCAAGGCCCTGAGCTGTCCTGTTGCCCACTTTCAGTCCAGCTCCTGTTAACCCAGGAAAGCAGCAGAGGATGGCCCAGCTACTTAAACCCCGGCACCCATGTGGGAGACCCAGAAGAAGCTCCTGGCTTGTGCCCAGCACGATGGCCTAGTGGCTAAAGTCCTAACCTCGAACACGCTGGGATCCCATATGGGCGCCGGTTCTAATCCCAGCAGCTCCACTTCCCATCCAGCTCCCTGCCTGTGGCCTGGGAAAGCAGTCGAGGGTGGCCTGAAGCCTTAGGACCCTGCACCCATGTGGGAGACCCAGAAGAAGCTCCTGGCTTCAGATTGATGCAGCTCCAGCCGTTGTGATCAGTTGGGGCATGAATCATTGGAAGGAAGATCTTCTCTGTCTCTCCTCCTCTCTGTATATCTGCCTTTGTAATAATAAATAAATAAATAGAAGCTCCTGGCTTCGGCCTGGCCTGCCTCCAGTGATTACAGCCATTTGGGAATGAGCCAGCAGATGGAAGGTCTTTTTGTCTCTCCTCTCCATCAATCTGCCTTTCCAATTAAAAAAAACTTGAAGCGCTAATCTTATTTATGTTCCTGGTGAGTCCAGCAGGACCCTGAGGAAGACGGCTGACAGTAGACCCCACTGTTGAGCACCCAGGGGCTGGCTGAGTTGTGCATGAACTTGGCCACAGTCTTACTGCAGCTCGAGGTTTTCCCTTGGGGCCTCAGTGACAAGGCCCATCCCAGCTGCCTCAGGTCCCATCCAGCTTGTGCCGTTGGGTTCCGGGTGAGCCTGCACTGGGTCATTTTTCTTCTGTCATTGCCTCTTATTTATTTTTTAAGATTTTATTTTGATTGGAAAGTCAGGTATACGGAGAGGAGGAGAGACAGAGAGGAAGATCTTTTGTCCGATGATTCATTCCCCAGGTGACCAGAAAAGCCAGAGCTGAGCCTTTCCGAAGCCAGGAGCCCAGAGCTGTCTCCCAATGCAGGTGGAGGGTCCCAAGGCCCTGGGCGGTCCTCGACTGCTTTTCCAGGCCACAAGCAGGGAGCTGGATGGGAAGTGGAGCCACCAGGATTAGAACCAGTGCCCATATGGGATCTTGGCACGTGCAAAGCTTGGACTTTAGCACTAGGTTACCGTGCCGGGCCCATTGCCTCTTTTTTATTTGTTTGTCTTAATGTTTATTTGTTTATTTGAAAGAGTTACAGAGAGACAGATTTTCCGTTCTCTGAGTCACTCCCCAGGTGGCCTCGGTGGCCTTTAGCCAGGCCAGAGCTAAAAGCCAGGAACTCCAGCTGGGCCTCTTGCATTGGTAGCAGGAGTCCACAAACACTTGGGCCATCTTGTGCTGTTTGCCCAGACCATTAGCAGGGACCTGGATTGGAACTGGAGTAGCAGGGACACAAATTGGTGCTCATGTGGAATGTTGGTGTCGCAGCTGGTAGCTTTACATGCTATACCATGATGCTGCCCCCGATTTTTCCTTTTTTAGAGGTCTATTAACTTAATTGAAAGGCTGAGGAACAGAATGAGTGAGAGAGAGAAATTTCTACCCGGTGTTTCACTCCCCAAATAGCAGCAAAGGCCAGGGCTGGGCCAGACTGAAGCCAGGAACCTTGAGCCCCAACCTGGTCCCCTGTGCTTCTGGCTGTTTTTTGGGGAGGTGGGTGCCTCGGTCCCGGACCTCTTCTGGGAGGAGTGTAGGGATAGGGGAGGTGGCAGGGACTCGGGAAGGAGGGGTTGGAGTCCGCAGCTGAGATTGGAGGGACTGGGGATGGTGCAGGATCAGATCTGTTTGTCATTAAGCTGTTGGTGTTTCGCGTGCCCTTTGCCCTGCGGGCCACCTGCAGAGGTGAGCCCAGCAGCAGCAGCGGCAGCAGCAGCTGTGGCCATGAACAAGGGGACTGTATCCCCGTTGCTGCCTGCCTGTGCTCCACTGTGGGGGACTGGGGCAGGCTCGCTGTGTTCACTCCACCTCTAGTTTAAAAGCTGCCGCTTGGGCCAGGATCTTGGTGCAACAGGATAAGCCAATACCTGCCTCCCATATGGGTGCCAGTTCGAGTCCCAGCTTACCCCCTTCTGGTCCAACTCCCTACTGATGAGCCCTGGGGGAGCGGCAGAAGCTGGTCTGAGTGCTTGGCCCCCTGCCACCCACACGGGAGGACACGGGTGGAGCTCCAGCTTCCTGGCTTCTGCCTGACCAGCCCTGGCTCTTGCAGCCATCTGGGCACTGACCCAGCTGGTAGACATCCACTTGGTCTCGCCTTTTGTCTCCCTGACTCTTTCAAGTAAATAACTATTTTGGGGTGTGGGAGAAAATTGCTGCGAGGCTTTGAGGTTCTGGCATCCTGGTAGTGACGCCCCTTGGAGTTCAAGGGCCCTGGTACTGCTGGTGCCTGCCACTGTCACCCTGCTGGGGTTTGAAGAAGGCCACCGAGCCAGACCGGCAGTTGGCAGAGCCAGCCCAGGACACCCGGGTGAGTTGCTCCTGCCATGAGGAAGTCCTGGCTCCAGCTGCGTGCAGGTGAAGGTGGGACCCTCCACCTGGCTGAATGCTCGGTGTGCACAAATGCACGTCTTGTTTATTTTTGAAAGGCAGAGATGAGCGCTGTTCTCCTTTTCATCGCAAATGCAGCAGGCAGGCTGGGCCAGGCAGGAGCTGGCGCTTTCAGGTCTGCCATGCAGGTGCAGGGGCCAGGCCCTGAGACCATCCCCTGCTGCTTTCCCAGGCCGTAAGCAGGGAGCTGCACGGGAAGTAGAGCATTCGGGACTCGAACTGGGGCTCCAGAACAGGACTCCAGCATCTCAAACTGTCCTGGACTTCACATCTTGGTGTGCTCGGTGCCTGGAGTCTGCCCTTGCTCTGCTTGTGTTCCTGTGAGGAAAGGGATAGGTGGGTGGGGGAATCCGAGCTCGCGCTGTGTGGCCCTCACAGGTGCGTCGTGGGGCCCATAGTCGGTGAGTTCCCCAAGTTGAGGGACCAGGGACCTGCCAGGAAGTCTCCACACCCATATACAGAACAGACCAGAGGCCTCAGGACCTGGTATCCCTGGGCCCCCTGGGGGCGGTGCAGCCCCTCTGGGTCTAGTGGGGCAACCTCCCCTCCCAGCAGGTGGCTGGGACTTGAAAGCAGCTCCTGTCTGTGGTCACGAGAGATCAGAGCCGTGCAACTGGCCTGGCCTTCCTCTCTGCCCTCCGCTCAGAGTCACACAGCTGGGGTTGGGGCTGGGCACAGGCTAGTCAGGAGGGCCAGCACTTGGCGTCTCTTCAGTCTACAAGTGTGGACTCCAGCTGATGGGCCTCCCCGCCCTTCACCGGGCCAACGCCCCTTGGATCTGCGTCCAGCAGAGGAAGTCCGAGCAGCTGTGGCCCAGGCTCCCTCAGCGGGCAGCCTGGCGAGCAGGTGTTTCCCTTGCCAAACGAAAGGCTTGCGGGCACACAGCTTTGGGCGGGTGCTGCCGCCAGCCCCAGCTCTGGCACCCGGACCCCTACCCGCTCCTCCCTCCCTGTTCCCCTCCCCACGGTCCCCCATGTGTGCAGGAAGTTCTGCTTGCAGAGATAAGGCGAGGGCCCACAGCTGTCAGAATGCAGGCCGCACCCCTTGGGCCTCCTGAGCACGGCCCCCAGGAGGAGGGGCCCCCTGTGTTGCCCCCCCCCCCGTGCCAACCAAGCGACTCAAGATAGTGTTCTCCTGTGTCAGTACAGACAGGTGACCTGTGGGGACAGGGTCCTCACTGCGTGTGGCCTCTGGAACTGATACATGGCATTCCAGAGGGCAGCCAGGGCACCTAGGTGTGCTGAGGCGAGGCCCTGGCCCTCCCTCCCTGCCTGTCATCTCCACGTGACTGAGCTAGGCCGTGACTTGGGGCCATCGTATGGCCCCAGAGCTGGGGGAAGCCTTCTGCAATGGCCTGTCCCCACCACCCCCAGGCTGGAGCCTTGTCAGGGTGTTTGGAGGCCTGGGGTGAGGCCGAGCCCCTGTCTGTCCCTTTTGGGTTCATTGTCAGACACCGTTGCCCTCCCTGGTGTGCCCATGTTGGACTCACAATACCCACGGTTAGGCCCTTGCCCCTGAGCCTCACATGCAGTTAAGTGTTGTCTACACATGTCAGCCACGAGGCGTACAGAACTTGAGAGGTCCAGGATCCCCTCCGTTACCACCCCACCCCAGTTCCTTGGCCATATTCAGCCAGCCGGCCTCTCTCCATGTTCCAGAACCTCAGGCCTCCGCTCACCACCCTACCTGCTCCTCCCCTCGTACAGGCTCCTAGGGTAGGTTAGACCAAACTCTTTGCTGGGGCCACACAGGCCCTTCCTGCAGAGGAGCCATGCTGAGCTGGGCTGGCCAGCAGCTGGCCTGGGTGCTACAAGTGTTGGTTTATGTTTAGGGTCTGATGTTCTGGGGCTGGCAGAGTTGCCCTGCAAGTCTTTGGGGCATGCCCTCCCCCAGCCTCGCCACATACCCTGGGCTTGAGCAGATGCCGCCCTAACCCCATGCCCACGGCCCGATCACGGGCTCCGGGGGTTCCCACCTAGCCCTGGCTGATGGCCGGAAGCTTCCAGGCCGAAATGTGGGCCTAATTAGAGTCCATCTGTCCTGGCAGCCACTCCTTGCTACTGGTTGTTTTGTTTTTAATTATTTGAAAGGCAAAGTGTCAGAGGGAGAGAATGAGATCTTTCACCCACTGGTTCATTCCCCAAATGACCCCAACAGCTTAGGCTGGGCCAGGCCGAGAGCAGGAGCCAGGAGCTCCATCCTGGTCTCCTGCATGTGTGGCCTGGGGGCTGGGACTATGCTCTGCCTGTCGGGCATGCCAGCAGGCAGCTGGGTCAGAAACGGAGCAGCCAGGATCCAAACCCGGGCTTTGGGAGGGGTGTGGGGTTCAAAGTGAGAAGGCTGCTGCTGTGGACTTGTGGGCTTGAGGGTGGACATACGGCCTGAGAGCATGCCCTTTTTCTGTGTCCAGCCGTGGGAAACTGGTGCGCCCCGACATTCTACACAGGAAGTGCCCCCCAGTTCAGGCGACCTACATAGTGTGACTAGAGCAGTTGAGTGTGTTGCTGCTGCCTGCCTGGGGACCCGAACTTATGGCTATCCTGCCCTTGTGAAAGGGGTTGGTTTCCAGTGTTGGGAGGTTGTGACCACAGCTTGGGGCACTCTGCTGGGGAACCCAGGCCCCCCATGAGCCTCATGCTGCCCTTGGAACAGGTGCACACCCCTCGACCTCAGGACACTTGGGAACAAGTGCTGGCTGTGGCTGCTCCTGGCTGCTTCCTCCTGGGCGGACCCAGTTGTTGGTGTGGAGGAGAGTGGAGCGCTCCGCGTAGCCTGAATGGCAGGAAGCAAAAGCTGGGATGGAGACAAGCCCTCCATTGTCCCGAGCTCTGGAAAATGGTGATGTGGAAAGCAGCTCCCGACCCCTCCCTCTGCCGGCCACTGGAGCTACCTGCCCTAGGGAGGGCGCTAGGGTGGACAAAGCTGCTGCAGACTGCTCTGGGCACAGTGCTGCCAGCAGGACAGAGCTGGGATGGCAGACCCGCGGGCCGCCCCTGTACTCCTGTCCGATTCACTGGGCTCGGCCTCTCACCCAGGACTTTTTTCTTTTAAGAAAGATTTACTTAGGGGCCAGTGCCATGGCACAGTAGGCTAAGCCTTTGCCTGCAGCACTGGCATCCCACATGGACGCTAGTTCGAGTCCTGGTTGCTCCACTTCAGGTCCAGGTCCCTACTAATATATCTGGGAAAGCAACAGAGAATGACCCAGCTGCTTGTCCCCTGCACTCAGGAGGGAGACCGGCAGAGGCTCCAGCCTCCTGCTTTCAGGTTGGCGTTGCTCCTACCATTGCAGCCACTGGGGGAGTGAGCCGGCAGAGGGAAGATGTCTCTCTAACTCTGCCTTTCAAATTATATTTAAAAAAAGGTTTGCAACTTATTTGGAAGACAGAGTTACAGAGACGGAGCAGCAGAGCTCTTCCATCTGCTGGTTCACCCCCTCAGTGCCTGCGGTGGCCACAGCCGGCGCCCAGGAGCTTCCTTGGGGTCTCGACCCACGTTGTGCAGCGGCCCAAGCAGCTGGGTCTCAAAGCAGCACCCATAAGGGGTGTGGGTATTGCAGGCAGAGGCTTAGCCTTCCATAGCATACCATACCATAGTGCCAGCCCAAGTTTGTGTCCTTTGTAGATAACACGGGTGTCCACTCCCTCACTGGACACGGACCCCCCCCCCACACACACACACACTAGGCTTGAGGATGGCTCCCACCCTGCCTCTGGGGTGTCCCAGAACCCGAGGCCTCTGCCTTGGGCAGTGCTGGTCGGGTGCCGCCTGGTGACCGTGACTCGGGCTTGTCCCCAGCCCTCTGACCTATTGTGAGCTGTGGGTGTACTTGGCCAGCCTCTGTGTCTCCCTCACGCCTAACGTGTTTTCCATGATAAACAGGAAATCTCACTCACCTGCAAAGAATGGTCTCCGCTCTGATGACTGGGGCCTCGGGGCCTCAGGGGCTCACAAAGTCTGGGTTTGTGGGTGGGTGGAGGCTGGGGGTTCAGGGCCAGCAGCAGGGCTTTGCTTTTTCTCCTCCACCCCCCTCGGGGTCCCCTGCCACCCCACAGGGTCCGTGGTTTGGGATGCTGACCTCAGCTCCCCAGGCTGCTCTGTGCTGGCCGAGCCAAGGCCAACAAGCTGAGCACAGCCCATCGGGTCGCCGTGTTCCCAAGACCTCACCGCTGGCCCCACTGCCTCCCCAGCTGGGCGGGTTGGCTGGGATGAGAAAGCTAGAAGGCAGAGGCTGAGCTCGGCCTTGCAGTGTTATTGCTTCTTCAGCACTGGGCTGTGCTCCTGGGGCTGGCTGGAGGAGGCCCAAGCAGCGAGGAGGCCCCTGCAGCAGCCTCACACTCCTCGGGCCTGCCCCTTGGGTTTTCTGCTGATGCTGCATGCCCTGGGCCTCACAGAGCCACCTGCAGCAGGCCAGGGGGCCTTGCACTTTGGAACCACAGCACCTGGCACAAGGAACCTGGCCCTTGTCCCATGCCCTCCTGCACCTGAGTGCAGGCAGGCCAGCAGCTGGGCTGGCTCTAACCACTCCCACAAGCCTCTGTGAGGCATACAGCACTGCCCTGGTGGGAACAAACTCAGGGGCCCCAGACCCTCTGGCCACAGCTACCAGGGAACCAAGTTCCTGGTGGGTGGGGGGGGCAGGGCATGGGAGCCAGTTCCGCCCTCTTAGCTTAGAGCGTTGGTTGCTGAGCAGGTACCCCTGCTCGGTTGGAAGCCCTATGGCCACTGCTTCCCAAACTGAGCTAGGACGCACAGCTCTACAGGGCCCCGGGCGCAGGCTGCTGAGCTCTGACCGTGGGTCTGCTCTGGGAGGCCCCTGTGTTGTGGAGAAGAGACCTAGCCCTCGAAGGGCAGGTTTGCCTGGAATCCCCAGACAGGAAGTGGCACCTCAAGCCACGCCCCCTCCCTCCCCACCCCCACTCCGGGCCTTCATAAGGGCTCTGGGGCAGCCTTGCTGTAGTATTCCTCACCTCTAGAGGCATTGGGAGAAGTGGAAACATGTTTTTCTTTCTCTGCTGTATTTCCTTGAGTGGAAAACATTTTTGAGGAAACATAGTTGTCAGATTGGATGTAAATGAAATCCAGAAGGTATTGGCTTAAGTCAGGTGTCCAGTGGTGCACACACGTGGCAGGGCACGACCTTCCTCATGTGCAGGTTTCATCTCCAAATCTAAATGGTTGCTGCAGCTCCTACCATCACATGCACATCCCAGTCCTCAGAAAGGGGAAAAGACCACAAAGGCTTTGTACACCTCTTCTCATTCATTTCCAAGGTGTTGGAGGCCAGGAGATATAGTCTTCCGCGGGCGGCCAGGAACCCAACTTTAGCTGGTTCTGCTACTGATGGAGGGGATTACAGTTCATAGCAGTTCAGTTTGCCCAGTCAGCCCGATGGGTCCAGTTTCTCTTAGAGACGCATAGAGACCCAGAAGAGGAAGTGCTGGGCGGTGTGCGGCAGGCCACTGTGGGGCAGAGGTCCGCTGGTCTGGCAGGGGTCAGCCCTCACACTGCAGTTGTGCAAACCCTGTGGTTTGTGTTGCAACGGCTGAGCTGAGCCCTGGCTGTCAGAGGCCAGAGCACCGAGGTCTGCAGCAGAACCTCCTGTGTATCCACAGGGTGGGCTGACAGCAGCCCGGCCCTGAGCTGCAGTCTCCAGCCGCAGTGGCCAAGATGAAATGGGAGAGAAAGCACTTGGCGCATTAGTGGCCCCCAGCAGGTAATGGCTGACCGCCGCTGCCAGCGCTGTCCGAGTCCGGTTATCACCCCCAGCCTCAGGGATGTGCGGCTGGCGAGGAGGGGCTGCATCCGCACTCCACATCCACGCCCCCACCCCACTGCTTGCATACACCCTGCGCTCCACTGAGCCAGCTTGCTCGGTTGCAGCCCCACTTCAGAGCCTGTGCCTCGCGGGTGCCTGGCGACACAGGAGGAAGGGAGGCTTGAGAGGAGAGGATCCCCGGGCCCCCACTGTGCTGTCTCCAGGAGTGCATTCTAGGAGTTGAAACACCTGCCTCCTGGCTCAAGGTGATGGAGTTCGAGTCCCAGGTCGGGTCCCACCAGTGTGGGAAGCCCCAGAGAGCATCAGCCACACCCCGCCTGGCTGTGGGGCAGCGTCTGTGGAGTGAACCAGTGGATGGAGGATGTCTGTCCCTCCCCTTTCTTTGCTTTTCAAAAGAGTTAATGTAGTTTTATTTGAAAAGCAGAGCTAGCAATCTCCCATCCACTGATTCTCTCACCAAATGCCTGCAGTGGCCAGAGCTGGGCTAATCTGGATCCAGGAGCTTCTTCTGAGTTCCTCCATGTTGCCATTGGGGTGCAAGGACTTGGGCATGCTCTGCTGCTTTCCCAGGCACATTAGCAGGAAGCTGGATTAGAAGTGGAGCAGCTGGGGTTTGAACTGGCACCTGTATGGGATGTCAGTACTGCAGGTGGCACATTAGCCAGCTGTGACACGGTGCCTGCCTTCGAAGCGTGTTTGTAAAAACAGTTTTGGGGCCGGTACTGTGGTATAGCAAGTAAAACTACTGCTTGTGGTGCTGGCATCCCATATGGGCACCAGTTCTAGTCCCAGCTTTACTTCCCATCCAGCTCTTTGCTAATGTGGCTGGGAAAATAGCAGAGAATGGCCCATGTGCTTGGGCCCCTGCACCCACATGGGAAACCCAGAAGAAGCTCCTGGCTCCTGGTTTCAGACTAGCCTAGCTCTTTAGCCATCTGGGGAGTGAACCAACAGATGGGAGCTCTTTGTTGCCTTTCAGATACATTTTTAAAAGTTTGAAGGCTGGAGAAGCTGCAGTCCAAGGGGGAGACGGAGCCCGTGGGGGCGGCCTGGCTCCTGGCCCTCACCTGCCCTGCCCCCCCCCAGGCTATGACTTCGCCGCAGTGCTGGAGTGGTTTGCGGAGCGCGTGGACCGCATCATCCTGCTCTTCGACGCCCACAAGCTGGACATCTCGGACGAGTTCTCGGAGGTCATCAAGGCCCTCAAGAACCATGAGGACAAGATCCGCGTGGTGCTCAACAAGGCGGATCAGATCGAGACGCAGCAGCTGATGCGCGTCTACGGAGCGCTCATGTGGTCGCTGGGCAAGATCATCAACACGCCCGAGGTGGTACGGGTCTACATCGGCTCCTTCTGGTCACACCCACTGCTCATACCCGACAACCGCAAGCTCTTCGAGGCCGAGGAGCAGGACCTGTTCAAGGACATCCAGTCCCTGCCCCGCAACGCTGCCCTCAGGAAGCTCAACGACCTGATCAAGAGGGCGCGGCTGGCCAAGGTAGGGCCGTGACTGCGCGTACACCTGCTGCCTCCCCCAGCCCACCCCAGCCCCAGCTTCTTCAGAGGCAGCGCCGGCCTCCTCAGCAGCCCCTCCAGGCCTGTGTGCGTTCAGTTGCACTAGCCGGTCTTACAGGACAGTCAACTCAAGCCACCAGCCCAGCCCTCCACGCTCACAAAGGAGCCACCTGGGTTATTTGTGTAGCTGTGGGGTGAGCGCAGGGGGGTCCCCCTGCCCTGGGAAGGCATGGGGGACAGGTGAGTCCTGGCTGGAGTGACGTGTAAGCTGGGACAGGCCTCCCAAAGCATCCTGACCCTTTTGTGGAAACTTGGGACCTGTTGATGCCTGGCAATGGCATCCAAGTTGCTCAAGAGTTTGAAATCTTGGAGCTTGACCAAGTGTTAAGAGTGCAAGCCAGGGGAGGCCGGGCGGGGATCTCCAGCTCTGGGTGAGCTCCACCAGGGGACCCACCCAGCCCAGGGCCGCAGTGGCGTCCCTGTGGGAGTCTGACCATCTTAGCCACCTCCCAGAGAGTGGCTCTTGTCCCCAGCTGTGGCCTGCAGAGGCCTGGGGATGCAGGAGCTGGCATTACCATGCCTCCGTCACTTCCCAGGTATCTGGAGCCGCCCAGGTGGGGCCGGGCTGGGGAAGGAAGCCATAAGGAAGGTCTTGTGATGCCTGTGACCTTACAGGACATTTGGGCGGGGCAGCGCCCCTTTCCAGGACCCCAGACAGCTGGCCGCCTCTGTGTCAGCTGCCTTGCCCGGGCACATTGAGTCACCAGCTTGGAAAACCCCGGGGTCCCCAGCTCTGTCCCCTGCCCGTTGTTAGGCGGGTGCTTACTTGGATGGAATGAGATACGCGGGTCCCAATCCGTGCCGGCTGGAGGCAGGGGCAGAGGCCCATCTGGCCCTGGGAGATGCCAGGCGCCAGCCCCAGAGTAGACAAGGTCGGGCAGTGTGGGGGCGTTGGGTGGGGCTGCCAGGCTGGAGTTCCTTGGCAGGGCAGGGGGAATGGAGGGCTGGGCCGCCGCGGGAAAGGGATGGGGTACCGCCCTTAGCTGGTCGGCGACTGGGCAAGTTCCCACAGTGCAGATAACACTGGCAGCTGCTGGGAAGAGCCTTGAGGGTCTCTCGGGTCAGGCAACCATGCAGCTGGTGGGCCCTGGGTGTGCTCTGCACACAGCCACTGTGTGTTCCTTGCACACGGAGGAGGGCTCCGCGCCATACAGCCATGCACGGAGCCCTGAAGCGGGTTAGGGCGAGGGCCTGAGGCTAACTCACAGGTCGGGCTGTCCCAGGGCCCACCCGGCGGCGCGTGTGCAGGAAGGCTGTCGCCTTCCACTTCAACTCTACTTCCCTTCCTTTCCTCCGTCCCCATGGTGAACGGCCCATGGAGTCCCTCAGCTGCCCCTCCCCGCCTTGTCCCTACCTGTGGGAGCAGGCGCCCTGCAGCGCCCTGACCCCACCCCCACGCCCTGACAGGTGCACGCCTACATCATCAGCTCCCTCAAGAAGGAGATGCCCAACGTGTTCGGGAAGGAGAGCAAGAAGAAGGAGCTGGTGAACAACCTGGGTGAGATCTACCAGAAGATTGAGCGGGAGCACCAGATCTCACCTGGCGACTTCCCCAGCCTGCGCAAGATGCAGGTGAGGGTGCCCTGGCGGCAGGTCCCCCGCGCCCCTGGCTCCCCCAGAGTGTGACACTGGGCAGAGTCCCTCACTGGATCCTCCCCTCCCCTCCCCTCTCCCAAGGAGCAACTGCAGACGCAGGACTTCAGCAAGTTCCAGGCCTTGAAGCCCAAGCTGCTGGACACGGTGGACGACATGCTGGCCAACGACATCGCACGCCTGATGGTGATGGTGCGCCAGGAGGAGTCGCTCATGCCCTCGCAGGCCGTCAAGGGCGGTGCCTTCGATGGCACCATGAACGGGCCCTTCGGGCACGGCTATGGTGAGGGTGCTGGCGAGGGCATCGATGATGTCGAGTGGGTGGTGGGCAAGGACAAGCCCACGTACGACGAGATCTTCTACACCCTGTCCCCCGTCAACGGCAAGATCACGGGCGCCAACGCCAAGAAGGAGATGGTGAAGTCAAAGCTGCCCAACACGGTGCTGGGCAAGATCTGGAAGCTGGCGGACGTGGACAAGGACGGGCTGCTGGACGATGAGGAGTTCGCCCTGGCCAACCACCTCATCAAGGTCAAGCTCGAGGGCCACGAGCTGCCCGCGGACTTGCCCCCACATCTTGTTCCGCCCTCCAAGCGGAGGCACGAGTGACGGGGCAGCCGCCAGGGAGGCCTCAGCCGGGGAGCGAGGGCCCGCCGTTTGTCGAGGTCCATAAAAGACAGAGCGCAGGCTGCCTCTGCCCTGGCAAGGGAGAACCGCCATCTTTCGTCGAAGGCCAGCCCAGGCTGGCAGCAGGGGAGCCAAGCAGGGGAGGCCCCCGCCATGTGCAGGGTGTTTGTGCACAGGAACTGTGGGTATTTTAATATATAACATTAGAGGCAGCCTCCTGTCTGGCCTCTTCTCTCGGGCTGCCCCACGCTCACACAGGTCCCCGGCCTCCTTCCTGTGACCACGAGTGCCAGCACTGACCAGGCAGCCCCACCGTGCCCTTTCTGGCAGCTTCCGGGGCCGTTGGGGTGAGTCTGAACAGAAGTTGCCTCATGGCAGGCAGTGGCTTCCTCTCCCCCCACACACCCTTCCCTGACTCCCAGCATGGGGCCCCAGCTGTGCCATCCGCCGCACCCTCCAGTGCACCACTGTCCTGTTGGAGGGTGGGGGGACTGGGGAGAAACAGGAGTTGGGATGGAGGACAGAGAGGACGTCTTCCAGAAAACACATAAGCTGAATCTTGCTTCTTAGGGTGACCCTTTCTGTACCCCATGGGTTTTTCCAGTGCTTTCCAGCCACTTGTTCTAAACAGAGACGTTTGTCTCCCATCCCCCACTGCAGCCCAGATCGGTTCCTCAGGGAGCCGATGCAGTTGGGCTGGGAAGAGGAAGTCGAGGCCAAGGCCCGGGCACAGGGACCAGGGAAACCCCAGCCTTTTCCGGCTTTGTTTCCTGTCTGCCTTCCTCCAGGCCAGGCCCAGGAGGCTGGCACAGGGACTTCGTGTCCTTGGGGCCAGGCAGTAAGCATCAAGCCAGCCAGCGAGAGGCCCCAGCCAGCCACCATGTACACACACAGCCCCTGGGCCTGGTCACGCTCGCCAGCCAGCTGTCGGCTTCCCGGGCAGGTGGAGCAGCCCACATACTAGACGCCAAGGTGTCCCCTGGCTGGGCTTTGGGGAGACACCCTGACCCCCAGTGCTGTTCCACAGGCCTCTGCCCTTCATACCTGCAGTGTCAGGTTGGAGGGGATGGGGGAATAACTGAGCCAGGACACCCTTCCTGGCATTAAAGAAAGTTCCGCCTGTACCAAGCCTGGCAGATGCTGCTCAGCCATCTCTTGGGGGCACAAGCCCTGAGCCATCCAGCCATCCCTGCTCCACACCCTGTGACGGGCAGCCGCAAGCTGGTGGGGAGAAGGGCTCCAGGGCTGTTGATCCTGCCTTGTGTCCCTGAGGGTGGGCAGAGCAAGCCTGGGTTTGGGTATGCGGCAGTGAGGCTGGCAGTCCCCTTGGCACCCTTCACAGTTTCCCCACCACCATCCTGATCCCAGGAGAGGTGGCCAAGGTCCATGCCACCCCAGGGGCAACCGAAGCCAGGAGCTGGGGCCTGGGACAGATGTGCTAGCCTCCAAAACAGGGCACAGCGGGTGGGGGTGCCTGATGTCCCAGATAGGGTGCCACGCCCCAGGAGGGTACAGAGGTGGGCAGGGGACAGGGTGTCCCAGGCATAGTGGCATAGGCAGGCGTTTATCTACAGGGTGTGGTGGCAGCAGCGTGGGAGCCCACGTGCACAGAGCCCCTCCCCTGGCTCCCATGGGGTATATACGGCGTGGACCCTGACCACGCAGCCTGGGTACAACTCCAGGGGCCCAAGTTCAAAGCCAAGTCAGTGCAGCCTGAGGTTTCAGCAGTCTTGGCAAAGGCAGAGAACCCTCAGGACAGACCATCTGTGCCCAGGAGATCTGAGGCTGCACCCCACGCCTGCCCCCAGGTTCAGGCTTCTGGTTGGCGTTACACAGATGGGAACTCATCTGAGCTGTGGGGGGAGACCAGCCCCTCCCTCCACCACCTGCACTGTGAGCCGGGATAAAGCTGGGGTGATAGCTGGGGCAGAGGGAGCTGCTCTCCCATGGCCCCTCGGAGCCCAGGCTCCAGGACACGCAGCACGCCCCACATGTGGCCTCTAGGCCCCTCTGGGCAGCAGCGGCTCCTGCACAGACCATGAAACTAGCTGGGCACCGGTCCCTGCCGATGCTCGCCTGCACTGGCTAAGGGGGAGACCACTTCTCCCCACCGTTCCCCCAGCACTCTCCCCTCCTGAGCTGTTCGCTGGGGTCCCACCTTGCGTGGGTGCCTGTGGTGCGTACCCCACAGACCAGGAGAAAGGGGGTCAGGGTGGGGTGCAGGGAGTATGGCACCCACCCAACACCCAGAACAAAACTCGCAGACTCTGTGGCGCCCATGGGCCTGAGGGGTGGTGGCCGGCTGGCAGGCTGGGGGGCCGCTTCCTGTGTGTGCACCTAGATGCTGGATAATTACAAAACCACACGAGGCCAGGCGCGAGCATGAGAGCCCCGCTGCTTGTTGGCAGAGCGCACAGGGAAGGGCTTGGAAGGAAACAGGGTGATGCAAGCGCCATATGTCTGTCCATTTGGAGTTCTGGAACCTTCAGAGGACACACCCTTGGTGGGAGGGCAGGGATTCTTAGCCCTTCCCCTAAAGTTGGCCCAGCACCATGTTCAGAGTAAGGGCAGGTTGGAGCCGCCGAGGGAAGCCTTCCAGCTGCCCAGAGCGTGGCTGCTGACAACAGGTCAGTAACTACTCCCGAGCAGCCGGTGGGAGGGATTGGGTGTGCCTGTCCTCAGCACAGTGGGTGTCAGAGGCCACGTGAGGCACTACAGAAAGTTCCTGGAAACCAGAATGACAGTGTGTTTTGATGCAAAAGCAGTTGACATCCATGTATTTGAGAGGTTTCCAAACAGTTTGTGAAAAATGCTTGTAGGGGGCTGGTGTGGTGACTCAACAGGTTAATCCTCTGCAGCACCAGCATCCCAAATGGGTGCAGGTTCAAGACCCAGCTGCTCCACTTCTGATCCAGCTCCCTGGGAAAGCAGGGGAGCATTGTCCAAGTCCTTGGGGCCTTTGCACAACATGGAAGACTTGAAAGGAGTTCCTGGCTCCTGACTTCACCCTGGCCCAGCTCCAGCTGCTACGGCCGTTTGGGGAGTGAACCTGTGGATGGAGCATCAGGCTCTCCCTCTGTGTCTCTCCAGTTATCTGTAACTCTGTCTTTCAAATAAAATATTTTTTTTAAGATTTATTTATTTTCATTACAAAGTCAGATATACAGAGAGAAGGAGAGACAGAGAGGAACATCTTCCATCTGCTGATTCACTCCCCAAGTGAGCACAATAGCCGGTGCTGCACTGATCCGAAGCCAGGAGCCAGGAGCCTCTTCCAGGTCTCCCGTGCGGGTGCAGGAACCCAAAGCTTTGGGGGCATTCTCGACTGCTTTCCCAGGCTACAAGCAGGGAGCTGGATGGGAAGTGGAGCTGCTGGGATATGAACCGGTGCCCATATGGGATCCTGGCGTGTTCAAAGAGAGGACTTTAGCCGCTAGGCCCCAAATAAAATCTTTTCTGAAGGCTTGTTGTTGAGGCTGGTGTGATGGCTTAACTGGCTAATCCTCCCCTTGCAAGCACCCACATCTGATGTTGGTACCAATTTGTGTCCTTGCTACTCCCTTCTATCTTAACCCTGCTTATGGCCTGAGAAAGCAGTGGGGGATAACTCTCAAGTCCTTGGGACCTTGCACCTGCATGGGAGACATGGAAGAGGCTCAGCTCCAGCCACTGTGGCCACTGGGGAGTGAACTAGCAGGCAGAAGATGTTTCTCTCTCCAAATCTGCCTTTCCGATAAAAATCTTTTTTTTTTTTTAATGGTTATCGTTGGGCCCAATGTGAAAGCCTAGTGGTTAAAGTTCCCACCTTACATGTGTGGGGATCCCATATGGACACTGGCTCGTATTCCAGCTGTTCTACTTTCCATCCAGCTCCCTGCTTGTGGCCTGGGAAAGCAGTAGTAGATTGCCCAAAGCCTTGGGACCCTGCACTCACATGGGAGACACAGAAGTTTCTGGCTGCTGGCTTCGGATCAGCTCAGTTCTGGCCACTGCGGCCACCCAGATAGTGAAGGAGCAGACAGGATATCTTTCCGTATCTCTTCTTTGTAGATCTGCCTTTCCAAAAAAACTATTTTTTTAGATTTATTTATTTTTATTTCTTTTTTAAAAGATTTATTTCATTGGGAAGGCAGATATATAAGGAGGAGAAGAGACAGAGAGGAAGATCTTCCGTCCGATGATTCACTCCCCAAGTGGTTGCAATGGCTGGTGCTGCGCCAATTCGAAGCCAGGAGCCAGGAGCTTCTTCTGGGTCTCCCACGCAAGTGCAGGGTCTCAATGCTGCGGCTGTCCTCGACTGCTTTCCCAGGCCACAAGCAGGGAGCTGGATGGGAAGTGGAGCTGCCGGGATTAGAACCGGCGCCCGTATGGGATCCTGACACGTTTAAGGCGAGGACTTTAGGCGCTAGGCCACTGTGGCACTTTACTTCTACTTTCCACAAACTGTGAAGTTCCCTCAGAGATGTCCCGGTTACCCTGCCCTGACCTTCACACGAGGAGGCCACTGCCTGCAGTGATCCCGTGCCCCATGAATATGTGTCAGTTAGACATGCAAATTAAGAACTGACTAGCAAGCCAGCACATCCCATATCTGAGTTCAAGTTTCACCCTATTCTGATGCTAGCTTCTCTCCACACTTTTTTTTTTTTTAAAGATTTAATTATTTGGGGGCCTGGCACAATAGCATAGTGATAAAAGTCCTCACTTGCACGCACCGGGATCCCATATGGGTGCCGGTTCTAATCCCGGCAGC
This sequence comes from Ochotona princeps, assembly GCF_030435755.1. Taxonomy (NCBI): domain Eukaryota; kingdom Metazoa; phylum Chordata; class Mammalia; order Lagomorpha; family Ochotonidae; genus Ochotona; species Ochotona princeps. Next base: position 5,485,954 of record NC_080835.1, read on the forward strand.
CCTGCTTTCCCATCCAGCTCCCTGCTTGTGGCCTGGGAAAGCAGTTGAGGACGGCCCAAAGCCTTGGGACCCTGCACCCGCGTGGGAGGTTTTGGATTTGCTCAGCTCCAGCCGTTGCGCTCACTTGGGGAGTGAATCATTGGGGACAGAAGATCTTTCTCTCTGTCTCTCCTCCTCTCTGTATATCCGCCTTTCCAATTTATTTGAAATACAGAGTTACAAAGAAAGGTTCACTCCCCAAATGACTGCAATGGCCAGAGCTGATCCAGGCCAGAGCCAGGAGCCAGGAGCTTCCTCCAGGTCTCCCACGTGGATGTAGGGGTCCAAGGCCTGTTGCTTTCCCAGGGCCATGACCAGGAAGCTAGATTGAAAGTGGAGTAGCTGGGATTCCGACTGACACCCCTGTGGGAAGTCAGTGCCGCAGCATGGCTTTACCCCTAAGCCACAGCTGGGGAGGCAGTGGTTGATCACCCACGCGTGAGTCCCCACCACAGGGGAGACCGGGTTGGAGTTCCAGACTCTTCGCTTCAGCCTGACCGAGTCCCACTTGTTGCAGGCATTTGGGGGAGTGAACCAGTGGTTAGGAAATTGCTGCCTTTCAAAAAAATTTTTTTTTAATATAAGAAATAGATTCCGGGGCCTGGCGCAATAGCCTAGTGGCTGAAGTCCTTGCCTTGCATGTGCCTGGATCCCTTGTGGGCGCTAATTCCTGTTCCAGATCCTCCACTTTGCACCCAACTCCCTGCCTGTGGCCTGGGAAAGCAGTCCAGGACAGTCCAGAGCCTTGGGACCCTGCGCCCACGTGGGGGACCCGGAAGGAGCTCCTGGCTCCTGGCTCCGGATCGGCTCAGCTCTAGCCATCGTGGCCATTTGCAGAGTAAGCCAGCAGATGGAAGATTTTCCCCATCTCTCCTTCATTTAAATATGACCTGCCTTCCCAGCTGCCCCATCTTTCCTAGCAGGCAGCGTCAGGAGGGGGCCACAGGCCGTCCATTTGCCGTTCCCACTTGAACAGTTTTCATTGATGCAGAGGCAGTGTCCACCGTGAGCAGCAGCATGCCAAGGCTGCCCTCCTGGGCAGCACTGGCCCCTGGGGCAAGAGAGGGGCACAGGACAGCCTGGATTACCTGTGTCACCCCTGTTGGCCCTGCAGGTGTGCCAGCACTGTGACACTCAGCCTCTGGGTCTCGGGAGGAGGCTACCCACCCCAGAGCCTGGCCTGCCTCAGGCCCCAGGGGCTGCAACCCGGGGGCTGCTTCCCTCGTCACAACCTCTGCCTCCTCCCCCTGCCAGGCCAGGGTCCCACAGTGAGTGTCCTCCTCACAGCCAGGCCGTTCTCGTCCCCGTCCTCAGCATCTCTGTCACAGGTGCCCTCCTGCTCCAGGGGGCTGCTGGGCAGGGATGGAGCCTCGTGCGGAGGGGAAGGTGCGGGGCGGCTTCCAGGAGGCTCTCCTCGGGATGACAGATCTAGGAAATGAAGGACCCTAGGAACTACAGGACTGAGGGGCTGGCACCTGCAGCTCAGCGCCAAAGGCACTGTGGGGGCAGCCGGTCCCATCTGCACCACAGAACTGCTGGAAACATTGATGAGGGGTGCAGGGGGCATCCGTGTGGGTGTGGGGTGGCGGTAGGAGGTGGGGTCAGGCTCTGGGTAGGAGCCCCCATCCCAGCAACAACAAAAAAAGGACTTTGTAAACCTTCAGATCTGCCGCCCTTCCCAGACAAAGAAACTGACAGGTAAAGAGACAGGAGCCAAACGCACACAGAGCGCCTGGCCCCCTGGGGAGATGGATTTTTCTTGGAGTCCAATATTTAGGCAATGTTGGGAAGAAGCCAGGACCCGAAGTGGTACTGTTTAGACCCCGGCTGTGGCTGGAGCGGGTTCCAGGCCCGCGGGAGAGAGGTCTCAGGAGGACCGCAGCCCCTTCACGCTCCGCCGGTCTCTGGCGCCCCTGTGTGGCCGCGGCTCGCAGCCCGTCTGGCCGGCGCCGTCCGGCCGCGGGAGGGCCGAGTGGCCTCAGGTGAGGGCGGCCAGGGCGCCGTCCGACCGGCTGACGCCCGCCTCGGGCAGCAGAGCCGGCCCGGGGGTCCCGGCTGGGGGCGGCAGTCCTGGCTCCCCTCCTGGCCCGCCGGGCCGAGGCCACACACCCACCCGGCTGTCCCCCACAACCGGGCCCCGGGAAGCCACCCGAGAGGCGCGCGGCGCCCCGATACGCGGAGTGAGGGGTGCTGGGTTCGCCCTCCGCGCCGCCGCCGGGCGCGCCTAACCCCCAGAACCCCGCAACAAGCACAGCTCGAGCAGCCGCCCCGTCAGAGCAGCCGAGGCAGCGCCCAGCCGAGGTGCTGCTGACGAAAACCGCCTGCGGGTCAGAGCCGCCCGGCTGCCCCGCCCTTCCACCGCCCGGCTTGGCGGGACCCCCAGTCCCACGGCGGCGTCTGCCAGTTGGACACAGCTGGACGGAAGTCAGTCCCTCCCTCCCCCAGCCCCCTGGCTCCGACCTCCTCCGGCCCCCGTCGGGACCTCCCCTCGCCCTGCACATTCCAGGGCCCGCGCCGGCTGGGCTCCCGACCCAGCCTAGAAGGCCAGAAAGTGGGGGTGACAGCCTAGCCTGCTTCAAGCTCTGGCTTCGGAGCTCCTCCATTCCCGCCAGCCTCAGTGTGCCCCTCTGCCCAATGGGTGTGATCAGCCGCCCTCTACTCCTCCCCACCTGAGTCTCAGGTCAACTCTCCTAACAAAGTGAGATTAGAAACTTTTGTGGGGGGGGGTTGGCGGGGGTGGCCAGGCCAGGCCAGGCCGGCTGGGCGAACCCGGGCAAGGAGGAGGGAACTACAACTCCCATCCGGCGCCGGGGCCGGAGGGCGTCCCCGGCCCCTCTCCCAGTGGGTCCAGGGCGCCAGGGCAGCTGGAGCGCCTGGGGCATTCCCGCACCTTGGGCGAGGGCTCCGGGAGGCACGCGGAGCTGGGACAGCACCCCGACAGGCCCCTGCACCCCCACCCCCGGCTCCCGGCTGCCTCGGCGACCCCGCCCTCCCACTTCCTGGCCGGGACTCGGTGCCGCCCCCCGCGCGCCTCCGCCCTCCCACCTTCACCTGCAGCCGCGGCTCCCATTGGCCGGTGCGCACCTGCCCGTCCGTCGGGGGCGGGGGGCGGGGCGCACGGCGCCCAGGTGAGGGCGCGCGGGCGGCGGCCGAGGAAGGTGACAGCGGGGAGGGCGGGAGGGTGGGGGGAGGCCGCACGGACAGACCGGCGGACCTGCCGACGGACGGGCATGTGAGACGTCCGGCTCCTGCGCGGGCGCGAGGGCCTCCGGCCGCAGCCATGGAGCGGCGGCTGCGCGCGCTGGAGCGCCTGGCGCGGGGCGAGGCCGGCGGCCCGGGACTCGACGGCCTCCTCGATCTGCTCCTGGGACTGTACCACGAACTCAGCAGTGCCCCTCTGCGGCGGGAGCGCAACGTGGCGCAGTTCCTGAGCTGGGGTGAGTGGACCCCCAATGGCCCCGAATGGAGGGTGGTGTTGGTGGGGTGGTGGTTAGGCCCTGGGGACACACACTGCGCAGAGACTCGGACACTCCCGCAGGGACCTGCCTCGCAGCGAGTACCCCACACGTGTCACCGCGTTCAGATTCAGGCGCGCGTCTGTTGACGCGTCCCCAACCCCGGCATGTGTGAACAGCATAGGATCACAAACTTGTCCCCATGTGTGTAGACACCAGGCGAGCGCAGCCACTCTCTGCGAGCTGCGTACAGGATTCCTTGCTTGACCATCACAGCACCTGCCTAAGGCAAACCTACGCGCAGCGCCTGTCACCCCAGCCCCTTGCATTCCTTGTGGTGACAGGGACACAGTCCCAGCCCCCGGGAGCCCCCTTACCCCATGGCATGCGCCCTGCAGGGCTCACAACCCCAGGTTTGTGTCCAGCCTGGGGTCTGGGCCTTTGTAATCTCACCCCTTACTCTCTCCCCACCACACACACCCACACACACACACAAGCTCCCTGCATACAGGGCCACCCGCCTGATCTCGCCGCAGGGTCGCAGGACTGGCCCCAGGTGGGTCTGAGTCCTTTCCTGGTTTCTCTTCTGAGTCACCGGGAGTGGCTGGCCCGGGGTGACCCTGAGCATGGTGTGGGCACTGGCGCCAGCCGGAGGGTTCCCTGGTCACACCCGGCCGGGCTGTGCGGCAGGGCAGTTGGGGGGTGGTGGCTGGCCGGCCAGGAGCCCGGTATGGAGAGCAGGGTGAGGTTGGTGTTTGTGCAGTGGGCAACCAGCGTTCCTGGCGCCCTTGACTCTGGGCAGGCACAGGGCTCGGCCTGGCACAGCTGAGGACCTGCCAGCCCAGCATGCCAACAGCTCTGATATCTGGGGTGAAGGCAGACTGGGGGCCTCCTGTGTCCATGTCGTCACCAGCCACCCCAGCCCGGGGCAGCCCTGCACGTGTGTATACGTGTGTGTGTGTGTGTGTGTGTGTGTACACCTTTTGCCGTCTCCCGAGGTAACTTGAAGGGCAGTGACTCAATGCCTCTCCTGCCTCAACTTGTCCTCACCCCTACCCAGCACCCCCCTCCTCTGTGGGTACCAGGGCAGCCTGTCCAGGGAGGTCGGGAACTTTCTGGGACCCCTGTGCAGCTGACGGGTCCCTGTCCTGGCCTGGGTCCTCCCCTGCTGCCTGTGTGCTTCCTCCTGCTCCACACACACCTGGGAAAGAGACAATTAATGTCTGTGATGAGGTTCTCACACCGCCCCCGCTGCAGGGCTCTGCCCGATAAACCAGTGGGGCAGCTCCCGTCCCACCCGCCGCCTGCCTGCCCAGCTGGCAGGCAGGAAACTGAGCCAAGGAGCCAGGCAGCAGCTGCTCCCAAGCCTGGCTACTCCCTCAGCCTGGCTGCAGGTGCCCCTCCTGGAGGTGGCAAAGTGGGGTGATCCCGGCCAGCAGGAGGGACTCGGCTGGGCTGGCGGGCAGGTGCTGGTGCCCTGCTGCAGGTTCAGTTCTTCCAGCCTGTTTCTGACTTGCCAGCAGGAGACATTGTTGCTGCCTCCAGCCCCAGACCACACCCCCTGGGCCTGTCCTCCCAGGAGCCCAGCCACACCACATCACACCACCACTGCCCCAGGCCTCACCCCCAGCCAGGTGCCGCTGTACCCGCAGGGTCCTGGGACCCAGGCCCACAGCTCCTGGAGAGAGGCAGAGATACCTCCCTGGGGACAAGGAATGTCACCTATCCAGTTTTCTGAGACAGGCCCTGACCTGGCTGGGTTAGGGGGCCAAGCGCTGACTCTGGACGGTATCCCCAGGGTGACCTGGCCGGCCAGGGCTAGTCACCCCTCTCACCTACTCCCTCACTCTCCTTGCCACCGGCTGGGGATGGAGGACTACAAGTCTCATGAGACCCCATGGCTGCCAGGGGACAGGGGAGTCCTGGGAGGTATGGGACCCTCTGCCTTCCAAGCTTCAGGCACAAGCCATGCTCGTTGGCAAGAGGCTGTCCCTGGGGAGCTGGTCCGTCCGCCAGCGCCCTGAGCCTCGCTTTGTGCCCACAGCCAGTCCCTTCGTGGCGCAAGTGAAGGAGCTACGTCTACAGAGGGATGACTTTGAGATCCTGAAGGTGATCGGACGAGGGGCCTTTGGCGAGGTGAGTGGAGGTGGAGTGTTTGTGGGGAGGGTGAGCGTGCTCCTGGCTGGGCTCACACACACCCCACTGCCGCCCCGCCCAGGTCGCCGTGGTGAGGCAGAGGGACACGGGGCAGATTTTTGCGATGAAGATGCTGCACAAGTGGGAGATGCTGAAGAGAGCTGAGGTGAAGATGCCCTGGGCGGCCGGGGCTGGGCAGGGGGAGGCCTCCAGGGTCCCTGGGAGTCGGGCAGGGCTGCTGACTGGCAGCCTCCTGTCTCTTAAGAACTTGTGGTCCGCATCCATTTTGTTTATGATAATGCTTGAGGCCTGAGCCAGCTTGGGTTGGTGAGGGGGCGGTTCCTGACGCGGACCCCTGACCCCCTACAGACAGCCTGCTTCCGGGAGGAGCGAGATGTGTTGGTGAAGGGGGACGGCCACTGGGTGACCACTCTGCACTACGCCTTCCAGGATGAGGAGTACCTGGTGAGGGGGTCCTGGACAAGGCTGGGTACTGGGGCAGGGTTGCGAGGAGGAGCGACCCCCTGCCCCTAGGGCCAGGCCCCTCCCCTGGTCTCTGCTAGGGGCTGGCTGAGAAGTGGGCGGGGCCCCCAGCCTTCCCAAAGCTGATTCCCTCTGCACCCCACCCCTGCCCCACCCTATGCCTGCAGTACCTGGTCATGGACTACTACGCGGGCGGGGACCTGCTTACCCTGCTCAGCCGCTTTGAGGACCGCCTGCCACCCGAGCTGGCGCAGTTCTACCTGGCTGAGATGGTACTGGCCATCCACTCGCTGCACCAGCTGGGTTACGTGCACAGGTAGGCTGTGTGCAGCTTCCTGCCTGCTGTCCCCCAGCCCCCCAACCCGCATACACCGGGTCGTACACAAGAGCCACAGCCCACACCTGCCCCTGCTCGAGCTCCTGGGGGTAAGCCTGATTGCCCATCTTACCCCCTCAGACCAAACCCCTCACTTTTCTCATGCTCCCCTCCCCAAGGGACGTGAAGCCGGACAATGTCCTTCTGGACATGAACGGGCACATCCGCCTGGCTGACTTCGGCTCCTGCCTGCGGCTCAATAACCGCGGCATGGTGAGAACTCGGGCACACCCACCAAGTTGCAGAGATGCCGGGGAGTGGGGAATGCCAGGCCAAGTGCAGGGTGGGTAGAGTGAGTACCAAGCCAGACTTGGGGGTGTGGGGGTGCTAGGGTCTCAGCCAGGGCCCATCAGACCCAGCTAAATCCACAGCTCTCCACATGGCACCCCCCAGGTGGACTCATCGGTGGCAGTGGGCACGCCAGACTACATTTCCCCCGAGATCCTGCAGGCCATGGAGGAGGGCAAAGGCCACTACGGGCCACAGTGTGACTGGTGGTCGCTAGGAGTGTGTGCCTACGAGCTGCTGTTTGGGGAGACGCCCTTCTACGCTGAGTCCTTAGTGGAGACCTATGGCAAGATCATGAACCACGAGGTGTGGCCACGCGGCTCGCTCTGGGGTGCTAGCAAGGGCAGCGGGGAGCCCTGCTGTGTGGCTGGAGTTGCCCAGCCAGACCTGACCCAGCTGCGCCGCCCCCTGGCCGCAGGATCACTTGCAGTTCCCTCCTGATGTGCCCGACGTGCCCGCCAGTGCCCAGGACCTGATCCGCCAGCTGCTGTGCCGCCAGGAGGAGCGGCTGGGCCGTGGTGGGCTGGACGACTTCCGGAACCATCCCTTCTTCGAAGGCGTAGACTGGGAGCGGCTAGCCACCAGCACTGCCCCCTACATCCCCGAGCTGCGGGGACCCCTGGACACCTCCAACTTTGATGTGGATGATGACACCCTTAACCACCCAGTGAGTGGCCAGCTGCTGGCCCTGTGGGAAGTCAGGGGGAGCCATGGGAAGCCCCGAGAGTTCCTTGGAGCAGCTCTGGCCTTGAGGGAGGTGACCCAGTTCACTTGCCCCAAGCTAGGGTGTTGGGAGTCAAGCTCCTGGGGTCATCCCATGAGCCAGAACTCACACATATGTGCTTCTGTGTGTGCTCATGGATGTGGCGTTCCAGAAGGCTGCAGCAGGGCGTGTGACTAGGTGGTACAGGCCCCGGGCCCCTGGCTCCAGCTGCCTGCCGCTGCAGGCACAGGGGCCTATAGTGAATGGGCTTCATACCGCCCTCCCAGAAGACCCGGATGCAGTGCAGGTCCCAGCTGGGGGCATTTGGGAGGGGACTTGTAGAGGAGAGTTGGCTCTGCCTTTCCCAGAAGTTAAAAACAAAAAAAAGTTCAGTTTAGTCCAAAAACATTTTTTTAAACATTTATTAATTTTTATTGGAAAGGCAGATATACAGAGAGGAGGAGAGACAGAGAGGAAGAGCCTCCTCCATCCGCTGATTCACTCCCCAAGTGGCTGCAATGGCCAGAGCTGTGCCGATCTGAAGCCAGCAGCCCAGAGCCTAGAGCTTTTTCCGGGTCTCCCATGGGGGTGCAGGGTCCCAAGGCTTTGAGCCGTCCTCAACTGCTTTCCCAGGCCACAGGCAGGGAGCTGGATGGGAAGCGGGGCTGCTGGGATTAGAACCGGTGCCCATATGGGATCTTGGCACATACAAGGAGAGGACTTTGGTTGCTAGGCTACCATGCTGGGCCTCCCCTTTCCCTGAAAAAAATTTTTAAATGCCCAAGTACAAGCAAAGTTCCCCAAAAGCTCATGTAAAATGCATATTATGGGCGGAAAAAAACACTTATGGGTTCTGAAAAACTTCTTGGCACTAAAACAGGCCATCTTGTATACAAGACTGTTTTGCAGAACTTTTCCAAGTATGCTAAGCAGGAAAGTTCCTGGTGGCCCCTGGGTGAGGGCTGTGGTTCCCCGGCTCAGGTGGAAGCCATGTCAGGCCCCTCGGCTGCCGTCCACGCAGGGGTGAGTTCTCCGGCCTCCACCTGGACAGTCACCTGCTAACCATGTGCCCTTCTCTCCTCTGCAGGGGACTCTGCCACCACCCACCCACGGGGCCTTCTCGGGCCACCACCTGCCATTCGTGGGCTTCACCTACACCTCAGGCAGGTGAGAGAGTGAAATGCTGCCTAGCGCATACACACGACAGGTGCTCCGAGCTCTTCTGTCCTCCTTGGGCCCTGGCCAAGAGAGTTGAGAGCACCCTACTGCTCCCCGGCCTCACTTTGTGCCTCTGTGAAGTGGGCAGGATGGCCTCCTGCTGGCCTGGGGCCACAGCGAGTCCTGGTGGATGCTGTGACCAACCCTGTGTGTGTGTGAGTGAGGCAGCAGGGGGTTCCTTCCAACCGGTACATTAATCATCTGAGATCGCACCACATGTGCCTGCTGGGCCCGGAAGGGGAGCTGGCATGCCGTTAGGTGTTTCTGGGGTGAATGGATGCTCAGATGTGGGCAGAGGCATTGGGCACCTGGGGGTCGTCCCAACCTGAGCTGTGTCTTGTTCTCTCCCAGTCCTAGTGCTGAGAGAAATCCTGACCCAGCGGCTGCTGCGGGACTGGAGGTTGAGCTGAGCTGGAAGCATGCAGGTGAGGGGGTTGGCTGGGCAGGGCTGGGAGGGCCACTGGGGCAGGCGGGGTGCCTGGTTCTCAACGGCTCTTCCCGGCAGAATCACTGAGGAACAGCAAAGCCCCCTTGGTCCAGCCCGACGGGCCCCCAGCCAGCGGCCCAGGCCAGGACAGTGAGCTGCAGCAGGTGAGGGCCTGGCAAGGTCGGTCGGTGGCCCGGAGCTGTCTGGCACACACCCCCAGCGCTGTGTCCTGACCCCGGGCCTTGTCCCCAGGAGCTGGCCGATGCCCGGGCGGCACTGCACGCACAGGCGCAGGAGCTGTGCAGGGTCCATGGCCGGCAGGAGGAGCTGCTGCGGAGGCTGCAGGAGGCCCAGGAAAATGAGGCAGCTACCGCTAGCCGGGCACAGGCCCTGAGCTCCCAGCTGGAAGAAGCCCAGGGTATCCGGCGAGAGGTGAGCCAGGGCCTGGGCATGGTCGCAGGATGCAGGGGTTGGGGGCAGTGCGGGCATTGGCAGCCTCGTGTTGCCATGGGGAGGGAACGCTGAGCTGCAGGTTGGTCTGGGTACTCTGCTGCCTCATGCCAACTGTGGCCAGCACAGCCTACATCTGTGGTAAAGGGCGTGGCAAGACCGGGAGGACAAGGTCAGGGTCAGCCCTGTCCTCTGTACCTGTCACAGCTGGAGGCCCAGGTAGCCACCCTGAACCTGGAGGTGATACAGCTCCGGGGGCAGCACAAGCAGAGCCGGGACAAGGACACCTCCTGGGCTGAGGTACTGAGTCTGCCTCTGTGTTGAGTGGCTCAGCCTCCATCTGACACTATTCGGGCCTCTCAGGGGTGTGGTGCAGGTGGGGTGCATGGGGGACCCCTGGCCTGACCCTTCTGTGTCCTTAAGCCTGTGCGCACTGCTTCTGAGACCAATGGCACAGGGCCACCCAAGGGGCACTCACAGGAGGCCCAGCTGCTGCGGGAGGAGGTGACCGCCCTACGGGAGCAGCTGGAGCAGGCCCGCAGCCTGGGGTGAGCTGGGGGCTCCCAGGCAGGCGGGGAGTGGAGCGGGCAGACAGTAGGCTGAGCCAGAAGTCACCGCTGGGGCCATCTGCTCCCCAGGCCTGGCGGGAAGGAGGAGGCGCTGTGCCGGCTGCAGGAGGAGAATGCACGGCTGAGTCGGGAGCAGGAGCGGGTGAGTGGCAGGGCGTTTGCCCCAGAAGCCTGAGTCAGGTGTGCAATGTGGAGGCTGGCAGTGTTGGGGGCAGGTGCCCAGAGCCATGCCCGAGTCGGGGAGGCAGGGTAGGGGGCTGGCAGTTCCCCGGAGCCCCAAGTGGTGAGCATGTTCGGGACTTAGCAAGAGTGGGGGGTGGGCTGGGAAGGGGGTGGGGCCCCGTGGGGACCCACACTGTTTCCTGCTCGGCACAGCTGACGGAGGAGCTGGAGCAGGTGCAGCAGAGCAAGCTGCGGCTGGAGGGCGAAAAGCGGGAGACAGAGAGCAACTGGGAGGCCCAGATCGCTGACATCCTCACCTGGTAGACACCCAAGGGCCCGGGGCGGGGCCAGGACTGGGGCGGGGCCAGGACTGGGGCGGGGCCAGGACTGGGGCGGGGCCAGGCCAGGGATGACCTGGAGCCCCTTTGCTTGTCAGGGTGAATGATGAGAAGGTGTCCAGGGGCTACCTGCAGGCGCTGGCCACCAAGATGTCCGAGGAGCTGGAGTCCTTGGGGAGCATGGGCGCCCAGACACCCCCCACACGGCCACTGGTGAGCCCTGGAGAAGTCCTGGGGAGGGGGGTGGCCGGCGGTGCCGATGCAGCCAGGCTCACGGTGAGGATGCTGTCTGTGGCCCCCAGGACCACCAGTGGAAGGCAAGGCGGCTGCAGAAGATGGAGGCCTCTGCCCGGCTGGAGCTGCAGTCTGCGCTGGAGGCTGAGATCCGTGCCAAGCAGGCCCTGCAGGAGCGGCTAACCCAAGCGCAGGAGGCCCAGCTGCAAGCTGAGCGGTGAGGCTAGGGGTGACTGGTGGGCTCCTTGGCGGAGGGGGGTGTGGCACCGACTGCCCCCGCATTCCAGGCTGCTTGCCAAGCCCTGTGTGTTCCTGACAGGCGTCTCCAAGAGGCTGAGAAGCAGAACAAGGCCCTACAGCAAGAGCTGGCTGCCCTGCGTGAGGAGCTGCGCGCCCGCGGGCCTGGCGGTCAGTGTCCCCTCCCAGACCGGTGGTGCTGCTTCTGAGGCCTCAGCCCTGCCCTGCCCCCTAGGCCCAGGGCCCCTGCCCCGTGACTCCCAGCCTGTCTTTGCAGATGCCAAATCCTCCAGTTCCCTGATTCCCCTCCTGTCCTTCCGGGGCGCCTCAGAGGTAGGAGCCCAGGGCTGGGGCTGCCAGGGGCCCGGGCAGGGGGTGGGGCAGACCCTGACCTTGCCCTTCCCTCCCCTGACTGCAGAAGGATATAGCCAAGGATCCTGGCCCCTCAGGAGAGGCCCCAAGGCCTGGGATGGAGCCTGAGCTGAGGCCTGAGGGCCACCGCAGCCTACGAGCGGGGGTGAGTGTGGGTAGGATCCCTGGGCATGGGATCGGGGGTGAGCAGCTCATGCCCGCCGCCCCCTCACCTGTCCCTGTCCCCTGTCCCCTGATAGGCTGGGTTTCCCCGAGTGCCTGCGGCCCCTGCAGAGGGCACCTCTGCCAAGGTCAGTGTCTGGAGGGGCAGGGTGGATGGGGATGCCATCTGGGCTATGGGGCTTTTCTAGGGAAGGAGTGGGCCTTACAACCAGGGCAGTGAGCATGCCCAGTGCCACAGACCTGCTGGGGCTCAGTGTGGGCACCATGGCCCTCTAAGTAATGGCATGCCTGCCCCCTCCATCCCTGCAGCCCAGCTCACACTCGCTCCACCCCCGGAGTTTCCCGTCCCCTACCAAGTGTCTCCGCTGTACCTCGCTAATGCTGGGCCTGGGCCGCCAGGGCTTGGGCTGTGATGGTGAGAGCCGTCCCAGTGTGCGCTGCCTCCCACCACCCCGGCCTGGGTTTCCTGAGGGAGGCAGGGCAGTCAGGGTGGTCTTAGGGTGCTTGGTCTCCCCTCGGTCTCACTCACCTGTCCTCTCCCCTTCTTTCCACAGCCTGTGGCTACTTCTGCCACTCAGCCTGTGCCTCCCAGGCTCCCCCCTGCCCCGTACCCCCTGACCTTCTCCACACAGCCCTGGGAGTGCACCCTGACACAGGCACGGGCACCGCCTACGAGGGCTTCCTGTCGGTGAGCTGGGGCTGGAGGTGGCTACAGGGGTTGGGGGTGGGCAGCAGCCCGAGATGCGGTGGCCCTTCCTCCCATGCCTGCCTCTCACACAGGTGCCCCGGCCTTCGGGCGTGCGGCGCGGCTGGCAGCGGGTGTTTGCCGCGCTCAGTGACTCTCGCCTGCTGCTCTTCGATGCGCCCGACTCGCGGCTGAGCCCGGCCAGCGGGGCCCTGCTGCAGGCCTTGGATCTAAGGTGGGTAAGGGGCCGTGGTGTGTGGGCATGGGGTTAGCCACTGTGGGAGGGTAGGTGGGCAGCCAGTGGCAGTGCGGCCTCTGACCCACTTTGTGGCATTCCCCAGGGACCCCCAGTTCTCAGCCACCCCTGTCCTGGCCTCTGATGTCATCCACGCCCAGTCGCGGGACCTGCCACGCATCTTTAGGGTGAGTGCTTGGCGTGGGGCCCTCCCCCCAGTGCAGGTGCCTGTGGTAGCCTCCTGTATGGGAGCGTGCCTCCGGGAATCTGACTGGGGCCTCGCCCTGCTTGGGGCCCTCCAGGGGCGCCTCCCCACCTTCCACCAGGTCTCTGAGATGGCACACATCTGAGTTGCCAGCCGCTTGAGTTCCCAGGGTGTACTGGGGTGCCACCCTCCCCCCAGTCCTCACACTGTCCCCCCAGCCCCTCCCCAACCCCATGTTCCCACGCTGCCACCCCTTCCCCCCCAACATCACAGGGCCCTGCGACCCTCCGTGCACCCGTCCGACCACCCTCTCTGGCCTGTCCCCTGCCGCCGCCGGCCGCGCCCAGCACTGCACCCTGCAAGCTGGCGGTCAGTGCTGCTAACAGCCGGAGGAGGGCAGGGAGGAAGGCTGGGTGGCTGCAGTGCACAGCCCTCCAGCTGCGCTCCCTCCCTCCAGGTGACCGCCTCCCAGCTGGCCGTGCCACCGACCACATGCACTGTGCTGCTGCTGGCCGAGAGCGAGGGGGAACGGGCACGCTGGCTGCAGGTGCTGGGCGAACTGCAGCAGCTACTGCTGGACACATGGCCTCGGCCCCGGCCCGTGTACATCCTCAAGGAGGCCTATGACAACGGGCTGCCGCTGTTGCCCCACACGCTGTGCGCCGCGGTCATCGGTGAGCTCCGGCCAGGGCCTTGAGGGACGGGACTGGGGCCCAGCAAGGCGCAGGGGTGGGGGCGGGGAAAGCCCAGGGCAAGGAACGTGGCTTCTCGACACTTTAGTATTTCTCTGGGCTTCAGTTCTAGAAAAATCTTAAGGAAGGAGCACATTGTTTAGTAAGATTTTACTTATTCAAAAGGCAGAGTTACAGATGGAGAGGCAGAAGGAGATTGAGGAAGACAAAGTTCATTCCTTAAACAAATGCCATGCCTGGGGCTGGACCAGGTCAACGCCTGGAGGCTGGGCCTCCACCAGGCCTCCTGTGTGGGTGGCAGAGCTGGGCCATCTCCAGCTGCTTTCCCAGGCACATGAGCAACGGAGCTGTATTGGAAACACGGCCAGGACTCGAACCAGCGCTTTGCTAAGGGCTGCTGGGTGTCATGAGCGGTGACTTTACCTGCTCTGCTACAGCACCAGCCCCAAGCAGATGCTTTAGAGAGACAATTGTGTGGGGCCCCTGTGTGACTGACAGCAGGGAAAGACAGGATGACCCAGAGCCGCTTGGTGTCCTTGGCAGCTGAGGCCCTCTGGAGCTGGGACGCAGCTGCAGAGGGAGTCACGGAGATCCCAGGATTGGGCAGGACCCAGAGGGGCAGTGGCTCCGTGGAGCTCTGGGCCTGGACTGCTTCCTCTTCATTATGGGGGACGAGGTGGTGTGATTCACACAGTCACCCACAAACTGGGGTGACTGCCAAAGCCCTGCCCGCTAGTGGGGCGAGCCAAGGCGTGGTGATGGGAGACGGACCCTGGGGGAGATTCCGCCCCATCTCCTCTGTGCCAGAGGGGGGTCCTCTGACCCCCCCACTCTTGCCCTGCCTCTACCAGACCCTGAGCGGCTTGCCCTGGGCACCGAGGAGGGGCTCTTTGTCATCCATCTGCACAGTAATGGTACTGACCAGCCTGGGCCCCCGGGGGGCGGCCAGGGGCGGAGGGGGATGGCGGCTCCTCACCCACCCACCCTTCTCTCCCTGCCGCCCCTTAAGACATCTTCCAGGTTGGGGACTGCCGGCGGGTGCAGCGGCTGGCCGTGTGTCCCACGGCAGGCCTGCTGGTGGCGCTATGCGGCCGCGGCCCCAGCGTGCGCCTCTTCTCGCTGGCCGAGCTGGAGAGCGCCGAGGCAGCGGGTACTAAGATCGTCGAGTCGCGAGGCTGCCAGGCGCTGGCAGCTGGGCGCATCCTGCAGGCCCGCACGCCCGTCATCTGCGTGGCGGTGAAACGCCAGGTGCTTTGCTACCAGCTGGGCCCCGGGCCAGGGCCCTGGCAGCGGCGCATCCGCGAGCTGCAGGCGCCCGGCCCGGTCCAGAGTCTGGGGCTGCTGGGCGACCGGCTGTGTGTGGGCGCGGCGGGGGCCTTCGCCCTCTACCCGCTGCTCAACGAGGCCGCGCCCCTGGCGCTGGGGGCCGGCCTGGCGCCCGAGGAACTGCCGCCGGCCCGAGGGGGCCTGGGGGAGGCGCTGGGCGCAGTGGAGCTCAGCCTCAGCGAGATCCTGCTACTCTTCACCACGGCCGGCGTCTATGTGGACAGCACCGGCCGCAAGTCCCGCAGCCACGAGCTGCTGTGGCCCGCGGCGCCCACGGGCTGGGGTAAGGCCACGGAGCATGGCCTGCTTGGGTATCCGAGGGGCGGACGGGATCTTGCCCAGCCTCAGCCCCCTACACCCACCCATGGCTGCCAGGGGACCTTCCTCACCCCACCTAAGGGCCTGTTCTGTTTAAACTTAGTGGCCAGTGGGAGTTGCGCATAGGGCTTTGGGGGCGCCTTCAGTGTGTCCCTGGGGAAGGGCTGGGAGCTTGGCCTTGGCGGTGGGCACAGCACTGCCTCCAGCTTGCTAGGTCTCCTTCCCAAACGCCCCTCCCCCGGGGAGGGGAGGGCACAGATCCCAGCTCTAGGGAGTGACGCCGCCTGGGCAGGTGGTTAGACTTCAGGACATAGGGATAACGTGACTAGAGCTCCTGGAGGAAGGATCTTTGCTGGGGAGGAGGGAGCTGTTCCTCTATCATGGCCGGGAACAAGGTGTAATTTCCCACGGCACCCACCCACCCACCCACGGTTCAGAGAGGTGTCTGGGATTCCCTGGGGCCACGCAGTTCAGTCTCCCTACGGCCCCACAGGTTATGCAGCCCCCTACCTGACAGTGTTCAGCGAGAACTCCCTGGATGTGTTTGACGTGAGGAGGGCGGAATGGGTCCAGACGGTGCCACTCAAGAAGGTAAAGCGGCTGTTGGGCATCCCTACCCTCACTCGCGGCCTTGGCACCGCCGAGGGGCTGGGCAGGGCCTGGTCTGACCTCTTTGCCCACCGGCGCAGGTGCGGCCCCTGAATCCAGAGGGCAGCTTGTTCCTCTATGGCACTGAGAAAGTCCGTCTGACCTACCTCAGGAACCCCCTGGCAGGTGAGCGAGTGCGTGCGCATCCTTGAGCAGGGGAGCTGGGGAGTCCATGCACTCACCGCCCACGCCCGGCTCGCACTTTCGCTCGCTCCCACAGAGAAGGATGAGTTCCACATCCCCGACCTCACGGACAACAGCCGGCGCCAGCTGTTCCGCTCCAAGAGCAAGCGCCGCTTCTTCTTCCGCCTGTCAGAAGAGCAGAAGTTGCAGCAGCGCAGGTGCGCATGGGCGCATGGGCGGGGCCCCCTACTCTTGGGGACCCGCGACGCTGGGGAGAGGCAGGGAGACTTCTCGGCTGCCTCCTCCTACACTCTGATCGGCCTGCAGGGAGATGCTGAAGGACCCCTTTGTGCGCTCCAAGTTCATCTCACCGCCCACCAACTTCAACCACCTGGTACACGTGGGCCCAACCGAGGGGAAGCCTGGCACTCGGAACCAGGTGAATCCTCAGGGACCATTGGCAGGCCTTCGGGAGGGCTCTGCATCTCTCCAGTCTCTGGCAGCTGTGAGGTGGGGGACAGGCCCCCTCAGGAATGGCGCGCCTTTGCCACGTCCCCCACTTTCTCTCTGCATCCCAACAGGCCACAGAGAAGAGCCGAGGTGCTCGCAGCTCCGGCCCGCGGCCCCACAGCTTCTCCGAGGCGTCACGACGCCCAGCGTCTGTGGGCAGTGAGGGCTTCGCGGGAGACGCGGACCCAAGTAAGGGCAGCTGCCAGCACTGCCCACCAGCCTGCAACACGCGTGCGCACGCGTGGGACGCCTCAGCTCTGACATTGACCTTTGTTTATGCAGAGAAGAGGAAGCCGTGGGCGTCCCTGTCTAGCGAGTCGGTGTCCCTTCTCCAGGGCTCTCTCAGCCCCGGGGTCTCCCTGCTCCAGGTGAATCCCAGGAGGATGGGGGGGCCCCCCATCCACAAGACCCTGTGCTGAGCCCTGCACCTGCACCGAAACAAGGCCACAGACAGGTGTGGCCAGCCTGATCTCCCGCCCTCTGACAGCTCTTGCTCTGCCAGGTCCCCAGGCGGGGCCTGGGCACAGCTCCACCTAAGGAAAATGCCCTCTGCCCTACCCGCGCCCCTGCTAGTGCCCCCTCCCCCTCTGGCCTTCCTCCGCACCTGTGTGTGACTCCTGCTGGGTTGGGCTTGCATGCTCACCCTCCTCCCTCCCCAGCAGACTCCTCCCTGGTAGGGTCAGATGTTATGCCAATGCCCAGAGTTAGTTGACTGAAGGACTGAGAGAATGAACGTGGGGGTGTGGGTTCCCCCAAGGACTTACCATCTCCCCCTCACACAGCTCCAGTGCCAGGTGGGCTTTAAGGAGGCCTGGGCCTGCCTCCTCATCACACCTGACCTCCCCCTCCCTCCCCTACAGGTCTCTGAGCGACCCCGGAGCCTCCCCCCAGCTCCTGAATCCTCCGAAAGCTACCCATGAAGGCCTCCAGCAGGGCCTGCCCAGCTCCAGGACCTGTGGTCACTAGGGAGCAAGGACTGGGAAGGGCGCCACCCTCTGGCTAGCCTGAGCGGTGCGGAAGGCAGCCGGACTCCGGAGGACCTGAGATAGCCCTGGCAGCCATTAGGCCTGCCCGGGGTTCCCGGGACTGGGTACTCCTGCCTCTCGGTCCTCCTCCGACCAGCCCAGCCTGTGCCAGTCCCTGGGACTAAGAACGGCCCCCCTTGACCCTGGGAACCAGGGCTGATGGATTGTGCCAAAGTTCTCACACCCAGTGCCAAGCCCTACGGAGGCTTGAAGGAGTTGGGATGAGGGACTGAGAAGGTCCCTGGCAGCAGGCGGCATCTGCAGTGGCCTAGGAGTCCCCCAGCTGAGGGCAGATGGGGAGCGAGGTGGGGGGCAGGAAGAGAGACTTCCTGAGGCCCAGAGGGGGGAGGGAGAATGGAGGTAAAGGAGGTGAGAGGCAGGTGCATGGGAAGCAGAGGAGGGAGCAGGATTTGCCAGGGAGGAGCAGGAGAGAGGAGGAGGAAGAGCAGGAGAGAGGAGGAGGAGGAGGAGCGGGAGAGGGGAGGAGGAGGAGGAGGAAGCATGCTGGAGAAGGTGGGAGGAGCTCAGGGACGGGGTGGGAGCTTGGGGTGGCTATGTGGAAGGTCGCCTGAGCAGGACTGACTGGGTCAGCTGTTCCGTCCAGTGGGGGTGGGGGTGGTTCCCAGGCGGGGACGGGGTGGGGCGGGTATTTATAAAGGCCTCATGGTAGGAGATGTCGCCCCATGGCAGCCACCAGGGTCTCTGAACACGCTTGGTCCCTGTCCGGAAGGGAGGGGTCTCAAAGCTTCAACCGATTGTATTAGGGGAATGGGGGGGCATTTTATTATTGATTGCAGTCATTATTATTGTTATTCTATTACTATTTTTATTGAACCTCCCCCTGCAAAAGCATGGGGGGCAAATAAGTATTTATCTCCTCAAAGGCCATGTTCCCCGGAAGGGAACGGACCCTGATGCTCTGCAAAGCAGCAGGAAGCAATAAAGCAACTTTGTACACTGAGGCTGCCCCCATGCCTGTCCTGGGCCAAGGGAGCGAGTGTATGCGTGTGTGCATGGGGGGCGCTGGTGTGGCACAGACGGTTCAACTGCCCTGGGAGGCAGCAGAGCATGGCCCAATTGCTCGGAGTCCCTGCCACCCACATGGACCCTGGCTCCTGGTATTGGCCAACAAATGAGGTTTCTCTCTTCTCTCTTTGCCTTTCAAAGAAATCATTAATAGAAAAGAA
Source organism: Ochotona princeps (assembly GCF_030435755.1). Classification (NCBI taxonomy): domain Eukaryota; kingdom Metazoa; phylum Chordata; class Mammalia; order Lagomorpha; family Ochotonidae; genus Ochotona; species Ochotona princeps. The sequence continues at coordinate 5,504,557 of NC_080835.1, forward strand.
AATGCTGGGCTGTGATGGTGGGGAGGATGGGTGCCATGGTGGTTAAAGACTTAGTGCCAGGTGCTGCCAGAGGCCAGCTCCAGCTGAGTTTGGAGCTCGAGAAGGGTGTGTGGAATGGGCGTAGAGAAAATAAACAGACCACTACAATTCCAGGATCATAATGGACAATGCGGGAAAGCTGTCCGCTTTATTTATACAGAAGCAGTCAAACTCTGGCTCAGACTTTTTATGTCATGGTCAAGTGGGTGTTGCCAAGGATAATTCTGCCGTTTGTTTCACCTTAAAGCAGGATGTTATCCATCCTGACCCTGTGGTCAGGAAGTTCTCAATAGATGGTGCATAGCAATCAGTAACATATTCCTACTACAATCCTCATAACTTGGTCTTGAATCAGTTAAGGAAGGAAATGCATCACAGAAGGAGGGAGTTAAAGACCAAGAGGGAAGAATAGATTCTCACTACACCTGGGGATGGAACACCCTTGATTAGCATAAGGTCAATGGGGGCAGCAAAAATAAAAGGCCCTTTTGCTAAAATGGTATCAGCAACATCAACTTCCAAGCTCGCATTGACAGTAAAGACCAACTTGGCAGAGGCAGACAATGGCTAAATAGATTACAGAAATCCCAACGGGGTTGTCCGGGTGTCCATGCATAGGGAGGTGGAAATGCCTTCAGGTGGATGCAGACACATCCCACGGGCCCTGCCATGCAGTGTGAAATGCCTTGCGGCCCTGCCTGCAATGGAACAGTTCTCTTCACACCTTCCTGTCTTCCACACCCACCACACGGACCCCAGCAGTGTGTGATGGCTCAGTGGCTAAATCCTCAACATATGGGCACTGGTTCATGTCCCGGCTGCTCCACTTCCCATCCAGCTCCCTGCTTGTGGTCTGGGAAAGCAGTGGAGGACAACCCAAAACCTTGGGACCCTCCACCTGTGTGGGAGACCTGGAGGAAGTTCCTGGCTCCTGGCTCAGATCAACTCAGCTCCATTGTGGCCATTTAAGAAGTGAAACAGCAGGTGGAAGATCTTTCTGTCTCTCCTTCTCTCTGTATATCTGCCTTTCCAATGAAAATAAATAAATCTTAAAAAAAAAAACCTCTTTATGCCTTCCACAGGCTTTCAGGAATCACATGGTGCCTGGAACCCCAGTAGCTGTTGGGGTACAGCACCCCAGGCTGGCTGGGCAGGAGGAGGCATGTGCACCTGACCCCAGCTGTGGCCCTGGCATTCTCTGAGGGTGCAGAGAGCAGCCAGGGCCACACAGCGGGGCAGGAGGGTGGAAGCGAGTCTCGGGGGTGGGGCACAGCAAGAAGCCCGGCGCCTTGCTGCCCTTGCTCTTCCATGTTCTGACAGAGGCAGGGAAGAGCCCCACTTGTTCTTGGCTGGTGTGGCCATGATTGGGCAGGATCTAGGCTTCAAGGTTGGACTGGGTGAGGGAGGAAAGTGAGAGCAGTGACCTAGGATCCCAGGGCAGGCCTGGTGGGGGCACCGATGACCAAGGCCTGTGGCTCGTGGCAAGGGGACAGCAGAGAGGAGGCCTGGTGCCACTGTCTAGTTGGGAGTGGGATGTGGAAGCTCTTTGTGGAATTCTACAGCCTGGCTAGGAGCCTGGGTTTGAGTCCTACACCCTGGTCTCTGGCAAGCTGTGCCGTCCTGGGAAAGCTTGGCTTCGCTCATTGCTGGAAGCCTCAGTATTCCTGTCTGTAAATGGGACTCACAGAAACACATCTCAAAGCAGGCTCTCCTGGACCACAGGGAGACAGTGACTCAGAATGCCCCCGTTCCCCTCTGACACCAGCCTCTGCACGAGGCTCAAAGGGCGCCTCAGCCAGACAACAGGGAAGGATCCAGTCCCTGCAAGCTGGGACATGAAGCCAACCCTTGCCAAACTGCAGAAATGGCTGCTTTCCCAGCACCCAGCAGTAGCTTAGGTCAAAGACTTCCAGGATCCAAATTCATTCGATTTTTCTTTTTTTAAGATTCGTTTATTTTTATCGGAGTCAGATAGACAGAGAGGAAGATCTTCTGTCTGTTGATTCACTCCCCAAGTGGTCACCAATGGCCAGAGCTGAGTTGATCCGAAGCCAGGAGCCAGGAACTTCCTGAGGGTCTCCCAAGCAGGTACAGGGTCCCAAGGTTTTGGGTTGTCCTCAACTGCTTTTCCAGGCTACAAGCAGGGAGCTGGATGGGAAGTAGGGCGACCAGGGCATAAACTGGCAGCCATATGGAATCCCAGCATGCAGGTGAGGACTTTAGCCACTAGGCTACCATGCTAGGCCCCAAATTCTTAAAATTTTTAAAAGGACTTTATTTTTACTTGAAAGGCAAATCTTAGAGAAAGAGAGATCTTCCATACACTGATTCACCCCCTTCCCAAAATGGCCACAATGGCTGGAGCTCAGCTGACTTGAAGCCAGGAACCAGGAGCTTCTAGGTCTCTCATGCAGGTACAGGGTCCCAAAGCCTTGGGCCGTCTCTACTGCTTTCCCAGCCACAAGCAGCGAGCTGAATAGGAAGTGGAGCAGCCAGGACATAAACTGGCGCCCATATGGGATCCTGGCACTTGCAAGGCGAGGACTTAAACCATTAGGCTACCACGCCAGGCCCCTTTCTACATTCCTTAAAGAGATGCAGTCGTTTTGGTGTACTTAATATGCTCTCGGAGTGCCTGGGTTCAGTGCCAGCTCTAGTTCATCCATCTAGTTTCTTGCTAATGTGCACCTTGAGAGGCAGCAGGTGGTCCAGCATATCCATAGGGGAGCCCTGCATGGAGTCCCAGCTCCAGCTCCATCTCCTAACCTCAGTCTGGTCCAACTCCAGGTAGAGTAGGTATGTGGGTGTGACCCAGTGGATAGAAGATATCTCTCCCTCCAACCCCTTCCTTTTAAAGAAAAACAAGTTCAAGAAAATTCCTGATATGTTATGTCAGCCAATTCCCATTCCAAGCAATGGTAGCAAAACATGTGAATTCCACAGCCCCTTGGCCTTCCTTCTCTGCTGCCCTGCAGTCCATTTCTACCTATCTGAGCAGCCTCTGGGACGGTGAACGTCACACCTCCATACTGGGAAGAGGCAGCTGCCACTGAGGCTGTTACTGTGTTACTACTAACCTCTATCTGTTGTGACTTGGCTGGCCCCCAGCCGGCAGGCAGGTGGAAGTTTCACCCCCAGCACCTCTGGTGGTGACCTTTCGTGGAACAGGACAATTCTGATACAAATATTTATAGAATGAAGTCATTAAAGTGAGCCCCGCCTTGCACTAATCATCTTTTTTAGGTTTATTTATTTGAGAGGCAGAGTGACAGTGCTTTTCTGACATGGGTGCCAGAATCCAAGTAACTGGGCTCCACCGCTTTTCCAGGCGCACCAGCAGGGAGCTGGAGTGGGAACGCGGCAGCCGCCAATCACGCTAGTGCCCAGACGGGATGCTAGCATTATGGGAGACGGCTTAACCCATCATGCACAGCGCCAGTCCTGACCAGTGTTACATTTAAAAGGAAATTTGGGCCCAGCACGATGGTTCAACGGCTAAATCTCACCTCGCATGCACCAGATCCCATGTGAGTGCAAGCTCATGTCCCAAAGCAATAGAGGATGACTCTTGGCTTCTGCCTGGTTTGACACTGGCCATTTAGAGAATGAACCAAAGGCAAGGTCCCTGTCACTGTATTTCAACTGAATAAATCAATCTTCAAAAAATTAAAAAGGGAATTTTTCTTTTTTTAAGATTTATTTTTATTGGAAAATCATAAACCCAGAGGAGGACAGAGAGGAGGAAGATGTTCCATCTGCTGATTCACTCCCCAAGTGACCTCAGGGGCCGGTGCTGAGCCGATCTGAAGCCAGGAGCCAGGACCTCTTCCAGGTCTCCCACTTGGGTTCAGGTGTAGGGCTTTGGGCTGTCCTCGATGGCCTTCCCAGGCCACAAGCAGGGAGCTGGATGGGAAATAGGGCCATGGGAATATGAACCACTGCCCATTAGGGTCCCAGCATGTGCAAGGCGAGCACGTTAGCTGCTAGGCTACTGCAGCGGGCCCAAAGAGTTAATTTTGAGGAGGTGTTTGACACAGCAGTTAAGACACCACTTGGCATATCTGCCTCCTTATCTGGATTTGGGTCCTGGTGCCATTTCTGAGCCAATATCTTGTTAATTCCTTCCTTGGGTGAGGGGCAGCAATGGTGGGGGCTGGTTTATGTCCTGGTTGCCCCACTTCCCTTCTAGTTTCCTGCTTGAGGCCTGGGAAAGAAGTGGAGGATGGACCAAAACCTTGGGACCCTGCACCCGTGTGGGAGATCCAGAAGAAGCTCCAGGCTCCTGGATTTGGATCGGCACAGCTCTGGCCATTGCAGCCACTTGGGGAGTGAATCAACGGACGGAATATATTCCTCTCTCTTCCTCTCTGTATATCTGACTTTCCAATAAAAATTTAAAAAGAAAAAAAAAAGATGTATAGGAATAGCATCATAAATTTCTTTTAAAAACTAAACGTTTACTTATCTCATTTGAAAGGAGGAGTTACAAGAGGGAGGGAGATGTTCCATCCAGGGCTGCCCTCCATGAATGACTGCCGGGCTAGAGTTGAGTCAGGGCAAAGCCAGGAGCCTGGAGCTCCCTCCAGTCTCCTGTGGGAGTGGCGGGGAGCAATGCTGGGCTGTCTTTTTCTGATAGTCCAGGTGCATTAGCATGGAGCTGGATTGAAAGTGGGGTTGCCAGGACTCAAACCAGTGCCCATATAATATGCCAGCCTTGTAGGCTCTGGCTTAACCTTCTAAACCATAATACCAGTCCCCTCTCCCCACTTTTTTAAGGATCTAGTCACTGAACCATCATGCTACTCATCCCTATACTTTTTAAAAGACGTATTATTTATTTATTTGAAAGAGTTACAAAAAGAGAGAGATCTTCCATCCAGTGGTTCACTCCCAATTGGCCACAACAGCCAGGGCTGTGTCCGGCAAAGCCAGGAGCCTGGAGCTCCATCCTGGTCTCTCGTGTGGGTACAGGGACCCAAGCACTTGGACCATCTGCTGCTGCTTTTCCGGTTACATTAGCAGGGAGCTGGACCCATATGTACCCATATGGGATTCCAGCACGTGCAAGACAAAGACTTTAACCGCTAGGCTACGGCGACTTAATGGGTCTGAGAAGGCGCCAATTAAAGTGGCAGGGCACATCTGCAGGCAAACAGCACTTAAAATCTCCCTTCGCCGCCAATCTGGTTGCACTCCTGACAGCACAACCCCGGAAGTCAGTGACCCCCTGCCCGGTCTCTCCCGGGACTACATCTCCCAGAAGGCACTTTGGCTCCTCTTCCGAACCCGGCCTGCTAAAGGAAACGAGGAATTCAGGGAGGAGCCCAGAGCAGCGGGACTCCAACTCCCATGGGGCACCGCGCGCTGACCGGCCGGCCACCATTTTCAAGCTTGGCGGAGGCTGTGAGAGCCGGCGTTGGACTCCATTTCCCGGCAGACAGTGCGGCGCCAAGGGGAGGGGGCCAGGACTCCATTTCCCAGCAGGCTCCGGGCGGCGGGCGCCGCGGTGCCTTGTGTGGGATGTAAGCGCGGAGGTGGGCGCGGGGGACCGAGGCTGGGGCTGTGTTTCGGCTTTGAGTGGGGTCGGTCTGGGGGCACCTTCCGTAAGGACTCGCCGGGCCCCGGGAGGGGGTGTGTGCAGTTGCAGCGAGCGAGCGGAGCGGCCATCGGGGGGCGGATCACAGCCCGGGCGGGGGGCAGCCTCGGGCCGCGCCCCCATCGGGGCTTGGGGAGCGGGTGTCGGCGTTGCAGGGCGGCCTTGCAGCCTCGCCTGAGGGGGTGTCGCGGGGAGCGGAGGAGCGGTGTGTGCCTGGGGGCGAGCCGGGGCAGGGGGCGCCCCCACGCCGACCCTCCCCGGGCTCGCCCCGCAGGCCGCCGCCCGCCGCCATGGGGCTCAAAGCCGCGCAGAAGACGCTGTTCCCGCTGCGCTCCATCGACGACGTGGTGCGCCTGTTCGCCGCCGAGCTGGCGCGAGAGGAGCCGGACCTGGTGCTCCTGTCCTTGGTCCTGGGGTTCGTGGAGCATTTCCTGGCTGTCAACCGCGTCATCCCCACCAACGTGCCCGAGCTCACCTTCCAGCCCAGCCCGGCGCCCGACCCCCCTGGCGGCCTCACCTACTTCCCCGTGGCCGACCTGTCCATCATCGCGGCCCTCTATGCCCGCTTCACCGCGCAGATCCGCGGCGCCGTTGACCTGTCCCTGTACCCGCGGGAGGGGGGCGTCTCCAGCCGCGAGCTGGTCAAGAAAGTGTCGGACGTCATCTGGAACAGCCTCAGCCGCTCCTACTTCAAGGATCGCGCCCACATCCAGTCCCTCTTCAGCTTCATCACAGGTTGGGGCCCTGCAGATGGCCAGGGCCCGCTGGGCATCCTGTGTGCCCCTCCCACCCCGGGATGCCACTCTGGGTAGATCCCTGGTTGCCCTGTGAGCCTCGCAGGGATGCTGGGCGGGAAGGGCTGTGGCTGGACCCAAAAAGCGGGAAAAGTGGCCGTCACTACCAGGCCTTCTGTCCTCCCCGACCTCATTACCTCCCAATTCTCCAGGCACCAAATTGGACAGCTCCGGCGTGGCCTTCGCCGTGGTCGGTGCGTGCCAGGCCCTGGGGCTCCGCGACGTCCACCTGGCCCTGTCCGAGGATCATGCCTGGGTTGTGTTTGGCCCCAACGGGGAGCAAACAGCCGAGGTCACCTGGCACGGCAAGGGCAATGAGGACCGCCGAGGCCAGACGGTCAATGCCGGTGTGGCCGAGCGGGTATCATGGCTCCCCTCCTGCCTTCCCCCAGCTCTGTTCCTGTCACCCCCTGCCAGCCCCAGCCACCCCCACCCGCTTCCTCCTCCTCCCTGCTTGTATTGGGATCACCAGGTGCAGGGTGGCAGGGCCGTCATGAGATGTGTCCCCTCGCAGAGCTGGCTGTACCTGAAGGGCTCTTACATGCGCTGCAACCGCAAGATGGAGGTGGCATTCATGGTGTGTGCCATCAACCCCTCCATTGACCTGCACACCGACTCCCTGGAGTTGCTGCAGCTGCAGCAGGTGAGGCGTGCCTGGATGGAGGGACTGGGGGGACCAGCGGCCAGCTGCTGGACTCCACCTGCCCCCCTGCCCTCCCTCGCCAGCTCATGGCTGTCTCCTCTGTCCCCTAGAAGCTGCTGTGGCTGCTCTATGACCTGGGCCATCTGGAGAGGTCGGTCAGGGTTCCTAGCCGGGTCGGGGCTGCGAGGGACGCTGGGGACAGCTGGTAGCCCAGACTCTTCTCGCAGGTACCCCATGGCGCTAGGCAACCTGGCAGATCTGGAGGAACTGGAGCCCACCCCTGGCCGGCCAGACCCACTCACGCTCTATCACAAGGTGGGGGACAACGCATAGGAAGTGGAGGGGGCCCCAGCAGCGGGAGCGGGGGCATAGGCATGGAATTTCCCATAGAGGTAGGTGTTGCCCACCCGGGTGGCACCAGCATGGGCAGGGACTTTCCGAAGGGCATCCCAGGCCCCCTGCATCTTCTGCCCTTCCCTGGCCTTCTCAGGATGTAGTGGAGTAAGGGGGGAGTGGAGGCAGGCCTCGGATCTCTGAGAAAGGGGTTAGCCTGGGGCACGTGCAGGCCTTGGGTGTTTGTGTCCCAGGCTGTGCGAGGAAGCCTGGGAGCAAGACACGCCCTCTCCCCTCTCTATATGGGGCTGTGGGGGTCTGATCCAGGTCCCAGCAAAAGTGCCCCCAGTCTCAGGGAGCAGTGTGGGGTGAGGGCCAGCAGGGAGCACAGGTGGAGCTGGGGGCCCCTTTGGGTGTGCCAGCTGGGGCAGCCTCCTTGTGCCCCTCCCCCAGGGCATCGCCTCGGCCAAGGCCTACTACCGGGATGAACACATCTACCCCTATATGTACTTGGCGGGCTACCACTGTCGCAACCGCAACGTGCGCGAAGCCCTGCAGGCCTGGGCCGACACGGCCACCGTCATCCAAGAGTGAGCCCCCCCGCCCCCCGCTAGGGTCTCAGCCCGCCTGTCTTTCCCCTCTTCCCAAATGTCAGCTATCCCTGTCCAGTCCCAAGTTCTATCCCTTGTCTATCCAGTCTTCAAGCAGCCCAGGCCACCATCACCCAGGAAGCAGGGACCCCCTCCTCCTCCACCCCTGGCCTTGGGCTGACTCTAGCCCTCTTGGGTGTGCAGCGAATACTCCGCCCGGTGCCTGGTCCCTGGGGGTCAGGGGCCGGGACCCCACAGTGCCCACTGCTCTTGCAGCTACAACTACTGCCGCGAAGATGAGGAGATCTACAAAGAGTTCTTTGAAGTGGCCAATGATGTCATCCCCAACCTACTCAAGGAGGCAGCCAGCCTGCTGGAGGCGGGCGAGGAACGGCCGGGGGAGCCAAGCCAGGTGCAGGCTGGTGCTCTGGCTGGGCCCGCCCTCCGGCCTGGGACTGGGAGGGGGCCCTAGTGGAACCAGGGGCCTGGGCCTGGGTGGGCCAGGCTGAAGGGAAGGAATTTTAGGGTTGGTTTCTAGAACCCTTTGCCCTTAGATAAAAGGGGGCCAAAACATACCTCCTTCACACTTTCCTGCCCAAAGGTTCTTGTTTCAGCTTTGGTGGGCATGGGGGTGCGGGCAAGGGGTATGCTCCTCCGCACACTCTGACTAGGACCTGGGCCCAGGGTGCTTTGCTTAGGCAGGGCAAGGTCTGTGCCCTTGCCAAGTGGCAAGGGAGCCTGACCTGGCCCTTCCCTTGCCCCTTGCCCAGGGTACCCCGAGCCAGGGGTCAGCGCTCCAGGACCCTGAGTGCTTCGCGCACCTGCTGCGCTTCTATGATGGCATCTGCAAGTGGGAGGAGGGCAGCCCCACGCCCGTGCTGCACGTGGGCTGGGCCACGTTCCTTGTACAGTCCCTAGGTCGCTTCGAAGGACAGGTGAGGGGCAGCTGCTTGGGGGAGGGGACCAGTTAAGAGTTTGCTCCTGCCGTCCCTCCGTTCACGCGGCCGTCCGTGCCTCAGCTGGTTCTCCCCGCTGGCCCAGGTCCGGCAGAAGGTGCACATCGTGAGCCGGGAGACCGAGGCAGCCGAGGCAGAGGAGCCGTGGGGCGAGGAGGCCAGGGAAGGCCGGCGCCGGGGCCCGCGGCGAGAATCCAAGCCGGAGGAGCCACCGCCGCCCAAGAAGCCCGCTCTGGACAAGGGCCCAGGCGCCGGGCAGGGCACAGCAACGGGACCCCCGCGGAAGCCCCCAGGACCACTCCCTGCTGCCGGTGTGCCCCGAGGCCCTGAGGGCGGCAGCGCAGCCCCCGCAGCAGCGCCAGCGCCCGCATCGCCGCCGCCCGAGGGGCCGGTGCTCACGTTCCAGAGCGAGAAGATGAAGGGCATGAAGGAGCTGCTGGTAGCCACCAAAATCAACTCGAGCGCCATCAAGCTGCAGCTGACTGCGCAGTCGCAGGTGCAGATGAAGAAGCAGAAGGTGTCCACGCCCAGCGACTACACGCTCTCCTTCCTCAAGCGCCAGCGTAAGGGCCTCTGACTGTCCCGGCTACTCTCCGGCAGCGCAGAGCGCGGGCCTGCGCCGCCCAGGGATGGATCGGAGGCCCCACCGGTCGCCCGGCCCATCCCTTCCCAGTCTAAGTCGCGCCCTCAGCTCCCCGGAACCACCCACCCTGACCCGGAATCTCCAGTGAAGACTGTTCAGACCAGGGGGCCCTGTCCCGCTCGCCAGAACGATGGTCCGGTCCCCTAGTATTTTCAGCCGGCCACTGGGAGCCTCGCCAGGCCGTGGGCCAGACCCCGGGTCCCCTCGGGATCATCCCCAGTTCCTGGGTGTCCGAGAACCTTGGGGCTCACTCAGCCCACGAAGTGCGATTTCTGCCCTTGATAGTTCCATCCCTTGGGAATCAGGCTTCTTGCCCTCTCAAGAACTAAAGTTCTGCTTCTAGAATGTGGGCATCGCGGCATCCTCTCGCCCCTACTCCACAAGTCCAGCCCGCGCCTCCTGCAGCCTGAGCACCGCCTCCCTCTGCCTTGCCCGGCTGGCCCTAGGTCAGAGCGAGACCCCTGTCTGGACCTACAGGGGCCACAGGTGCAGCTCCCGCCGGGACCCTGGAGGAACTCAACTGCCGGCTAGGGGTGGGCAGGGGAGCCCCATCTCCTCCTGTTTTGTACATAGATTTATTTTTTTCAGTTCCAAGGGAAATGAATACATTTTGTTTAAAAAACACACATGCACATGGCCTGGCTTCATCTGGGAAACTGGGGGGACGGGGTGGGTGGGCCGCCCCCTTTCCCCTGCCTCCGAGCTCTGGGCTCAGCGTTCGTACCTGTTGGCACGCCAGGCACAGCCGGCTGGCCAGAGGGCCCCGGTTCCGCCCGGGCCCGGTTCGGGAGTTCCCCAGGGCCGTCCCGCGGGCGCCTCCTCCCGGCCGGGCGGCGGGGCATCCCGGCTGCGCCCCGCCTCCGGGCCCCGGCCCCGCCCCGGGCCGCGGAGCCACCGGCGCCCGCCCCGGCCGCCCGGGGCCCGCCCCAACCCCGCCCGCGTCGCGCCGCGCCGCCCCGCGCCGGCTCCGCAGCTCGCGCCCGCCCGGCGCCGGGCCATGGCGCTGCTGCGGGACGTGTCGCTGCAGGATCCGCGGGACCGCTTCGAGCTGCTGCAGCGCGTGGGGGCCGGGACCTATGGCGACGTCTACAAGGTGCGCCACGCGCGCGGGAGAGGCCGGGGGAAGGGTGCCCGCTCGGCCGGCGCGCCCCGCCGAGGACTCAGCCCCCCAGCTCCGCCCCCTCCTCCTCCTCCTCAGCCCCCCTTGAGCACCCGCTCCGTCCCCGCAGGCCCGCGACACGGTCACGTCCGAACTGGCCGCTGTAAAGATAGTCAAGCTAGACCCAGGTGAGGGCCCGGGTGGGGCCTGGGCGCCCGCGCACCGCGGGAGGGGCAGAGAGGCTGACAGCTCTGAGACCCCCTGTGGGTCCTGACGCCTGGCACCTGTCCGAGTCCCCCCGAGGGAGGGAGGGGGCGCTCTGTACCCATTCTACAGATGGTGCTACTGAGGCCGGGAGACCCCCTCACGTGCTTCCACCCCATGATGCCCTGTGCTCCCCAGGAGACGACATCAGCTCTCTACAGCAGGAAATTACCATCCTGCGGGAGTGCCGGCACCCCAATGTGGTAGCCTACATCGGCAGCTACCTCAGGTGAGGCTGCTGGATCCCGCGGCTCGGGGGGAGGGCGTGGGGAGCCCCTGTGTGCCCACCCCAGCTCTGTGTCCCCTGCCTCCCCAGGAATGACCGCTTATGGATCTGCATGGAATTCTGCGGAGGGGGGTCTCTGCAGGAGATCTACCATGGTGAGAGCCCGGCCTCCCTTCCCCACGGCAAGGGGAGTTGGGGTGCTCTTCATTCCTGTGTGACCTTGAAAGAAATGCTGTCAGCCTCTGGGCCCATTATACCAGCAGCCATTGCTGAGAGGGGATATGGCCTACCCCTCCCCCCCTTTTACCCAGCGTGGCTGGTGCCTGTCCCCTGGGACCCGGTGCCAGCCCCCACTCTCCCTTCCAGCCACAGGGCCCCTGGAGGAGCGGCAGATTGCCTATGTCTGTCGAGAGGCGCTCAAGGTAGCAAGGCCTGCCCAGGGTCCCCAGGACAGTGGACGGCTGTGTGGCATGGGGGTGGGGAGCCTCAGTCTGGGATGGCCCTGGGGGAGCTGTGGGTCCTGAAGGGGCTGGGGGGGAAGGTGCCCTAGGCCTATTGCCGGAAGCAGCCCATTTCCCTCTTGGCTCAGTCACTTCCTGTTTGGGGAGAGGGGAGGAGGAAGCGGCTTGGGTGGGGGGCCCCATTTGCAAGAGGGGGGTTCAGGAGAGGTGGGAGCGCCTGGGAGCGGTTCTGAGGGCCTCCCCTTTGCCCCAGGGCCTCCACCACTTGCATTCTCAGGGCAAGATCCACAGGGACATCAAGGTAGGGTCCAGCCTGGTGGGGGGCCGGGGGGATGCAGGTGGCAGGCAGCAGACTGCATCCTGTGGTCTCTATTCCCACAGGGCGCCAACCTGCTCCTCACACTCCAGGGAGACGTCAAGCTGGGTCAGTACCCTGGAGACACCCTGGGTGGTTTTAGGGGGCTCCTCAGGGGGCTTGGGGAACCTCAGTAAGCCCCTGGCCGCAGTGCCTGTGTCCACAGGCAAGTTGCTTCCCCCCAACCCCCATGTAGAAAGCACATTGGTCGGCCCTCTGCTCCCAACTGGAGAGGTGAGGTGTGTCCAGGTTTAATGAGAGATCAGGCGCCCCAGCCTGGCGGAGGGTGGTTGGTGGACCCCGCTCAGGAGGTGGGTGGGGGACCCGCCCTGGCCCTGGGCCTGTGGCAACTTGTGGCTGGAGCAGGGCCCATTACAGCCTTTCTGCAGGTGCGTCCTGAGCCCCCCCTCCCCGGGAGGTGGGGGTGGATTGGGGTGTGACAGCCTGAGGGAGGGAGGGCTCTGAGTGCAGCTGTTTGCCCCCGCAGCTGACTTTGGGGTGTCTGGTGAGCTGACGGCATCTGTAGCCAAGCGGAGATCTTTCATCGGAACTCCGTACTGGTGAGGCTGCATCCATGGTGGGTGCAGGGGGCAGGTGGGCTGCAGGTGGGAGTGCCCCCCAACTAGACCATCATTCCGTCGGTGACCCCTGCCCCTAGGATGGCTCCAGAGGTGGCTGCCGTAGAGCGCAAAGGTGGCTACAACGAGCTGTGTGACGTGTGGGCGCTGGGCATCACGGCCATTGAGCTGGGTGAACTGCAGCCCCCTCTGTTCCATCTGCACCCCATGAGGTTGGCCCAACCCTGGCCTCTTGCCTGACCCTTGCAGTGAACCTGAACTTGGAGGCCTTTGTTGACCTTGTACCCTTCCACAGGGCCCTGATGCTTATGTCCAAGAGCAGCTTCCAGCCGCCCAAGCTGAGAGATAAGACTCGCTGGTGAGGGCCCCCAGCTGGGACACCCCTTCAATTTGAGCCAGGCCCCTTGGGAGAGGAGGAGTGTGTTGCTGATTCCCGACCCAGAGGCAACCTTACAAGCCCCACTTCTCTGGGTCTCAGTGGGGTGTCCAAGCAAAGGTCTGGATCCCACCTCTGGGCCCAGGATCCCATGGGGACAGGCCTCGAAGGGCAGGTGGCTGGTCACATTACAACAGCATTGTCGTTGGGGCCGGCTGTCCTAGGCCTCTAGCTGCCCCTTCCTGGGCGGGCCCAGGAGGCTCTTGTGGAGGGGGTGGCAGGCGAGCTAGTATATCTGGGCTAACCTGGCCCCCCACCCCCACCCCGGGGCTGTGGGGGGTGGGGGGGCTCTTGTGCCCACCAGGACCCAGAATTTTCACCACTTCCTCAAGCTGGCCTTGACCAAGAATCCCAAAAAGAGGCCAACGGCAGAAAAGCTGCTGCAGGTGGGAGACGGGGGCGGGGCCGGGGTCTGGCTGCCCAAGAGAAGTGGGGAAGGATGGCCAGGGAGCAAGCTGATCACCCACCACTGGCCCAATCTTGCAGCACCCGTTCACCGCCCAGCCACTTCCCCGGGTGCTCCTCACACAGCTCCTGGACAAGGCCAATGACCCTCACCTGGGGACCCCCTCCCCTGAAGACTGTGAGCTGGAGGTGAGGGGGAGATGGGGCTGGGACCGGAATCCCGATCGGATCTGGTTAGGGGACCCCCAGGTCACAGGCTGTGCCGGCCATTGGAGGCTTCCCTCAGGGTAGGAATATGTGCTGAGCTGGGTCTGACCTGCCTGCCAGCACCCCCTCGCAAGCTCCCTGCCCTTGAGCCTGAGTCCAGGTTGCCCGTGACCGTCACAGGCATCTGGCTTTGTGTGTCTCTGGCAAGGTGCCTGACCTGCCATGTGGAGCAGGGGTGGGGGTAGGAGGTTATTTGCCAATGGCCTTGGGGTTGTGGTGGCGGCGGTGAGGAGGGGCACGGAGCCCCGACCTCAGGCCCTCCTGCTTGGCTCGGTCCTAGACTTACGACATATTCCCCGACACCATCCACTCCCGTGGCCAGCACGGCCCGGCTGAAAGGACTCCCTCTGAGATCCAGTGTGAGTGTGGGGGCTGGGGCGGGGGGCAGGAAGGTGCTGGGTGCGCATGGAGTGTGGGGGCGCATCTTGAAACTCTAACTCCCCATAACGCCTGTACTCTGGGCACTCTCCCCTGCAGTTCACCAGGTGAAATTTGGGGCCCCGCGCAGGAAGGAGACGGACCCGCTAAATGAGCCGGTGAGGGGTGGGCTTGGGGGCTCTGAGGAAACACCCCTCCAACCCCAGGGCAACTTGTGTACCTGCGACATCTCGCCTGTACCCCTTCCTGTCTTCCCACCCACACGTTCTGTTGCTCTTTGACCTTGTGACCATTCTGTCACTCACCTACCCTCTTTCTGCTTTTCTTCTGGCTTCTCTGCCTCGGTTTCCCCCAGTGGGAGGAGGAGTGGACGCTCCTGGGTGAAGAAGAGCTAAGCAGGTGAGTGACAGGGAGGAGTGGAGAGGGTGGGCAGATCCCAGGCTGACCCCTGACCTCTAACCTTTCTCCCTCGCTCCCTCGCTGCCCAGGAGCCTACTACAGTCAGTCCAGGAGGCTCTGGAGGAGAGGTGAGGGGCTGGGAGCAGTAGGGCAAGGGGCAGCCAGGCCGGGGTGTCCCCCTGGGAGCCACATCTCACCCCTCTGTCCCGCACCCCCACCTTAGGAGCCTGACCATCCGGCCAGCCGCGGGCCTGCAGGGAGGAGCAGAGCAGGTGAGAGCTGCCAGAGTAGGGGCTGCCAGGGTGTGGGGTGTAGGGTGGGTGGCATGGGGTGGGTGGTAGAGGGACCCTACCCACAGTCTCAACTCTCCCGCCAGCAGCCCGACTCCCTGGATGATGCCGTGGGAACCATCAAGCGGGCCCCTTTCATGGGGCCGCCCCCCACCCAGCCTCCCACCGAGGATTCTCCTTCTAGAAGCCCCTCAGGTCTGGGAGGTCTATAGGGGTGGGGGAGGGAGGGAAAGGGTGGTGATTGGGGCTGTGAGTCCCACCAAGGCCTGTGCTTGCAGGAACCCCGCCCCCAGCCCCACCCCCACCTCCGCCCCTCCTAGACCCTGGCAGCTCCCCACTGCTGCCCACCGCCTGGGCCACCATAAAGCAGCGAGAAGACCCCCAGGTGAGGGGGTATGGCCCAGGGCGTGGGGAGGCGCCTGGTGGTGGAGAGTTGTGTGGTCCCGGCCTGACTTCTTCCCTTCATTCTAGGGGTCATCCTGCCATGGGCTCCCCCCAACCCCCAAAGTGCACGTGAGTGTTTGCCCTGCTCCCCCACCCTCCGCAGTGCCTCTGCCCCTACCCCCACCAGCCCCACCTCTCATAGCCCTGCCCCACAGCCCCTCCCCCTCACCAGCCCCATCCCTGCACAGATGGGCGCCTGCTTCTCCAAGGTCTTCAATGGCTGTCCGCTCCGCATCCACGCTGCAGTCACCTGGGTTCACCCTGTGACTCGGGGTAGGCTGGCGGGGTGTGTGGGGGCCCGGGGGGAAGCAGGAGCCCCCTACCTCCCTGAGAGTCCCTCTCTGACCAACCCCCAAACCTGCAGACCAGTTCCTGGTCGTGGGCGCCGAGGAAGGCGTGTACACACTCAACCTGCATGAGCTACATGAGGATACACTGGAGAAGGTGAGTGGGGTGGGTATGGGGGGCAGCCCAGCTGGGGTGGGGGACTGCATGCTGAGCCTCACCCCCCATCCCCCCCTCTGTGACTGGCAGCTGATTTCCCACCGCTGCTCCTGGCTCTACTGTGTGAACAATGTGCTGCTGTCACTCTCAGGTATGACGCAGCCCAGCCCCCCAGCTCCACACCTGCTCGCCCCTCACCCTTTCCAAGCCCCCACGCACTCTCTCTCCCCTTGCCCCGCAGGGAAGTCCTCACACATCTGGGCCCATGACCTCCCTGGCCTGTTTGAGCAGCGCCGGCTGCAGCGCCAGGTCCCACTCTCCATCCCCACCAACCGCCTCACCCAGCGCATCATCCCCAGGTGAGGCGGCCCTGGGGGGCCCAGGGCTGGGGCAGAGCAAGAGGTATGAGGCAAGTGCATGCTGGGAGCTGGTGGAGATGGGGGGTGATGGAGTAGGGCAGGCTGGCAGGAAACACCCCACTGCCAGGAGGGAGGCAGTGGAGGGGCAGGCAGAGGGATGGGAAGAACTGAAAGGGGAACTGACAGGACCTGGGGACTGTTGAGATGTGGGGGGAGGGACTGGCTGACGTGTGGAATGTTCTAGAAAACTGTCAGCCTCATGCTTTGGAAACCCCATGTGTGTGGCCTGAGGAGTCAGGCAGTCAGTGACTGCTTGGTGCCTTGAGTGTCGAGCAGTGTCCTGGGGCATTGTCTCAAGCAGTATCTGGAACCTCAAGAGACCCTGCCTCTTACCTTCTCCCCCAGAAAAGGAGGACGGCAGCTCGAGTGAGCGGTGGGAGGCTGGGATTGGGCTACGACTCCATGGGCAGGGAAGGCTTTGCGGGGCAAGTGCTGCTTTGTTTTCACAGATTGATCAATTGACTCAAAAGGGAGCATGACAGATCTCCCGTTTGTTGGTTCACTCCCCAAAATGGCTCCAACAGCCAAGGTTGGGCCAGGCCAAACACAGGAGTCTAGAACTCTGTCCTGCTTTCCTACAAGGGTGCAGGGGTCTGAGGACTTGGGGGGTCATCTTTTGTCACCTCTCTGGACATATTAGCTGGATGGAAAGGGGAGCAGCTGGGACTTGAACCGGTACCCAAATGGGACGCTGGTGCTGCAGCTGGAGGATTAGCTTTTTGAGTTACAAGCCCTTGAGAAAGTGCTTTTTGCGCAGGTGATGGAGCGAGCATCCTATCCCAGGCAGACGGGCTGGCCAGTGCCAAGGTCCTAGGGCCGCTGCAGGTCTGGCCCTGTTTCAGGAGCAGCAGAGAAGTAGCTGTGACCACAACAGATGGAGTGGGAGGGTCCAGCAGCCAACCAGGGCCTCTGGCTTTCACCCAGAGTGCCTGGAGGCCACTTCTCCGGGTGACCACTGGCCCTGCCATGTTGAGGACAGAGCAGAGGGGGTACCGGGGGGTGCTGAGAACCAACCGGAGGCTGTGGTGGGGTAGCGGGGGCTGACGGAGAGATGGTGGCCTGGGCCAAGGCTGCAGCCGAGCAGATGAAGGACAGCGGGGTTCTGGCTCAGAGTTGCAAGTCAAGCCGGCAGGATTTCCTGGCCTTCGGTGGAGGGTGGGAGAGCGCGTGCAGTCAAGGATGGCTCCAAGGTCGTGGGCTGGGGCGGAGCTGGTTCAGGGGGTACCCGATCTGTTCTCCCTCAGGAAGACGCCTGTTCCATGTGCAGGAGGGAGAACCCCCTGACCCTGGCTGTCCAGGGCTGAAATGGGCCAGGGCTGCGGGCCAAGGTGGAAGGGCATGGGCCATGGGGCTCCAGGTATTGACAGGGCCGGAAGCCGTGGGAAGCAATGGAACATCTGGAGGGTGGGGCAGCAGCTGTGGAGTGCAGGAGGGCCCGGGTTCTTCCTGCAGGTGCTTTGTCTGGGCCTGCCCCTGGAGCCCTGTGACCTCTGCTGTGACCTCCGGGACTTCCTGAACTTGATCCTTCCCAGGCACATCTGCCATGGTCTGGCTGAGCCCTTGCTTCGTCCCAGGTGGCTCTGGGGCTGTGGCTAGGAAACCATGGAGCCACTGTGTCCCCTTCGAATGGAAAGAATGGGGAGCCGGAATTGTCTGGGGGGGGGGAACCCACCCAAACAGGGAGTGCCCCCAGGCGAAGGCTGCGGTGGTAGGTAGTGACCAAGGAAGGTGAACACGGAGCGCACAGTCTGTTTCTTCCCAGGGGCCCACGGTCTGGCAGATGGGGCCTGGGTTGCCAGGAGGAGATGACAGGGCTGTCAGTATGGCACTCGAGCTGGACCCCTCGCCTCTATGAGTGTCCCTGCCTCTCCCCACATCGCCTGCCTCTCCTAGGCAGCCAGGGGCAGCCCTCTAGCTGGCCTCGCACACTGTTGTCCTGGCTGAAATGGCTTGCCCCTTGGAAATCACATGACTGCCCTGGATCTGTTTGCCCACCTGTGGAGTGGGCTGTGCAGCCTAGCAGAGTGGAGTCACTCGCACCCCGCGGCCCTTCATTTCCTCATTTGTTTCCTGCCTTGACCTAAAGAGGACTTGGCAGAGGTGACTCAGAGCTGGTAGAAAAGATGACAAAAGTGGGCCTGGCACAATAGCCTAGTGGCTAAAGTCCTTGCTTTGTATGCACTGGGATCTTACATGGGTGCTGGTTCATATCCTGGTTGCTTCGCTCTTTCGGGAGACCCAGAGGAGGTTCCTGGCTCTGGACTGGCTCAGTTTCAGCATTGTGGCCATTGGCTGCTTCTGGTTTCAGACTAGCTCAGCTCCAGCCATTGCAAACATCTGGGGAGTGAACCAATGGATGGAGAATCTTTCTCTGTTTCCTCTCTGTAAATCTACCTTCCCAAGAAAAATCTTAAAAAAAAAAAAAAAAAAAAAGATGGCAAAAGTACCAGGGATGCACCTGCTGAGGCACTGGGCAGGGCACTGCTGTGAGCCGCCGAGTTAGTTAACATCCATCCGTCACAGGACCTGTGAGGCCACCGTGAGGTCCTAACAGATGTGGAGGCAGTAGTTAAATGCCCCAGCATCACACTGAGCTGCGACCCAAACCCCTGGCCTCTGGGGAGACACCCCAGGCCATGGAGCGTCCTCCCTCACAGCCATCACCTGTGGGGTCCCCTTGTTCCTTTGAGCCTCAGTGGGAAAATGTGTGCCCCGTGGGAACCTCACCCACAGATGGCACCTGCTTGTCACCCTGCAGGCGCTTTGCCCTGTCTTCCAAGATCCCTGACACCAAAGGCTGCCTGCAGTGTCGCGTGGGTAAGGACGGTCTGGGTGGGGCTGGGTAGGGTGGGGATGGGCTCCTGGCACCTGATGTGGTGCAGCCCTGCCAATGCCTACCATGTGCCCCTCTCACAGTGCGCAACCCCTACACGGGCAGCACCTTCCTGCTGGCTGCGCTGCCTGCCAACCTGCTCCTGCTACAGTGGTATGAACCACTGCAGAAATTCCTGTTGCTGAAGGTGAGGGCGGTGTGGGGGGGTGCGGGCTCTTGGCAGATGTTAGGGGGTTGGGGTGTGTGTGACACAGCATCCTGAGCATGCTCCTGCCCCTTCCACTGCACCCCAGAACTTCTCCAGCCCCCTGCCCAGCCCCGGTGGGATGCTGGAGCCGCTGGTGCTGGATGGCAAAGAGCTGCCGCAGGTGTGCGTGGGGGCCGAGGGCCCCGAGGGGCCCGGCTGCCGCGTCCTCTTCCATGTCCTGCCCCTGGAGGCTGGCTTGACACCTGACATCCTCACCCCGCCAGGTAAGCAGGAGAGGCTGGGCCACTGGGGAGATGGCGTGGGCACAAGGCCCCCACAGACACCATGGGGCACCCTTACCCCCTCCCCTTGAGAGCTGTCAGTGGGCTCTGGGGCTTCTGATAGGCTTCCAGAGGGTGTCAGACCAAGGACTCAGCGACCAAGGAAAAGATCGCAGATGTGGCTGTGGGCAGAGGCAGATGTGGGCAGGCAGTGAGAAGCAGGGTCCAGGTGCTGTGGCGGCTCAATGGTGCATCGCAGGCTGAGGAGCAGGGAGATGCTGGGGAGGCCAGGTGGCTAGGGCTCAGACAACGCACCGTGACAGGGCAGTGCTGGCGTCTCAGTGGCTGCTTTGCTGCCGGAGCCACGGTACCTGCCCCAGGGTTGCATTCTGTCCGAGTTAGGAAGAAGCAGGCTTAGAGAGGTCAGGTGGCTTGTCCCAAGCCACTCAGCAGCCGAGTCATACTAAGAGCCTGGGCTGTCTGACCCTGGCTCAGCCTAAGCCGACTCTGCATCCTCCTGTGAGGATGGCCACTCCCATGGCTCTGCGGGACCCTTGGCTAGCTTCCCGCCAACCCCAGGCTGTGTCTCTCCCCTGTCTGCGCCCCAGCTCCTCCACCCTGGCCCCCATGTCCTCAGGGAGTTAGCATGGGCGGTTGGCTCATCAAGTGGGGTCTTCCTTCTTTGTCCATAGAGGGGATCCCGGGCTCGGCCCAGCAAGTGATCCAGGTGGACCGGGACACCGTACTGGTCACCTTTGAACGTGAGTGCTGCTGGGGGTGCTGGGCAGGGGGGTGGTGGCCGCAGGGTGAAATGGGGCAGAGCACCCTGTGGGTCCGTCTCCCCCACCCCCTCCCCACCCGGCAGCCCTCCTCCGTGTGCAGGCTGCGTGAGGATCGTGAACCTGCAGGGCGAGCCCACGGCCACGCTGGCACCCGAGCTGACTTTTGACTTCCCCATTGAGACTGTGGGTGAGTGGGGAGGAGGAGGGGCTGTATGGCACAGGCCTGGGCTAGGGGCCCGGGGCCAGGGGGCGCTCACGGCAGCCTGTGCCCCCATGCCACCCCGCCCCCAGTGTGTCTGCAGGACAGTGTGCTGGCCTTCTGGAGCCACGGCTTGCAGGGACGCAGCCTGGACACAAATGAGGTAACTGGTGCCTGCCGCCTTGCTGTCGCGGTCCCCATCTCTTGTGCGGGGAGCACCAGTGGGAGGATGGCCTCAATGTCTGTCTCCTTCGCGTCCCAGGTGACCCAAGAGATCACGGACGAGACACGGGTCTTCCGAGTGCTTGGGGCCCACAGGTAGGCGGTGGCGCCCCACTCCCGCCCTGCCCAGGTCCGAGGCTGTCTGCCCGGCTGACCTGGCTGCTCTCCCACAGGGACATCATCCTGGAGAGCATTCCCACCGACAACCCCGGGGCGCACAGCAACCTCTACATCCTCACAGGCCACCAGAGCAGCTACTAGCCCCTGCACATCCGAGGCACACAGCCCTGGCTCCCCCGCGGGTCCTTGTGAAGGGGGCTGGGGTGGGCAGTGAGCCCTGGAATCCCTCGCCCCTCCCCAACACAACTCAGCAATAACTGGAACAGGGCAGACCACGCTCACACGGACAGCCTGTGGTCAGGGAAGGACTGGGCTGGTCTGGCTAATGCATTCCATTTTATTCCATATTTTCTTTTAGCTGAGAGTCTGCCCCTCAGCCCGTACTGAGATGGGGGATTTGAAAGAGAACTACGTTGTCTTTAAAGTTGGTTTGTCTTACTTGGCCAGTCCCTCTGGGCTGGGCGGGGCAGTGCCCCCCACATCATCACCCTCCCTCGAGCACCTTGAGTGGGGGGCTGGTGGGTGCTGTGTATGCACCCAGGAGGGCCAGGCCTCTGGGGGGCAGGGTTGAGGGAGGATGCAGAGGAGGGAACCCTGGTCTGGGGCTCTTACCGGGCAGCCTGCAGCAGGGCCCAGCGGGGGCTACCCAGACCTGACCATTGCCCAGGGCTGACTCCCAACTCCCAGCCAAGGGCCAGGGATGCTACAGAGCAGTCCATGTTGTGCTGTGGCACTGCACGTTAACCCAGTGTGCACCACATTGGCATCCCATAATGCCGTGCCAGTTCGAGCCCCAGTTCCACTGCTGATCCAGCTTTCTGTGCATTGGTCTGGGAAGGTAGCAGAAGATGACCTAGCAGAAGAGGCCACCCGTGTGGGAGGCTGGGACGGAGTTCCTGGATACTGGCAGATATTTGGTCCAGACCTGGCTGTTAGGACAGAGAGAAATCTGCCAGCCACTGGTTGACTCCCCAAATGGCTACATCAAGCCCCGGCTCCCATATTGCTGGCGTTATGAGTGACGGTGGGCTAACCCACCCTGTTGCATAAATTCACCTTTTAGTTCCACTTTCCCCGTGGCCCTCAGGGCTGGGTATCCTAGGGCTACAGGCACTGGGTCAATATGGGAGCTGGCCTTGGAGGGATGGGATTTGGGGAACACAGCCAGCCAGGGCTGGGCCTGAGAAGGTAGATACGGGGAGTTAGCAAAGGCCTGTTGCGCAGGTGTCTCAGTAGTGCCCTCTGGAGGCCTGGTCAGGGGGAGTGCTCACTCCTTTGTGAATGAGGTCATGGGATGGGGGGAGGTGGCTGTCCGTCCCCGTCGCCCCCCCGCCTTCCCGCAGCTCTTCACAGCTCTCCTTCCAGTGATGGGGCGGAGGTTCTTGGCTGCAGTGGGAAGCCAGACCCCGGAGGAGACGTATTTCCTGGGTTCCAGGCTCTGGCCCTAAGAAGTGCGGGGGGAGGAGGGGGCACACAGTCCAGATTCTGAAGGTTTGCACACGTGCACAAGCGAAGGGCTGCTGCTGGGCCGCGTGGGAGCTGGGGCAGGGGTGGGGTGATGAGCCATCCCACCCTAGGCATCCTTGGAAAGGCTGTCCACAGCGCCACCTCGTGGCGGCCCGGTTGTGATGCGCCTAAGTGTGGGGGGCGGGCGGTAGGAGGGTTGTCTGGACAGCGGGGGTCTCTGCCCCACAGAGCCCGGAAAGCTGGCAAGCAGTAGCTGTTTTGTGACTTCTGGCCCTTCGCTCAGCTGCCTGTGCTCCCTCCCCTCCCCTCCCCGGGTCTCAGCCACTTCTGGGTCTTTCTAGAAGTGCTTGGGCAGTGTGTAAGCAATCTCCACTCCCAGGCTGTTTTATACCATGGCTATCATCCAGGAACTACTAACCTTGACCTTTGAACATAAACCCCATAAGGGTCCTTCCCTTGCCAGAGGCAGCCACTGTCTTTGGATGGTGCCGGGGTTCCGCCCCCTGGTGTCCCCCAGCTACGGGGCAGATGGGAATGGGAGCTGTTGCTTCTGCCACTTTGACAAGGCACAACACCGCAGGCAAGGTTCCCAGGCCAGTGCTATGCAGGAGCTGTGAGACTCCTGGCTGGGACCACTGCTGGGTGGGCAGCAGCCTTGCCCTGGCTGGGTGGCATGGGCGTTCCCAGCCTCCTGTGGCCAAGTAGAAGGGACAGGGGCCCTGGGGGAAATGCAGGGAGCCCGTGGGTATGCACGGTCCTGCTGGCGGGGATGGCCCCCAGGGAAAGCTGTGGCTGGCCTTCAGGGATGGCCTCTGTCACATCCCCCATGGCACATCCAGCACCAGCTCACTGCTGGCTGCAGATACTCTTGTGAGGGGAGGAGAGAAGCAGACTGTTGGGCCACCCGACCATGCTGGCTCGGCTTCCACCAGTACAGGACACTCTTGGCCAAGCACAGGGATGCTGGGAGGCCAGAGACAGTCTCATGATTCATATAACAGCAACAGGTACATCTCAGAGAGCAACCAAAATAGTAAACTTCATGAAACCATGTAGTAGATAGAACAGCGCTTTACAAATACAGAAACAAACAGGGCCCCAAACAATGGCTCAACTGGCTAATCCCCTTCAAGCACTGGGCTGCCATATGGGTCCCAGTTCGTGTCCCAGCAGCCCCACTCCCATCCAGCCCCCTGCTTGTGGCCTGGAGAGCAGCGGAGGTCGGCCCAGGCACTGGCTTCTGCGACTCCTGTTGGGGGATGCAGATACTATTCCCTCTCTAAAAAAATCGTAAAAATATAGAAATTAAAAATTATATGAAAACTCTTTTCCCTATTTTTTTTTCAATTTTTATTTGAAAGGCAGCACTACAGAGAGAAGAGAGACAAAGATTTTCAGTCTGTTGGTTCACTTTCCAAATGGCTGCAACAACCAGAGCTAAGCTTCTGGAGCTTCCTCCAGGTCTTCCACGCGGGTGCAGGGTCCCAAGGCTTTGGGCCATCCTCTACTGCTTTCTCATAATCAGGGAGCAGGATGGAAAGTGGAGCAGCTGGGACATGAACCGGTGCTTATAGAGGATCTTGGTAAA
This sequence comes from Ochotona princeps, assembly GCF_030435755.1. NCBI lineage: Eukaryota > Metazoa > Chordata > Mammalia > Lagomorpha > Ochotonidae > Ochotona > Ochotona princeps. Next base: position 5,528,295 of record NC_080835.1, read on the forward strand.
TGCAAGGTGAGCATTTAGCCACTAGGCTGTCGTGCAGTGTCCATAAAGAGGCTTCTTAACAAATCAAAAGAGGCACACGTGCCACTCAGGAAACTGACAAGTATTTCAAGCTCTGGGCCAGAAACTGAAGACAATGGCCAGACATGTAATTCTTCTTACGCCACCTTCTTGCATAACATCAGGGGCATGTGTGAACACTCAGGAGACCCCATTAAGACGCACCTCCTTATATAACATCAGGGACATGTGTGAGCGCTCAGGAGAGACCCCATTAGGACCCGCTGGCCCTTGGACTCAGACTCTCAGCACAGCATCCTGTGTGGGGGGGTGTCGTTTCCTGTATTGTACAAAGGAACGGAAGTTTGGAAAGAGCCATTGGTTTCCCTCTTGGCCAGCTGATGGGCGGCAGAGGCCGGGCCAGGTGTGCGGGACTCTAGCCTGGGGGAGAGCTTGCTTGATGGGCCTCAGGCAGCAGGTGGCAGGGCCTGGGGTCCAAAGCTGTTCTGCCCCCAGATGGCGAGCCTCGTAAGGGTACAGCCCTCTGCCAGAGGCAGCCTCAGGAACAGCCTGAGCGCACTCTTTAAGTGTGGGTGCTCAAGTCCGATTCCCGACGGGGGCAGGAGAGGTGGGCATGGAGTGCAGATGCTCAGCCTCTGTGGCTCCGGCATGCAATATGGGCACCGGTCCAAGTCCTGGAAGGTCTATTTCTGATCCAGTTCCTTGCAAATGACCTGGGAAAGCGGTAGAGTATGGCCTGAGTCCCCACATGGGAGACCTGGCTGCTGCCCAGCCCAGCTCTGGCCACTGGCCATTCGGGGAGGAACCAGCTGATGGATCCATCACTGCCTATCACTCTGGCAACTTTTTCAAGTAAAATAATCTTTCTTTAAAAAGCAGTTATTTTGGGCCCGGCGGCGTGGCCTAGCGGCTAAAGTCCTCGCCTTGAAAGCCCCGGGATCCCATATGGGCGCCGGTTCTAATCCCGGCAGCTCCACTTCCCATCCAGCTCCCTGCTTGTGGCCTGGGAAAGCAGTTGAGGACGGCCCAAGGCATTGGGACCCTGCACCCGCGTGGGAGACCTGAAAGAGGTTCCAGGTTCCCGGTATCGGATCGGCGCGCATCGGCCCGTTGCGGCTCACTTGGGGAGTGAAACATCGGACGGAAGATCTTCCTCTCTGTCTCTCCTCCTCTGTGTATATCTGGCTGTAATAAAAATGAATAAATCTTTTTAAAAAAAAAAAAGCAGTTATTTTAAGGACAGATTCCACAAAATATAACAAATAAAAAATAATCTATTAATTTGGCTTACACTTATGAAATTAAAACTGTTCTCATAAAGATCCTAAATCAAAAAAGGAAATGAAAACGACTCCTGAGTGGGGCAGAGCACTGGCCTGGCGGCCCCCGGACACAGCGCTGGCCTGTGCTGACTGCTACACTGCTGGTGAAGTGTCTTGCTTAGCTCTGACTTTGAGAAAGAAAGGAACGGGTTTTTGTTTTTTAAGTTTTATTTTTATTAGAGAGAGAAGAAAAGACGGAATGATCTTCCACATTCTGGTTCACTCCCCAACCGGCTGCAACAGCCAGAGCTGAGCCAATCCAGAGCCAGGAGCCAGGAGCTTCTTCCAGGTCTCCCATGTGGGTTTAGGGTCCCAATGCATTGGGCCGTCCTCCTCTGCTTTGCCAGGCCACAAGCAGGGAGCTGGATGGGGAATGGAGCAGCCTGGACATGAACTAGTGCCCATATGGGGTGCTGGTGTTTGGATGCGGAGGATTAGCCAATTGAGGCATCACGCTGTGCCCAGGACTGGGGTATTGTGTACTGTGGCCTCACACCTGTGCTGCTGGACCCGGGACCAGGGTATTGTGTACTGGCCTCACACCCACGATGCTGGACTCGGGACTGGGGTATTGTGTAGTGTGGCCTCACACCTGTGCTGCTGGACCCGGGACCGGGGTATTGTGTACTGGCCTCACACCCACGATGCTGGACCTTCATTGGCTGCTCAATGAAAGCATTCTTTCCTTCTAGGCAGGAATCGTATACTTCCTAAACAAATTGTTCTGCTTTTTTTTTTTTTTTAAAGATTTATCTTTATTGGAAAGTCAGATATACACAGAATATACACAGAGGAAGAGAGACAGAGAGGAAGATCTTCTGTCCGATGGTTCACTCCCCAAGTGGCCCCAACTGGTAGAACTGATCTGATCTGAAGCTAGGAGCCAGAAGCTTCTTCCGGGTCTCCCACGCAGGTACAGAGTCCCAAGGCTTTGGGACTTTCCCAGGCCACAAGCAGGGCTGCCGGGATACAAACTGGTACCCATGTGGGATCCTGGCACGTACAAGGTGAGGACTTTGGCTGCTAGGCTACTGTGCCGGGCCCTCTCTGCTTTCAAATGAGATTTCAGCCTCTGATGTTTTTGCTTTCTTGTGATATTAGCTTCACTTAAAAAATTCACAAATAAGGGTCCAGTGTGGTAGCCTAGTGGCTAAAGTCCTTGCCTTGCATGTGGGGTGTGTGTGTGTGTTTCCCAGCTGCTCCACTTCCCTTCTAGCTAGCTCCCTGCTTGTGGCCCAGGAAAGCAGTGGAGAATGACCCAAAGCCTTGGGACTCTGCACCCACATGGAAGACCCACATGGCTCCTGGCTTCAGAGCAGCTAGGCTCTGGTCATTTGTGGCTATTTGTGGCGTGAACCAGTGGGTAGAAGATGTATGTGTCTCTGTAACTCTGCTTTTCAAGTCAAATAGTAATGAAAGGAAAATTCACAAATAATAAAAACATTTACTAGAAACAAAACTGCTTTCCATTGGTTCATGGCCCGAACGCCTTGAGGGTCCCCCACGTGGATGGCACCCCAGCTACCTCCCGGGGGACCGACCCGGGCACTGTGGCCAGGCTGGGCACGCGTGCACATTTGTGTTTTGGTAATCACCTTTCTTCTTCGCCCTCATGGTCTGACGGGGATTTCTGAGTTCTGGTTTACATCTGCGCGCTGTTTTGGGACCGAGTGGGGTTCTCTGGCATCAGTGGGGCAGGGCTCTCCGTCTCCGTGCGCTAACCCACTCCACCGACACTTGAGGACACGAGTGTCACGTCGACATCACTCGATCCCCCCAAGCCCTAAATCCCATTGGAAATCTGCGTTTGTCTACCATGAGGTCTGACCTGATGATCTCTCATGCACAGTTAACGCTGCACGAAGGTCGCATCCGGTTTTAAGCTGGAGTAACTGTAACATCTGTGGGACACTTTAAATGGCTTTCACAACAGGAAGTCCGGCAGGCTGTTTTTTTTTTTTTTTTTTAACCTTCGGCGTCAACGGATCGACGGCCGCGGGCGCGCGCCCGCCCCACGGAAGCCGGGTTGCCATGGGAACCAGCGCTGACGTCACGGAGGCTTCCGCGCTACGCGCCCGGGGGTCGCCCGTGAAGGAACAAGGGCGGAGGGGCGGCTTTGCCCGTCCGGGACCGCGCAGTGCACCTGCTCTGCGTCTCCTGCCGCCGCGGCCGCCATAAGTCTGGTTTCAGGCCTGGCCTGCCTCCCACCGCCCGTGGCCCCCCCGGGGGAAGGGCCAGGGAGAGACAGGCTCCAACGACAGCCAATCTCGCGTCCCTACGACGCGAACGTCGGCCAATGAGGAAGGGGTCCCTGTGCCGTCGTCACAGAGCAGGTCCCGCCCCGGCGACACCTCCCGGCCCC